>NC_142593.1:11824194-12127625 GCF_965207765.1 Zootoca vivipara | reverse complement strand
TCTAAGAAAGGTGTGTGTGTTGGCTCCAGGGAAGGAAAGCATCTTTGCTTGTGTTCAGCCAAACTTTGTGAATGTTGCAAGATGGCATGGCCAGTCAAGCTATGCTTGGGCTATCAATAGGGCTCAGGGAAGCAGTTTAGGGCCTTCGCTGTTGTGGAGCTTGCATGCATATGTTACTGACTGTTTCCTGCTATATGGGGCAAACTGGATTTGGATGGCTTTGGGTTCCCACCCCATAGATCCCATCAAGATATCAGAAGGTGTCATTAAATATTGCAGTTATAAGGGTTATTTAGGCATGAGCACCATTGAATTCTGAGAAAACATACAGGTTCTGTTTATAAGTTTCCCTTACAAATGTGTGGGGTAAATGTGCATAATCTTGGTTATCATTCAGTGGGTGTCTGTCTATGAACGCTCTGCTGAATTAATTCCCAGTTATCCAACATTGGCTTATTTTTTTGCTTTAGGTAAACATAAGTCTTATTGTTTTTTAATTAATTTTTATTTCCTGGCTTTTTAATTATTTGTATTTATATTTTTTAACCTAATAAGCCACTCTGAAATCAGTTTTGATGAAGGACATTATGTTTTAAATGAATAGGCTTCTGTTTGTTTATAGCACATGATTTATAGTTCTAAATAATGCTAGGGGGTGGAAACAGCATGCAGATTAACCTTTTGGCCTATGCTTCTAAGGGAGTGGTATGTACTTATTCTGTTCAAACCCATTGACCTGATGCTTGTTGAAGCAATCTTCCCAGAGTTTCGTGGAGACTGTTGAACTCTTTGAAGATCCTGTGTGTCTACAACATGTCCCCATAATGCAGCTCTAATGGGAGAGTAAATATCTTAAGTAAGAAAGACACACTGTGTATGGAGAGATAGCTAAGTGTATAGAACACTTGTTCTGAGCTATACCAGTTGCATCCTGGGCACATGCCATTTGACCGTGGCCTGCTATAAAGTTGCCTATTAGGAAATGTAAGAACTTGTTTGGCAGCCAGCAGTTCCATACCATCAACAAGTGGAGAAAGAATGGACCACTGTCTGCAACAGCAACCTTCTTGGGAGAAGGTATTCTCTTTTGCTAGTGCCCGGAATTTCCATGTTCAGTGCAGAGGAGGGGACTTCCTAACCTTTGCAGGCTTGTTTATAAGGCTGCGTTATTGGATCCAAGAGAATAAATTCAGCTTTTGTCCATTTTTTTCTTCTAAAACCTTGTGATTGGGCAGTGCTGGGCTTCCTAAGCACGCGGCTGGCGCTGTGGGTTAAACCACAGAGCCTAGGGCTTGCCGATTGGAAGGTCGGCGGTTCGAATCTCCGCGACGGGGTAAGCTCCCGTTGCTCGGTCCCAGCTCCAGCCAACCTAGCAGTTCGAAAGCACGTCAAAGTGCAAGTAGATAAATAGGTACCGCTACAGCAGTGTTCTCGGAGCCACCAACATAAGTCTGACCAAACTGCGGGAGGCACTGGAAGACAGGAGTGCCTGGCGTGCTCTGGTCCATGGGGTCACGAAGAGTTGGACGTGACTAAACGACTAAACAACGACAGCGGGAAGGTAAACGGCGTTTCTGTGTGCTGCTCTGGTTCGCCAGAAGCGGCTTTGTCATGCTGGCCACATGACCTGGAAGCTGTATGCTGTCTCCCTCGGCCAATAATGCAAGATGAGCGCTGCAACCCCAGAGTCGGTCACGACTGGACCTAATGGTCAGGGGTCCCTTTACCTTTACCTTTAGGCTTCCTAAACGTTTCAGTCGCATTACGAGTTTGGATAAAACAGCAAAAAGTGGTGAATTTAACATGTACACTTTTAAACAGATGGCAAACTTAGATAAATGATTAATGTGCAACCGGTATTTTTGTTTACTTTCCAGGCTCCAACTTACCATCTTATTTTGGAAGGTATTCTAATCCTATGGATAATCAGACTTCTCTTCTCCAAGACGTACAAGCTTCAGGAGCGATCTGACCTCACACCTAAGGTTTGATATTCCAAAATAGTCTCAATATGCTCTGACAAAAATAATCGTCAATATGATTAATAGCTATAATGCTTGAAGTAAGCACTTCAGTCTAATCATAGTTTTTTTATTTTAAAAAACATGTTTTTACTAAAGATTTTCTTGGGTTACAAAAGTACATACATTGCCTCTATTTTCAGATCATAAAGTCCCTTTTACATATCAGTTATATTCAATGTGAGACTTTTAATGTACTGTATACAGTATAAGATTGGGGGAGAAGAGAGGTGCCACGAAGAGAGAATGGGGGAAGGGAGGGAAGAGGGGGCTGAGTCTAATCATAGTTGTATATACAAGTGTGATTGTTTTTCCTAAAGTCTCACAAAAAACCCCTGCTTGATTATGGACTGCGTTAATTCGTATTACTAATGACTTGGCTCTAGAGAAGTATGTTTGCATAAGCAGGGAGGTTTTGGCTGACAGACACACTATGTGGGTGCTGTTTAGGACACCCACAGCCCATGTTTTTCTCTGGCTCCAAGCCTGTTTAATAAGTTGTGGTATTTAGGGGTGCTGTTTTGAAGAGTGATGTTGGTTTCAGTGTAGCAAAAAAAAAAGTTCCTGTGACAATTACTCTTTGAAAGTGGTGCTTTGTGCTTGCCTTGGCAAGTTCTGTTGATCAGCTGATTGGCAGCACTTCTGTACCCAGGGCTTTGGAAGACCTAAAAGTCTGTTGATTGGTGGCACTTGTGAAGCCCAGTGCACATTACATCCCAAAACCTAACAATCAACTGATCAGCTTTAGGAGTACGCAGGTTGATTTCAAGCCATTATGTCATTGTGATGCAAGGTGATAGTCATGGCTGAGCCATGTTGGGTTGCAGAACAGGAGGGGATATAATGACAAGGCTGGCTGGATCCAGTTCCCCACCTGATTCCAAAGTTATTCTGAAAGGTGGTTGCCCAGTTTCATAATGTGTGTCATACAGCAGTTTTCCACAGGAGAACAGATATGATGGCTGAAAAATGCTCTACCTTTTCTTTACTGATCCGGACGACTAGTTTCTTCACAGCTGTCATTCATAGCGAAGTGGAGATGTAGCTTGCTTTTATTTTAAAATATGCTTAGTTCACTTTTCCAAGGGTCAAGGCAGCTAGCAACATCAAAAAGTATCAGCCTCCCGAAGCAGATCATAATCTCTACAAAAAGGAATAGTTTCACTATATGCAGCTCCCTTCAGCGGATTATTAGTTGGTAAAGCAAATATATTTGGAGCAGAGCCTGACCCGTGGAGTAGAGCTAACACAGAGTCTCACAGGAAATGAGGCAGTCTTGGAGGGCCAGTCTATGATGGCTTTTAAAGAGTGGCTAACCTCTCGATCAGGCACATCCAACTCTCTAGAGCACAGGTGCCCAAACTTTTTCCAAAGAGGGCCATATTTGATGAAGTGAACATGCGTGAGGGCCGACCAAAGTTGTTGAGCTTTTTTAAGGGTTGAAATTGTTCTGTTTCAATCCTTGCCATGGGGGCTGGGTGAAATCGACTGGCAAGCCGGATTAGGCCCCCAAAACGGACTTTGGACATGCCTGCTCTAGGGGCTGCGATTTACTCCCAGTAAAATAACACTGGAAGTGATCTACCCATTGTCATTGCCAGAGTTGTAGAGCTTTTGGGGGGATAGAGTGACCAGAGTTGTTGAGCTTTCTTTGGGTGGGGGAGGGGGGATGGACCAGTGTTGTTGATATTTTTTTAGGGGGGAATGTTTTAATTTGATATTACTTAAGTCCGCAGCAATCGCTACTTACAACACTCAAAACGTCAACACATGACATGATAGCTCTCGCAGCTGCTGCGGCAATTGAACACAGCGCCAGGGGACCGCACACAGGACACAACAGAGGAATACACCAAGGGCGGCAGACGGGGGAATATTCCATTCCCCTTTGTTTCATATACAATCCTGCAATCGACCACGATCAGCCGGAGATCTACCTGTCGATTGTGGTCGACCGGTTTTATATGTCTGCTCTAGATGTTTTTGGACTCCAACTCACAACAACTCCCTGTTAGCATGGCAAAGGATGATGGGAGTTGTAGTTCAGCAACATCTAGAGGCCCCACCCTTCGAAGTAGATGCTACAATGGTTTGGTCCATGCAGCTCTTTTGGAATTTATGGACATCTAGTTGATAGGATTTCTGATTAGTTCAGATCTAGTGCCTGGTCATATTTTGTTATTTTTTGCCACTTGTTTATTATTATTATTTATTTTGTGCACATCAGATTCCTTTATGTTGTTTAACAAAATGCATATAAATTACAGTCAAACCTCGGATCCCAAATGCCTCCGTTTTGGAACAATTCGGCTCCTGAACGTTGAAAACCCGGAAGTAAATGCGCCCGTTTTCAAACGTTTTTTTGGAAGCTGAACATTCAACGCGGCTTCCACTTGAGTGCAGGAAACTTCTGCAGCAAATCGGAAGCCGCGCCTTGGTTGTTGAATATTTTGTAAGCCAAACGGGTTTCTGGAATGGATTACGTTCGACAACCAAGGTTTGACTGTATGCTTGGTTATAAGAAAACTTCCAAGCAGTTTGCAAAAATATAACCTAAAACAATCCTCAATAAACAGTTCAAAATAGGTATTTTAAAACATTCAAAAGGTTATTAAAATCAGCAGTAGATAAAAATATAAAACACACATAAGTTCTACATGCCAGGAGAGGCTTGCCTAAACAAAAATGTTTTCAGCGGGTGTTGGAAAAAGTATAACAAAGGCACCTGCCTGGTGTCAGTAGGCGGGGAGTTCTGAAGTGGGGGTGTTGCCACACTAAAATACGAATTTTTTACAAGTGTGGAGCAAATATTAAGTGCCCATAGGCCAAAGCAGCCAATTGGACATATATGGAGTAAAGTGGTCCTGTAAGTAAACTGATTCCAAGCTGTTAAGGGCTTAATATACTAAAAGTAGCAACTTGAACTTGGCTCGGTAGCCTATGGGTAACCAGTACAGAAATCTGAGTGGGCAAGATCTCCCTCCTGTCAGGGATGCAGGTGGCGCTGTGGTCTAAACCAGTGTTTCCCAACCTTGGGTCTCCAGCTGTTTTTGGACTACGACTCCCATCATCCCTAGCTAGCAAGACCAGTGGCCAGGGATGATGGGAATTGTAGTCTGAAAACAGCTGGAGACCAAAGGTTGGGAAACACTGGCCTAAACCCCTGAGTCTCTTGGGCTTGCCAATCATAAGGCCAGCAGTTTGAATCCGTGTGACAAGGTGAGCTCCTGTTGCTTTGTCCCAGCTCCTGCCAACCTAGCAGTTCGAAAGCAGTGTGGGTGAGGAACCTGTGGCCAAATGTTGATGGTGGCGCTGTGGTCTAAACCACTGAGCCTCTTGGGCTTGCTGATCGGAAGGTCAGCGGTTTGAATCCACAATGGGGTCAGTTCCCGTTGCTCTGTCCCAGTTTCTGCCAACGTAGCAGTTCGAAAGCACGCCAGTGCAAGTAGATCAAAAGGTACTGCTGTGGCGGGAAGGTGAGCAACGTTTCCGTGTGCTCTGACATTCATCCCGGTGTCTCGTTGCACCAGAAGCAGTTTAGTTATGCTGGCCACATGACCCAGAAAGCTGTCTGTGGACAAACGCCGGCTCCCTCGGCCTGAAAAGCGAGATGAGCGCCGCGACCTGTAGTCGATTTCAACTGGACTTAACCATCTGGGGGTCCTTAACTTTTACCTTTTTAACTGTCAGCCACCATGCCACAGTATTCTGCCCCACCTGCATCTTCCTGCTGCAAAGGATGCCTCTCATAGAGGAAGGAATGATCCAGTCTTGATATCACCAAAGCCTGAAGTGAAGCTGTCCCAGTTCAGGCACGATTTTAGCTTTCACACCAGTCACAGCTGATAAAAGGAATTCTAGCCACTGAAACGTCTTGGGCCACCTGTGTCAGAGTTGGATCCAGAAGCACCCCTAAACAGCCTGCCTGCTCCTTCAGGGGGAGTACAGACCCACCCAGGCCAGGCACTTGACCAATTTCTCAGACCCAAGTACCACTCACCCATAGTGTGTTGCCAGGATTCAAGTTCTGTTTACTTTCCCTCATTCATCCCACCACTGTATCCAGGCAGTACGTCGCCCTGAGGCCTTTTGGCATAAAAACACTGAATAAATAAAGATGATAATAAAACCAATATTCAGGTGGGTGAACTTGCTTGGTGCATCTGTACAGAGAAGTCTATTAATTTCATAATGATCCCTTTAATGTCTATATTGCTCTTGCAAAGACATGTTGTCAGCATAATCAAGTGTTTTCCCAACGCAAACAAATATGTGGCAATAGTTACAGTGCCAATTGGCATGCATAGAACATAAAAGAAATACAGGTGAAACTCGGAAAATCAGAATATCGTCGAAAAGTGCATTTATTTCAGTAATGCAACTTATTATTTTTTAATTTTCTTTTAATTTTTACAAATGCTTTCTTTTGGAAATTCCACAGTAATAAAATAGTTACAATAATACAAAAATAAACAAATATAAACATCGCTATTACATTTCATTAATTACATTCCATTTATAATTGACCTGCCTAATGACAAATAATTACAATTACAACAAATAAAGGCTTGACATATCTTGCTTTGCATGTCATGCATCTATCTTATATATTGGTTTCACCTTTTAAGTTGTGTTACTGAAATAAATGCACTTTTCGACGATATTCTAATTTTCTGAGTTTCACCTGTATGTGGATTAGAAAATGGGAAGCATATTAATATGAATGAATTATACTTTTGTGTCCATTTAGCTTGCCAGACATGTGTGTAAAATCCAACTGCTTAGATAAAAAAATATCTTCCTGATTTTCTCAATAAAATTATTAACAACCAATATTTGGGCTTCTTTCTGTTTTAGGAAAAGGAAGAATTGATTGAAGAATGGCAACCAGAACCACTTGTTCCTCCTGTATCCAAAGACCATCCAGCTCTCAACTACAATGTTGTTTCAGGGTAATCCTAGAATAAATCAACTTCATGTTTGACTAAACAGCCCTATCCCTTGCAAGCTTACTTGAAAGTCAGTCCTCCTGACTTCAAAGGTGCTTGCTTCATAGTCTGTATGCTTAATAAATATTGCAGCTTTGATTACTTTCAGGGGAAATCGTGATTTGTTCTCTTGCAAACTTTGAGAACCAGGTTATAGAATGGATTGAACTTTCAGCTTGCAACAAAATTTTGTAAAAAAACCAACAAAACCCTCATGTCCGCATGAGGATGCTTGGTCTCTGGTTCACTTAGTTAGCATTCAGCTGCTTAATTGATATTAGAGACTTGCTGTTGACTTTTCAGAAATGTTATTGTGAAAGCTTGTCATCAAATCTAAACTTTTTTAAGCTGAGGAGATTTCAGTGGTTAAGAAATGGTTGCTGGCTTCTGGGCGCCTCTGAGAGTGAAGGCAGACCACTGTATTAGCAGTACCAAAGTGATCTCTCTGGGATGCAAGCCTGGGCAGTGTGTATGGGGGCCCTTGGCTGCCCAGATGACAAGACCACCCTCTCGGCCTCGCTATTGTGGTCCAAAGGAAAGGAAAGGAAAGGAAAGGAAAAGAATATGTTTGGCACCAGCTTGGCTGCAGGAGTTGCCGGAAGGAGGCAGTAAGAGCCTGACAGTAGGAGCTGTTCGGCAGTGGAATTTGCTGCCAAGGAGTGTGGTGGAGTCTCCTTCTTTGGAGGTCTTGACAGCCATCTGTCAGGAATGCTTTGATGGTGTTGGCAGGGGGGTTGGACTGGATGGCCCTTGTGGTCTCTTCCAACTCTATGATTCTGTGATTCTAAGGTTCCATCCAACCATCTTGGGGACTCCACTCTGGATTTGTGTCGGGTTTACTCCTTCGCCTTTTCTTCTCCCAAAGATATCCTGCAGGCAGCAGAGGTTTAGGATCAGAGTTTTCCTTCCCAGGTTGATGAGCCCCATCTGCCCCTCACTTCCCTCTACAGCACGTGCAGAAACTGCCTTCTTGACCATTGGAATTCACTGTTTATTGGTCTTGTCCACTCAGTTTGCTGGAGCCTGTTTTCACATGCAGGGGAAGTCCCTAACTCACTAAGGGTTTGAAGCCCATTGGCTACTCTCACCTGGTTTAGCTGGCCAGTCAAAGCCATTCCCAGGGTGTTGCTGCTGCAACATGCTGACAGCTTCTAGGAGCCACAGGTGAGATCTGAGCACAGTTTGGGCGCCAAATGTGGACAAACTACCCCAGAAGGAGCCTAACATGTCTCTCACCGCTCCTCCCCTAACACCCCATACAACCCGGTTAAGAAGCAAAACCTATAATAGTTGGAATGTTAATGTTGACCCCAAAGTAAGTTATCCTAAAACTAGTACCTGTAGTTGGACATAAAGATTTGTTTTCTACCTTGCATGTCCTGCCATAGTAGTTCAGTAATAATAATAAAAACAAGTACAGTCGTACCTCGGGTTACGAACACCTCGGTTTGCAAACAGTTCGGGTTACGAACTGCGCAAACCCGGAAGTGTTTTCGCCGCGCTTTGCGCGTGCGCAGAAGCGCCGCGCGCGTGTGGCGCTTATGCACAAAGCGCAAAAATCACGCTTTGCGCATGCGCAAAATGGCGCTGCGCATCGCGTTCGGGTTACGAACTATTCGGGTTACGATCTGCGATCCGGAACGGATCGCGTTCGTAACCTGAGGTATTACTGTAGATAGATATTTGATCATTGAGGAAAGGTAAGAAACCTCTTTATTTTAGCTCTGTTGAAAGCAAAGCGATCTTTAACTAGGGCAGTTTTAATTTCTGATTGTCATAAGGTAGTTCTATGTTTCTCAAGATCCCTCTTAAATTTTTCTCTCCACTGCATGTTCCAAAGATTCAGAAAGTTCTTGAAAGTACTTAGTGTCTGAAAATGCCAAAATGTGAGATGAGCACCACAACCTCATAGTTGGCTTTGACTGGACTTAACCATCCAGGGGTCCTTTACCTTACCTTCAAAGGCATGGTTTCATCAACAGGAATGCAGCTATTTGAAATGTGATATAAATACTAAAAAAGGAATCCCCATACCAGAAAGATTGAACAGTTTCCACCATTGCAATATGTATTTTCAAATTAGTTGTGTTTCCAGTGTTGTGCAGAATTTTTAAAAGCTCTGTTCTCTTACCATGTGCCTGAAATGAAGTTAGGATTAATAGTAAGCTAAGGAAAGTTTGATTTTCTTTTCTTTTCAGGCCTCCAATTCATAACATTGTCGTGAATGGCAAGGAATGCATAAACTTTGCGTCATTTAATTTTCTTGGGCTTTTGGATAATGAAAGGGTCAAGGTAAGTGCCTGCACTGTTGCTCACCTGTAGGTATTGGCTCAGGTGTAACAATCCTGCCTTAATAATTACGATTTATTAAGCATCATGTCCCCGTGCTACACTTTGCATACCAGATTCAGTTAGTGCTGTTTACTTTAAGCCATAGTTTAAAGATGCCCAAAGGGGCAACTGCAGTTTAATCTTGAACTCAGCACCACAGTTTTATAATACTGCTGTTCATATTGTGCTTGAAAAGTCTACATGAGAATCCTAGGCAAAATCTCCATTTTAGGTGCTGAGCCCCTGGCAACAGACCTGCTTGGATTTAGAGATCTAAATAAATATAGTATGCCTTCAAACCCTTGTCTGGCATCTTGCTTGTAGGGCACCTATGTTGCATTCATCTGTACTCTCTGGGGCATGAAAGTGCCAATACTAACACTGTTGAATGTCCCAAGGAATAGCTATTGAATGTCCCAAGGGACAGCTCACTAGCAGGGGTCAGCAACCTAAGGCCCATGGGCCACAAGTGGCCCATGGGGGTTGTTTAACCGGCCCATGGACCCACTGCTGCCCGCTCGGGAACTCCCGCCACCTGCTCAGTTGGCTCCCTTGCACCGCGCTAAGCAGGGTGTGGAGCAGAGCAGGGACCGCCTTCTGCGATGCTGGCCGGCTTCCCATTGGCTGCAGGAAGCTCCTGCAACCAATGGGAAGCTGTGCACATCACCTCCGCGCCGAAAGGACTGCCAGAAATAGCGTGTGCACGTGCGCACTCCGGCCCACCGCAGCATCTGCGGGACCGTGAACCGGCCCAAGCCACAAAAACTTTGCCGGCCCCTGCTCAGTAACATGAGATTTTTAATCTCAGGGTCATGGGTTTGAGCCCCTTGTTGGGCCAAAAGATTCCTGCAGTGCAGGGAGTTGGACTAGATGGTTCTCATCAGTGTTAGGAACTGGGATACAAAAGCTAGGAGCCACATTGCTTCTGGGACTGGAATTGTAGGTGCAAAAACAGAATGTCCAAATGCCACTTTTTTATTTATATAGGGATGTCTTTTTTAAAGACACTAAAAGTTTTCTGTTTTAAAAACCAGATTTTGGCATACATTTAATCCAGGCAGGTTTAATAACAAGAGAGAAATAATAGCTTTGGAGGGATTTTTTAAATACAGCTATGTAGGTGTTATAGCTACCTGGCAAGAGCAACAGAGGGGAATCACATAATGAGGACTCTGTCATTTCCAACAGTAAGCAGCCTACCCACCAATTTCCCTACAGAAATATTTGTGGAAGAGAGCCTGCTAGGGGAGATGCAAGTGATTCCTTGCAAACAGTGAGCTGGGGGGAGATGATACAACAGGAAGCACAAAACCGCTGATGCTTCCTGGTGCCTTTGCAGGTCCTCTTTGAAGGCAGTCTGATATCCCTAGCCACATTATAAAGGGACATTATATTATCACACAAGCATTGCTGTCTATGACTTTGTTAAAGTGCCCAATACAGCAAACAAAAGAATTTTGTAAGAAGTAGGTGCAGATAGAGCCTTGAGAAAACATTTTGGAGAGGGGTTCAAGTCAGGTCAGTTAAGAAAGGTGGGTGTTTTAAACTTTATCTTTTTATTTAAAATAAACAAAAATAATCCAGTAAAAACAAAAATGTAACCTGTTTGTTTGTTTTTTAAATCCAAGTGTCCTGACAGCACTCTGAGATCATCAGTTAATAATGTTTTATACAAATTGGTATAAAACACCTGATTTTCCCAGCAGCATGGCAGGGGGTGGGGGTGGAGAGAGAGACAGTCTTTTGCTGCTGCTCTGCAGGGCAAATCAGGTGTTTTGCGGGGTAGAGCGATAGCAAAAGGCATGTCTTTTGCTGCCACTGCACCCTGCAGACTAGCGGGCTGCGGCCAGGCCAGGGAGGAGATACTTCGGCACAATAGAGGCTTCCAACATCTCGGTCCAGTTGCAAAAGGTGGGTTGCCAGTGGCAAAATGCAACTGGAACAATAGGCATATCCAACGCCAGTCCACATGGTCCCTTCCAACTTTGTGATTCTATGAATACTGTAGAAATCATTTCTTTTCTAACTGTACTTAACAACTCTTCTCCTGTTCTGCTTCTTCAAAGAATGCAGCTCAGAATTCTCTGACAAAATACGGTGTTGGCACCTGTGGCCCAAGGGGATTTTATGGAACCTTTGGTATGTATAACCTGTTTTTTTCCAGTAGAACATTAAAGGTAGCTACCAGTAATTGAATGTTGATGTCACATAAAGGAATTGGGAGATGTGAACCAATGCTAACATATTCCTCATTCAGATGAATTGGCACGTAAGCTTGGTTTTTTTTGCATAGTGACATCAACATGCACACACATGGAGTAATAACAAGAGCACACAATCCAGAGTTTGACATGGGGAGGCGGCAGAAAGCTGAAACTGAGCATAAACAGAAAAGGAGTTTCCATTCAGTTCAGTTGAACATACTACAGCTCAATCCTCCTTCTCTTCTTTGGTGATCACTCTTAGTTTAGTAAGATCATCTTCCATAAACACAGTCTTAACAGTGAGTCCGTAGGTGACTGTGGAGGCCAATTCTGGATCCACACATCCTTCCACAGTGGGGACATATGCTTTCGGGCGGGAGTTGATCATGGTGTGGATTTGCCAAGAGTGCCTTCCTCTTAGCACATTTCTCATCGTGAGTCCCAAGCGTCTTCAAAGCCCATGACCCCTTTAGTCAAGGTCGTTCTCCAATTGGAGCTCTCGCAGGCCAGTGTTTCACAGTTGTCGGTGTTTATGCTACATTTTTTTAAGATTTGCATTGAGTCAGTCTTTAAATCTCTTTTGTTGACCAGCATTACACTTTCCATTTGTAAGTCCGGAATAGAGTGGTTGCTTTGGAAGACAAGATATATAGATATTTATATAGACACACACACACACACACACACACACAATACACATGTCTGCTCACGGAGTTTGAGGGGCTTTACACTCGGGGAAACTAGATACAGAATTGCACCAGTAGCAAATGAGAGCTAAGAGGTTCTGCCAAGGACATCAGAGGAAAAGTGAGTTCACAGGAGGGATTTGAAGGGAAAGAGTAACTGCTGAAAAGTCCACATTTCTGTCTACTTTGGGGGGGGCTGCGGGGGGGGGGCTGCTACTGCTGCTTAAATTTTTTTCCAAGACTGGAATTATCCATATGAGTTTGAGCAGGCCCCCCTAAAAAGTCAGAAGCATCCAGAAGTACACCCATGGTTGCATACTCAGTCTTTTCAGGGAGAGTACTTTTCTGGGCAGTTTTGTACTTTTTGAGTGAAAAGAGAACACTTTTGCATCTTGTGAAAGTGAAGCTACAATACTTAACAAAGTATTATAATTAGGATAAACTAGAGCCCAGTTGGATTGTAATGCCTAAAAGAAGCGAGAGGAATTCTTGCTCAAAATTAAGCAGAATGCTTCTTAATTCTCTAGAGCTATTCATTGTGGCCTACAGATACAGAAACACAACTTTTTAACCATGTCAATACAACATGATCCATACAAAAGCAAGTAAGTTAGTTGGGCATAGATGTACTTATGATGGATGAGACACATGTTCTCCCTGAAAGATTGACATCCAGGAGATACTGCTGGACCCTAGAGCCAGTTCCACATTAGTCTGAGGGGCTGCTCAGATTTCCACTGGCAATCCTAGTCTTTGAATATTCTGTAATGCCATGAGCAAGAAGTAGGAACTGTGAAGCTTTTCGTTAAAGAATTCAGCTATTGCCTTGACATAATTTTTAAAAAGAATTCTTCCCTCTGGCCATTCTCAGACTGCCTCTGGCCACATCAGCTGTCTGGACCTGAAGGCAGACCCATCAGGGCAGGACAGTTGCAACAGCATCCTAAATTCCATCTTTTCCCTCTGCTTCCCTTAAACTTTCCAGATCAGTTCCTGGTTGTTGTTGTTTTCACAGCAACAGCCTTCACACAATCTCCACTTGCAATAGAAGTTGCAACTTTTTCCAGGGTCATGAAACCGTTACAGTTGATTATTTACCGAAGCTTCCATTAGATTCTCCAGTGTATATCAGTTACAGAGTTTTATCTTGTTTGAGGAGAATACATTGCTGGATGATGCCCTAAGCTTGTTTCAAGAATGCTTCTTGGGATACACCCGCATGCATTCACAGCTTCTTTTTGTGGTTATTAAAATGTCATGTAGGGATAATTGGCAGAGCTAAAGCAAAGACTATAAATACTGAGCTTTCCAGAGAGGCCACGAGGGGGCAGTCTGATGTCTGGCCGAAACATCTTGACCGCTTGTGAACAGAGTAATGTAGATGTTGCCAACATACTATATCTGTGTGGTAATCAAGAGGTTTGAATTCAAACCTCAAGCGGAGGGTTTTTGTAATACAAATCCTGCTATGAAACTCCTAGTCTGCATTTAATCACAGTGTGAGGGTGTTTCACATTCCTCTTCTGTCTCTGCACAGCGCTATAGAGAAAGCAATGCAGTGAGCCTAAACGTTTTCCTTTATCTCCCCTATAGTCTGACTTTCTGGTGGGAGTTGCTTAACTTGCTGGTGTTTTTACCTAGAGGATTGGGAATGGCTTCCAGGAAGCCACTTGGGACTGTTCAAGTTTCACAAGGCAAACTGTTCATCTTATCGTCAGCATTTTGGGCGCTGTGGTTCGATAGTTTACCATATGAGAACAATGTCTTCCATGCTTCCTTCTCCTTTTAATCATTTCAGCGGTGGTGCTAGAATTCTCTCTTACTTTCCTTGTTACCAGAAGATTGTGGCGAAACTCTATCCATGACCATAACTGATGTTGTTTTGACTAGATTCCCATCTAGATATCCTGACTTCATAGCTTTAAAGCCATGTGGTTTTCAGTATGGTGAATGACTTCTTACTCTGAAGGTTTGGCTGTTCTTTTCAGTGTATGTGTCATCTTCTCATGCTTCTGCTTGATACCTAGGGCGCATAGGGATACGAGAAGAGAAAGGTTTGTGCCCTGCCCCTTTTCCTTGGCATTTAACAACAGATTCTCTCTTAGGAATGCTGGTCACTAAATTGGGTCCGAACTGCCCCCCTCCCGATGTGACAACGAGAGATTTTGAGCTGAAAAAAAATGGGGAGATAAGGTTCTTTAATCTGACCTGTTACCAGTTCCTCATTATCTCTAATCCTGGCAACTTTATATTGAAAGGAGATGGTCTGAACTAATAGGTTTCATCCTATCAGACTCTCGGGATGCTGTCAGCGGCTCCCGGCTGGTTGCCCAGGAAAGTATAAAGACAAGGGGAAGTTTCTTGCATTCCTTTTTTATTTCAATCTTTACAGAGAGGCTATAGACCCCAGCCTCTTGGATAATGGCATTGTCCCGAGTGACTCTCCAACCCCCGCCTCTCCCACTTCTTCATTCTTCTTTCTCATTGTCTCCTCTATGGGTGCTGCTACATGCCCTCTGTCTTTGAGCTCTTTGCTCTCTGCTTTTAAGGCTCACTGGGTTCTGGGAGATGGAGGGTCTTGAATGCTTTCCCAACTTTTCCCCTCATCTGCCTCTGAGCTGTGACCTCCCGCAAACCCCTGTTGTAAATCTATACTGCCTTCCTCTTCCTCCTCCCTGGAAGGGGCAGGATGGGAAGGCGGTCTCCCCCATTCCTCCTCTGCCCAGTCCCTGACACAGACACAGTGGACACTCTTGAAGGACTCTCATGAGGCTCAGTAAAACTCTCTTCCCCACCACTTGGGCTCGGAGGAATAGATATCCCATTCTTTGCAGTGCTTGCTTGTGCTACCTTAAACCACTTAGAAGCCACAAACAATGAGTTTGCTATCCTTTTTCATATTTGATGGAAGAGGGGTGGGAGAAAGTGGAACTATTAGACTCCATGGCACTCGTTTGTGTACAGTCACCCCGCTTGTGCTGCGCTGGATTGAGCCCCTCCAGCACCCACCCTCCAAAATGAGATGGCTCTTAATTCGCGTTTTTCACCATGGTTGAAATTAAATTTGGGACAATGATTAATTCTTCTTATATGGATGGATATTGCAGGGTTGTGTGTGCAATAAAAGTGAGCCCACCGGCAGCATATGAATCGATGGCTAACTTGACCCAACAACGCCACACACACACACACACACGGCAAACAAAATTCACTGCAGTCAACTGTAGGCGACCATCCATGCCTTGGGCCACCAACTGCTCTCAATGCCAATGAAAACTGATAAAGGAATAGAAAGATAACCTACCCATGTGACGCTGACACAAAAACCTTGCACATATACCATGTAAAACAATGAAAGTTTACTACCTCCCTTCTTCGCCCCCCCTCTCCAACTCTCTTCTCCCCCCCCACCCTTGTATGCAATATGCAATATTAAAGTCTCACTGATCTGCAGAAAGAACTTAAGAATCTAAAAATAGAGGTGAGGTATGCACTTTGGTAACCCCAGGAAATATTCAATAAAAACATTTTAAAAAATAATAATGGATGGATCTATAAAATAATGCTCAGAAAGTGATAGATGTGATTGCTCCTTTCCAAATGAGGGATGTTCAGAAAATAAGGAGTTGGGGAGAGGTAGGAACGTAAGGGATGAGAGAAGGCAAAAAAAATGTGGAAAAATGCAAGATAGGAATAAGTGTTGGGAGAAGAGATTTAACTCCACTGATTGCTTTGTTGGTTTATCGAGCCTGAAAACTGCTTGGGGAATTCCACTTGGAATGCACTGTGTTAATATAGAGCTAAGATAATTACCCCTTAGCTTTCTAAACAAGCCTCTGAAACTTGGCAATGTTGACTCCCTCTGTTT
This sequence comes from Zootoca vivipara, assembly GCF_965207765.1. NCBI lineage: Eukaryota > Metazoa > Chordata > Lepidosauria > Squamata > Lacertidae > Zootoca > Zootoca vivipara. The sequence goes on along the minus strand of NC_142593.1, from coordinate 12,111,527 downwards.
CTAGTTTCCCAACAACAGACACGTTTTGGTATTCGTTTCTGGAATATTTCTGACAGGTATCCGAGTGTGGCTTGCTTACTTTAACTCACAAAACATAAGTGCCCTTTTAAGGTAATGCAGTCAAACACTCAGATGAGTTACTTTGCACCTGGTTGGAATGACAGGATTGTCAGCCTGTGTGTGTGTGTGTGTGTGTGTGTGTGTGTGTGTGTGAAGGAGAAAATAACCTGGGCAAAGTTGAATAGATTTCCATGCTGTTAATGACTTTGCATCTTTGTGTGACTTTTCTAAAACATAAACTACCCTTCTCAAACAGATGTACATCTGGAACTGGAGGAACGACTTGCCAAATTTATGAGGACCGAGGAAGCTATAATATATTCCTATGGATTTGCTACAATTGCCAGTGCTATTCCTGCCTATTCAAAACGAGGAGACATTGTTTTTGTGTACGTAATCTTCACTTTTTCTATATTACAGTGGACCCTCCGGATACGAACTTAATTTGTTCCCGGGGTCCGTTTGCACCTCAACAATTATGTAAATAGAGGCAGTGCATGCACAAGGCACGCAGAGCACTTCTGTGCATGCGGGCGCGGCAAAACCCGGAAGTATACACTTCCGGGTTTGCCGTGGCCATAACCCAAAGATTCCGTATCCAGAGGGATACGTAAGTAGAGGTATGACTGTACATGGGACTTTCTGAAGAGGCTTCTTCAGAACCTCGGTGGTATTTCTGCTCCTGTTTGTAAGGTTGAGGTTCTTCATAGCAAAATCCACTTGTTTCTAGGTACCATATTCCACAAAAGGTAATAATCTTAGAGCCAGTTTACACTCTCTCTGTCAAAAGAGGAATCCGTACCATCCTGGACTGTGTATTCATGAGCAAGGAACATTGCGGTTGATAGCAATTCCTGGAACTGCAGCACTTGGAGGTGGGGGGAGTGCCAATGCAGATGTGGCTATTTCTATCCTGTGACTTGACTTGTTCAACTAATTTTCTTCCTTCAAATCCAAGAATCATAGAATCCATTGTGTGATAGTTAACCCCACCACTTAATAATAGTAATAGTTATAAACAACAATAATTTTATTATTTATACCTGCCTATCTGGCTTAATAACAACAGCAACAACAATATTAATTTTATCATTTATACCCCGCCCAGCCAGCTGGGTTCCCCCAGCTATTCTGGGCGGTCTACAGCACATAAAAAATGGTAAAACATTAGACATTAAAACTTTCCTGATAGAGGGTTGCCTTCGGATGTCTTGTAAAAGTCAGATAGTTGTTTATTTCCTTGACATCTGATGGGAGGGTGTTCCGCAGGGAGGGCGCTACCACTGAGAAGGCCCTCTGCTTGGTTCCCTGTAACTTCACTTTTCGCAGTGAGGGAACCATGGGCCGAGGCCATTTAGGGCTTTAAAGGTCATTGCGGTACCAACACTTTGAATTGTGCTCAGAAATGTATTAGGAGCCAGTGAAAATGCTTTAGGACCTGTGTTATATGGTCTTGGCGGCCACTCCCAGTCACCAGTCTAGCTGCCGCATTCTGGATTAGTTGTAGTTTCCGAGTCACCTTCAAATGTAGCCCCATGTAGAGTGCATTGCAGTAGTCCAAGCGGGAGATAACCAGAGAGAATCAGTTTAAACTAAAACAGAACTTATTCTTCCTGCTTGAACCACTTCAACTCAAACCCTTTTCAAACAAAATGGTCTTGGGGCCCTTAGAAAAGTTGTGCATGTTTGTGGTTTGGTTGTGCCTTCGGGGAAGAGATTTCCAAACTGGGCTAGAGTACAGTTAGGTGGCCAGTGAACATACCCAAGCAGACATTGTGTGCCTTCCTCTACCAGTGGCTTACAGATGCAAAACTGCTTGGAGAAAGAAGCCTATGAGCTGGGCTGTAGATGGAGGCATCTCATATACCTGATAGGGACAATCTCTCCTGTTGTAGTGACACTTTTCCCAGCTGTTGCAATCCGGGAATTGTTGCCAGCCACTGCTGGCAACATCTGTGTACACCCAAGTTAACCATAGATATTTCTCTCAAAGGGAGAACCTACAAGCTCTTAGTGGGTTCTGTGGTCTATTTTAGTGAACATGCATTATGAGCTATCAATCTCAATTGTTTAAAAATGAGATTAACTGGGACAGTTATAAAAGCGCTTTCATAAGCCTTCTCATAGAAAAAAGGCTAGATGTTAGGAAAGTGGTTATGTGCAATTTTTCAGCACCAGTGTAGGATCGCTTATATGATCTTGTCATTTCCAAAGCTGGATCTTAATACCATTTTAAATGCCTGTTAAGGGGTAGTTTTAATCGCTTATGAAATGCTTTCAAAATGACTACTTGGTTTTAACGATCAATTGCTGCTTCAGTATGAACTCTTTAAAAATTGCTAACAGCTGTTGAAACGTTTTGTCAGTATCCCCCATAGGTTACAGCCAAGCAAAGAAATGCACTTGATGAGTGGTTGGAATGAATTTACTTAATGTCGGACAAAAATCTCCTCTAGAGCACTCTTACAGAGCTTGTGCTTGTTATGTGTTAGTTGATACTAACTGAAATCATATATGTGTGTGTGTGTAAATCTCATTGAACTCAATGAGACATTCCCAGATAAATGTGTCTGCAGTGTAAGTAGTCTGATCCCCCCCTTTCCATTCCCACCCCCATGTAACCTATGAACTGAGTGAGTTCAATGGCTAGGAATTACCTAGCCCTGACAGTTTTCTCCTTATTAATATACATACAGTGGTACCTCAGTTTAAGAACAGCCCTGTATACGAACTATTCGGTTTACAAACTCCGCAAAACCAGAAGTAGTGTCCCAGTTTGCGAACTTTACCTCAGTCTAAGAACGGAAGCCAAATGGTTGAACAGCACTGGCGGCGGGAGGCCTCATTAGGGAACGCGCGCCTCGGTTTAAGAACGGTTTCGGTTTAAGAACAGACTAGGTTCGTAAACCGAGGTACCACTGTACTAGCTTCCTTTAAAAAAATTGTTGAAGATGGCAAGCAAACTTTTTAAAGAAATGTAAATCAATGAATAAAAGACATCAAAATAGCCTTTATGTTTAAAATTACAATTAAGAGATTATGAGCAGCGTAGTCAAAAAACTAATTCACGGAGCAATGCCTAAGATGTCTGTGGTCCCCCCTAATGTCTTAGCTGCTCTTCAGAAGACAAGCTCAGTTTGAGCCTTTTGGAAGGATGTAGTTACGGTATCTTGCCATCAGCTCAGAAAATTTTCTGTCCACATTTCAAACCCATGGAGCTAATATCTGGGGTTAGGCAGATTCATATGGGTGGAGATATTTGGTGCTCTGTTCCCAGGCCATATAGGGCTCTAAAGTTCATAAACCATGGAATCCTATCCAAAGCAAATAAAAAATGACTGAAAACAAACAAACAAACCATAAACAGTTCCATCTTCACTAGGTACAAGTTTGTTGCTGGGCTCAATTTGAGGTGATGACTATAGACTTGCAGACTCTATTATCCGGAGTTTGAATTGAGTATAGAAACAAATAGGTAGACAGTTCAGATGATGCAGTATTGCAGTTTTATGCTACAAACTGCTCTCTCCTGTCAGCGCTGGGCCAGAGGGATTCTGGTCTATTTGAAGTCTTTGCTCTGCCTTCAAAGGCAGCCCTAACATAGTGTTACAACGATCAGCTAGAAGTGACTAGGATATGTCCAGGTCTGGTTCCCGAGATAAGGGCACAGCAGCTCCACTAGCCAGATCTGGCAAAAAGCAGCCGTAACCACTTCTGCTATCTGAACATCCTTAAGCAAGGCTTTACCTAAGAGTACTGCCAAGCTGCAAACCAGATTTCTTTTTTTAAGAGGGAGGCCTCTCCCAAACCTCTTCCAGGCTGCCAGAACGTCCAGCTAGCAGCACCTCTGTCTTGTCTGGATTAAGCATCGGTTTGTTCACCTTAATCTGCTCCAGAACTCACCAGTTTAGAACTTCCATTGCATCAAAAGATGAAAATGAAAGCTAGGTTTGATCTGCATATACAGTGGAACCTCGGTTTATGAACACCTCGGTTTACGAATTTTCGGTTTACGAACGCTGCGGACCCAACTGGAATGGATTAATTCACTTTCCATTACTTTCAATGGGAAAGTTCACTTCAGTTTATGAACGCCTCAGTTTAAGTACTCTGCGGACCGTCTGGAACGGATTAATCCACTTTCCATTACTTTCAATGGGAAAATTCGCTTCAGGTTAAGTACAGACTTCTGGAACCAATTGTGTTTGTAAACCGAGGTACCACTGTATTCCGAAGAAAGTGCGTCAATTCTGTCTCCAGGGCAGCTGTCTACCAGCTCCATCTGGTATGCAGGCTGAGACTTTCAATGGGAAAGTTCCCTTCAGTTTATGAACGCTTCAGTTTATGAACAGACTTCCGGAACCAATTGTGTTCATAAACCGAGGTACCACTGTAGATGATCACTAGCCCAAATACCGGGATGATCTTGTCTAGCTGTTTCATGTACATGTTGAGAGACAAGATGAATCAGTGTGACATCCTGTATGTCAAAGCTAATGGAGTGGAGGAGGAATGCCACCACCTGAAACTAACCTTTAGGTAAAGGTAAAGGGACCCCTGACCATTAGGTCCAGTCATGACTGACTCTGGGGTTGTGGCGCTCATCTCGCTTTACTGGCCGAGGGAGCCGGCGTACAGCTTCCAGGTCATGTGGCCAGCATGACTAAGCCGCTTCTGGTGAACCAGAGCAGTGCACGGAAACACTGTTTACCTTCCCGCCTATTTATCTACTTGCACTTTGACGTGCTTTCGAACTGCTAGGTTGGCAGGAGCTAGGACCGAGCAATGGGAGCTCACCCCGTTGCGGGGATTCGAACCGCCAACCTTCTGATCGGCAAGCCCTAGGCTCTATGGTTTAACCCACAGCGCCACCCGCGTCCTTTAAACTAACCTTTAAAGTAGCTCTATATAGCACAATGCCTTCCAGCCAAGTGATCCAGAAGATTACCATAGTTGATGGCAGGGTGGATTTGATTTAAATCAAATCGATTTAAATCACGATTTAAATCAGTAGTCAGTAAGACTTGATTTAAATCTTTTCTTTTCTTTTACAGAAAATCTCATTCTTGCTGGTATAATCTTAATATTTACAACCAGATGAAGGTTTCATTTTTGGAATAATCAATTCTCAGTTATATCAAAAATTACTCTTTTGGTTATACTATTGGAAATACATAGACAGATAATTATGAAATTATGGTGAGGTTTAATAAGTTAACTGTATATTTGGACAAGTTTTCTGCTGTACTTTAATGGAAGGAGAAAAATAATCATTTCCTTAATAACAATTTAAACTACAGTATTTATTTAACTAAAGCAATAACATTGTAGCATATGTATCCATGTTTGTTAACTGATGTGGTTAAACTTTTTTTTTAACACCTTAGACTTTAGCAAACATGAAAAACTTAAAACAAATCCTTATATCCTGATGAATAGCCTTTGGACTATAATGTAACTTAAATAGGAAGCTTATCTTTAGAAAGACTTTTCCTCCAAAAGCATTTTATTTTAAAAATCTGATTTAAATAAAAATTTAAAAAATCTGAATTTTTATTATTAAAAAGAAAATCATTGATTTTTACCCACCCTGGTTGATGGTACCACAACCCTGGGAGGTTTGAAGCCACTCTGAGCCTATCCCTGAGCAAGTAATGATCTGTTATTTAAGGCAGACATATGGTGCGCAGCGTTCAAAATTTGCCAGGCACATTTTACACCTGGCTATTTCAAGTGAAAACGCCTGGATGGCTCCTGGTGGCTCCGCCATCTTGAGTTGTATGCGTGGGGATCCTTGGATCTTGACTGTTTTCACACACTAACACCCCATCCTGTAGAATTCTACCCATTATATGTTATCTGCATAGTCAGAATGAATTTCAGGAACCTAAAGGTCCTGCTGAAAACGGCAACTTTTTGAGCCGCCTGGTCCAAAAATGGCAACTAGGCATCCCATTTTGGTGACTGTAACCCTGGTTTCAGGAGCCATTTGGCAACTAGCTTATATATCAATGAGTTTCTAACACTGATTGGGTTGTTCATTTGTCATGGACAAAGCCAAGAGTATGACTGGCCATGTGCCTGACTGTAATGTTGCCTGAAAGTCAGTAACATTAAATAGAAATTCATTTGAAGAGTTCTCTGAAAGGATCGTGTGATCCCATGCAGCCACCATTGTGTTGATTGAAGTGACACATAGGAAATGTATGGTACTGGTTTTAAGGTGGCTTCTGTGATTTCTAGGCAGCTTGTGAGCCAATTCAGAGTGTAAGTTTTCACCTCTATAAACTGTTATCGATCCCATTCTCCTGCCTTCTTTTACATAGGATCTACCCTTTCAGAGACCTTGTTCTGGGTCAGTTTGCTGTCAGGGATATAGAGGAAGGTCATACAAGAAGGGGGCTTTTAAAAAACAGTCTCTTAAGAGATGCATTCAGCTCTTTTTCTGTTTGGGCTTTAGACAGTACAGTAAAAGGTATTCTTTTTCTTTTTTTAAAAAAAGCTTTATTAGGGCATAAGAAGAAAGCTTACACTCTTTCTGTTGATTTTTACTGTAACCTATATTTTGCTTTTATTCTGGTGTTTGCTTATTGTGTGATGTCTGCTATAGCTATTTTGTGTGTGTGTGTGCTTTTTTTTCTAAAAAATGTTTAGGGGTACTCTCATTTTGACTCAAGAAAATCACTATTTTACAGTTCAAATCGGGGAAAATAAATACAGTAAATGGACAAAAGTACAAAGATTCACAAAATGTTTAGGGGTATGCGTACCCCTGCGTCCTCCCAGAAAAAAAGCACTCTGTGTGTGTGTGTGTGTGTGTGTGTGTGTGTGTGTGTTTCTACCTTGGGGATCTCTCTGATTCATACAGAGGGATAGAAACGTTTTAATAAACAAAATGATGGTAGTAACAATTCCTGTGAACACAGGAAAAACAAAGTTGTTGGCTATTGATTGGGGAAGCTCTCATACACTGCCTGCATCCAAGCATAACAAATTATGGTTATATCATTATGTGAATGAGCCTCAGGCGCATTCATTTTCCTTTCTTTCAGCAGTGAAGAAGATTGGAAGCTTCACATTTTAGTGTTGTAGCGAAACCTAGAGAAGCTGTCATTAATGTTAACTATGGTTTGCTAAAACAGGCAAACCGGGAAACGTTCATGAAGCTGGCTTGTTTCAATAAGCCATAGATAAAAATATCACAGTTAAACTACAATTGGAAATAGAAGCAAAAGCACGTCATCTCCTTATGGCCATTTCAGAGAGAGAAGAATGCAAAAGCCCCATCATGTGATGATATTGCTAATCGAATGCAGTCTTGCTGTCCACTTCTGCAGCTGGAGGTGGTTGAGGCTGCTCATATGGTCAAAAAAGCATATTGTGTAGAAGTTTATGAAAAGTACATTATGGAGGGAAATCAGACTTCAAAAAGGCAGCTCATGCTAAGAGTGAACTGACACAATTCTGTGTATTTACAGTGATGAAGCAGCCTGCTTTGCTATTCAGAAAGGCTTACAGGCATCCAGAAGCAACATTAAGTTTTTTAAACACAATGATATGGTTGACCTTGAGCATCTACTCAAAGAGCAGGAGATTGAAGATCAGAAGGTACAATATTTTTGAACTCATTGATGTGTTGTAGGGTGTAATTTTAAGCTAACATATTTTGATGCCTTCATTGCTCATTATTTATCTTCTAGTCCGCTCTGAAAATGAAGTGTTGTGCATCTTTTGAAGTAGGTTTGGCAGCTGTGTTTCATTTATTCAGATAGCCATGCTTGGGGTCTGCAACTTTCACTTTATTAGCAGAGTTGTAGCAGCGTAGCAAAAAACTCCTTGCCTTGCACGCTTCCTTCACGAAAGTCAAGCCTTGTTTCTAAACGTCCTTCTGAAGTTTAGATAACAGTTCAAACGCAGCTTGTAGCAGCGGAAACTTTCCAGCTTTCAGTGCTCGTGAAATAAATCACTTTCACTCCCTTGTTCATTAAAACAAATAAAATTTATTCAAATTTAAGTTAGCTTCACCCAGGAGTATTTAACTCCATGATGCTGCAGCTCCGACGAACAGCATAACAACAGACAGATTGCTTACAGACAGTGTCATATATTTCAGATACACAATAGCAACAGGTACTACTTCCTGTTTCCTGTTTATACGACACGTCACAAGCCCCTCGTGATACAGGACGACTGCTGAGCTATAACCCCTCAGCTCACACACTTAATGTTTGAAAGATCTGCAGATGGAACTGTAAGATATGCCGTTCACCCACTTTCCCTTTTTTTAAAAAAATAACTCAAAATAACCAGAGCACACACCACTGCAATATCAGTGCAGTGTAAAAATACTCAAGAGTTCCATTTTGTTTCACAACCACACTGTAAGCACCATTTTTGTATTAAAGTAGTATCAAAACAGAGCCATGCACGTTTCTTTAGACATCAACATTTGTGTTGAAGGCTTGGAGTTAATAGCATTAAGCCTTTATCCTGGCTGCAGAGCTTACTGGCTATAAAGAATGCTTAGCCGCAAAGTATCAGATTGTTAAAAAAATGTTTTTAAGGCCATTGATTTCTGCTGGCATAAGCTCAAGCTTTTCTTCTTTACATTCTGTCAACTTTTGATGGCATTTCAATGGTAACCTAAGCGAGTTTATCTCATAACAAGCATCTGTTAAGAACCATCCATATGAAACTTTTGTTTCTCTGCAGAACCCCCGTAAAGCTCGTGTAACCCGGCGCTTTATCGTGGTTGAGGGTTTGTATGTTAACGCTGGAGATATTTGTCCTCTTCCGGAATTGGTGAGTAGGTAGTTTTTGTCAATAAGTATTTTCCCTCCCTGGGATGCGGGTGGCGCTGTGGGTTAAACCACTGAGCCTAGGGCTTGCCAATCAGAAGGTTGCCGGTTCAAATCCAAGCACTGGGTGAGCTCCCTTTGCTTGGTCCCAGCTCCTGCCAACCTAGCGGTTCGAAAGCATGTCAAAGTGCAAGTAGATAAATAAACTTTTTGAGCCGCCTAGTCCTAGACCCAGGTGGCGCTGTGGGTTAAACCACAGAGTCTAGGGCTTGCTGATCAGAAGGTCAGCGGTTCGAATCCCTGCAATGGGGTGAGCTCCTGTTGCTCGGTCCCAGCTCCTGCCCACGTAGCAGTTCGAAAGCACATCAAAGTGCAAGTAGATAAATAGGTACCGCTACAACGGGAAGGTAAACGGCGTTTCCTTGTGCTGCTCTGGTTCGCCAGAAGCGGCTTTGTCATGCTGGCCACATGACCTGGAAGCTGTACGCCGGCTCCCTCGGCCAATAACGCGAGATGAGCTCCGCAACCCCAGAGTCGGTCACGACTGGACCTAATGGTCAGGGGTCCCCCTTACCTTTACCTATTTTCCCTCCCAGTCATTATGTGCTATGTGAAGCACGTCCAGAAAAATACTAGGCTGCTTAGTGATGTGTGTGTTTGACCTTGTGCAGATAGGGATAGAGGGCTTCACCCTTTATATATGAGGAAACTTAGCTGGTGCAGGGGTCAGAAGAAAGGGATGCAGCAATTTTGAGGCAGGAGACAATATTCTCACACTGGGAATGAGGCGTGTTATATTGGTGCTGCTGTGTTCTGCCTAAAACTCTAGTTGTGCATTGATAACTTTCATAGTGGTGCTATAACTGGGGGAAACTTTGTTACAATGCACTTGGGCAATTTCTCAGTAAGAAGGCTTTCTGTTTGTTTCTTCAAAGAAATCTGTTCCTACTCCCAAAGTTTTAAGGGTGCTAGTTCTGTATTTCAGTATTTCACCACACACACACACTCCGGACTCCCAAAAGTCCAGCAACTCAGTGAGGCGCCAGCGCACAGAAAATAATGTCCTGTGCATAATCAGGTTAAATATGTTCCATATCTTACAACAATGGCAAGGAATTAAAGTGCATGGAGGTTTGCGTTTTTAGAATGAAGTTGATTGAACACTTGACAACTTGTGCATGAATCTGGTTTCTTGTCCTGAGCCCTCGATAATCTTGTGCTGTCTTGTGTCACTTGCAATTGAATAAATATGTAGGTAAAGTTGAAATACAAATACAAAGTGAGGTTATTTTTGGAAGAAAGTCTTTCCTTCGGAGTGCTGGGAGAACATGGACGAGGAGTTACAGAACATTATGGAATAAATGTAAGTGCAGGCCTTTCTTTTATGACAATGCTTTTTTGTGCCAAAAGGAAGAAACAACCTTTGATATACTTGTCTTGTTTATAGCAGTGGCTTTGCAGCCATTATGTGGAAATTCTGTGCATGGCAATCTTGTCTCTTGCATAATCCCTTAAATATTAGCTTTGCAAAGAAAATTTAAATGTAGGAGGGTTTATTAATAGCAACAAATATGTAAAGCATCTTCAAGTTATCAAAATAATTGTCCTTTAAAACAACCTACTGCAACATACCCAGTTTGCAGATTTTTGTGTTACTGCTTAGCCTTTTGCTGAATTTGTCAAGAATCTGCTTTGGGATCGGACAAATGAATGGGTGAATTTTCTGATATAAAAGAACATACTTAACACAAAGATGCCGTATGCATCAATATACCCGCATGATGCAAATTAACACATAACTTTATATAAATCCTTCAGAACATTTTACAAACTACTGGCTAGGATTCAGGGTTCTACATGTTCAGGAACTGTTTGCCCACAAAGAGGTAAAGAGCTCATAAAGTAGAACTTGGAAAAATGCAAGGACCTAATCTTGGAAGGGGAAAAAAAATCCTGCTCCCTGTTCATCTTTTGATTCCTAGAGCATTTTTATTCCAGATGAGTTATGTCATTGTAATCATTCTGGAAAGTGCATGTAGAAATTTACATTAATATTGACTCTTGGGTCAAATGTGTTAATGTATTCCAAATTTAAGTTGAGAGCTGCTTCAGATCCACTTTGCTCTTTTAGATCTCAGTGGATAAAAGCAGGAAAACTTAAACTGTGGATACAGTGGTACCTTGGTTCCTGAACGGCATGGTTGCCGAACAAATCGGCTCCCAAACACCACAAACCCAGAAGTAAGTGTTTTGGTTTGCAAACGTTTTTCGGAAGCCGAACGTCTGACGCGGCTTCCGCTTGAGGGCAGGAAGCTCCTGCAGCCAATCAGAATCTGCACCTTGGTTTTCGAATGGTTTCGGGAGTCCAAATAGACTCCCAGAATGGATTAAGTTCTAGAACCAAGGTACCACTGTACTTTGTAGGATACCACCAGGAATTTGCATTGAGTGCCACTTCAATAATTTCTCTTGTATTTTGCTGTCCGTCATTCTCTAGATGAATTTAAAGAGTTTGTGTCTTTATTAATTATGGGCACGTTTTGGGAGGGTTAAATAATTCGGAAAGCTCATCTAATTGTTCTACAGCTATATGGCTGGTAACCAAACATGCTGTTTTTAACTAACGCTGGTGTTGCCCTGTTTGTGCAACAGATGGATGACATTGATCTTATCAGTGCAAACATGGAAAACTCCCTGGCTTCTATTGGAGGGTTTTGCTGTGGGCGATCCTTTGTTATTGATCACCAGGTAGGTGCAAAAACTGGAAATGCATGATATGTTGTATGCTTTGGAGTTCCAGTAGAATACGTGACCAAGGCAGGTATTGGACAGAGTGGAGTCACACTTGGCCAGTCTGGCAGATGTTGGTAGGCTGGTGGGAGCATCTCCTCTTCGTGTCAGTTGAGAATAACACCATCCAGGGGAGCTGCAGCAGAGCATCATCAGCTATTGCTGCGGAATGGGGCAAAGGTTTCACTGGATGCAGCTGAATTGGTGCCCAGTATACATAGGACTTCCTGATCAGAAGGTTGGCGGTTCGAATCCCCGCGACGGGGTGAGCTCCCGTTGCTCGGTCCCAGCTCCTGCCAACCTAACAGTTCGAAAGCACACAGTGCAAGTAGATAAATAGGGACCATACGCTGCTCTGGTTCGCCAGAAGCAGCTTTGTCATGCTGGCCACATGACCCGGAAGCTGTCTGCGGACAAACGCCGGCTCTCTCGGCCTATAGAGCGATACGAGCGCCGCAACCCCAGAGTCGGACACGACTGGACCTGATGGTCAGGGGCCCCTTTACCTTTATACATAAAGGAAAAAGGGATGTGGGTGGTGCTGTTGTCTAAAACATTAAGCCTAGGGCTTGCCGATCAGAAGGTCGGCGGTTCGAATCCCCGCGACGGGGTGAGCTCCCGTTGCTCGGTCCCAGCTCCTGCCCACCTACCAGTTCGAAAGCACGTCAAAGTTCAAGTAGATAAATAGGTACTGCTTTGGCTGGAAGGTAAACGGCGTTTCCGTGCGCTGCTCTGGTTTGCCTGAAGCGGCTTAGTCATGCTAGCCACACGACCCAGAAGCTGTCTGCGGACAAACACCGGCTCCCTCAGCCTATAGAGCGAGATGAGTGCGCAACCCCAGAGTCATCCGCGACTGGACCTAATGGTCAGGGGTACCTTTACCTTTATACATAAAGGAAGGTTGCTGAAAAGGCAATAATTGGGGAGAAGTAGTTGATAGTAGAGGTGACTCCTAGAGCAAAGGTGAGCCTGGGCTTCAGTAAAGCAAAAAATTAATTAGACAACGCCAAATGATATCGAGCGACAGAATAATTTGGCCACAACAAGGAAATTTTGCCCATGGTATGATTGTTTTCCACCTAATCACTTTGGCACCCTCTTTGCAAAATTTAACAATTCCAAAATACAGATGTGCTTTCACTGTCGCAAGATTGAATATCTTGCCTTTGGCTGTACTTGAGGGTTGATTTCAAAAAATCCTGCTGGAAAAATGGTTATGTCCTTGTGGAGAGGGCAGTATTGAGTCAGTGGCTCATGTTCTTCTGGCTTGCACTCATTATAAGGATTTGAGGAGTGAGGTTATTACCCCTCTATTGTTGTCCTTGCTGGGTCGCTCAGCCATCACTACGGTGTCCTTTCTTTTGGCAGATCAAGATGATCAGGTGACAGCAAAAACTGCAAGGTTTTTAGCGGGAGCAATTAGAATAAGATCTTTTCTTTGATTATTGATGCAAACCTCCAAAATGAATTTTGTATAGTTAGGTTTTTACCTATTATCTTGAGTACTTTCAGTTTAAGTGCCCCACGGACCTTCTGGAATGGATTAATCCACTTTCCATTACTTTCAATGGGAAAGTTTGCTTCAGGTTAAGTACAGACTTCCGGAACCAATTGTGTACTTAAACTGAAGTACCACTGTATATTATTATATTATTATATTATATTATTGCTGTGGCTAGTGGTTGATGCAAATAAAGATACTTCTGATTCTGAGAGCCAGTTAACTGGCTCCACTTCTGAACTGATGGCCTCTTGATTTCAGAGTCATCAAGGCAGCAGGTGGCTAAGGGCACCTTACAGAATTGAAGTCCTGCATGTGACAGTAGAATCCAGGCTGTCTGCTCACAGTACTACTGTTACTGCTTTCAAATTTAAGAATGATAACTTGGTGAGATGGATGTTGGTCCACTGGGCTGTGTTGCCCACATGTAGCTGTTGTCACTGTGGACTTGGAAATAATTTCAGATTAGGTCTTTGGAACAAGGCTAGGCCAAGCATCCAGATACCAGTAAATTCTAACTTGTTTACCAATGAAGTATCTATATAAAGTGTGGTCACTCCATGCTGTTTTTTTCTTTCCAGAGATTATCTGGTCAAGGGTACTGCTTTTCAGCCTCTCTGCCTCCTCTCCTAGCTGCTGCCGCCATTGAGGGCCTCAATATCATGGAGGAAAACCCAGGTATCTTTTTTTTAAAAAAAGAGCAGAAAACTGTTCAGCATAAACTGCCAGCAAAGTTTTGAACTGCCAGACTTGTGAGATGGATTTGACTTCCTATTCTTGTGAGAGATTGCTCATAGATTCACTGTAGGAATTGCAGTTCACATTATGATATGCTTGTTAGTTGACTCAGCCCTTCATTTTCAATGATGCCTAGGTTATCTGAAGGATAGTTGTGCTATATCACCTAATGCATAGTGCAGTAGGAAAGCTTGTAGTTTTTTGAGAGTGGTGAAATCCCAAGAAATCTAAGAAATCTCGCCAGGCTAGTTGAATGGGCCACAAAATATATAAATGATTTGTTCCATTAAAAGTGATGAGGGAGATCCTTCAGATCCATGATCGTGGTGTTTCTTCTTTCTCTTCCATTGCTGCCATGAGTTTTTATTTTTTGGAATAGAGAGATACAAATACAAATATAAAAGCAAAATAAATGGCAATAGCAATGGCTACCAGGAAAGAGAGTCTTCTCTCTAGTTGAGAAGTCACTCAGAATGTGCCAGAAAAAGGCAAATTCAGCGTTGGAAATCTTTGCAAAGGGAATTGAAAACAGCTACCGGTAGTAGCATAATGGCATCATGTAAATCTCAGAATGGCCAAATCTATTACATTGTTCACAATTCCAGTTGCACTGGATTACAGCTGGGAAAGGTGTAGGGAAAATGACAGCAAAAATAATTGGGTGGCTAGCAGTTAGTGCACCTCTCAGCCTTGCCTCCTCCGCTGGCTTATGTTGTTCTCCCTCCAGGAAAGAGAATTACTCCTTTAGAGGCCTGAACAATTCTGCCACCATCCTTCACTTCTGTTTACCCAGAAGTTGAGATAAGAGAGAGCCTTCTTAGGTCAGCATGCTGCCACCACATACTTTACTGGCCCCTGCAGCCTTTTTGCTCTCTAGCAGTTCTCCAGCCCTGCCTTTGAGAGAAGGTGAAGTTCATTTATTCATGAGCTTGACTTAAAAGAGGCAAAAATGCCCCACTCTTGACCATGTGTTCTTCTGTTCTACGGTGTCTGTTCCCCATGGTCTAAGGTAGCATGGGGGCCCCATGTTTGTGTCGCTAAGCATTTATTTTCTCTGTATAATTTCCCTGTGAGCTCTCGAGTGGTAGAAAGGCAGATTTGTAGAAGTGGCAACTCTAGCACAAGACTTAAACAGCTGTTTATATTTATCCTGCTCAGTTTTAGATACCCCAACTTAAAACTGTTTTGTCTAGGGATTTTTCAGATTTTACGACAAAAATGCAAGCGAATACACCAGGCTTTACAAGGGTAAGTGAGTGCTTTGCCTTCTTGCTTTGAACTCCACGTTGAACGGAAAATGCCTCCTAAAAAAGCCCATAGTTTTCCAAACATCCTATACCATATTATCCAGGAGTAATCCCTAGTGAGTGGAATAGGGCTTACTTCTGAATAGGCATATAGAGGATCGTCTAAGATTGCACCTCCTAGTGGGGTTTCCCCCCCACCCAGCTCTGTTGAAGTTTGAGCTACTTTAGAAAATCCAGCTTCTGTGTTTGACTGCAGTTACAGTTAAAGCAGGGAACAATTTCTTGAAATACAATATGGGCAGTTTAGCCGTAATTTATCTTGAGTTTAAAATTCTTCTCCGGGGCATTTCAATATCAGACATGCGTTTAAAAGATCATACTCCCTCCGATACTGCTATATGAAATTTTATAGCTGGGGTAAATAAACATGCCATGTGTAAAATAGCCTTTGTTCCTAGCCACTCCCAGCTCTTTTACCTGCACATTGAATTATTGTCAGGGAATACAGTCTTCGATTGATACCAAAGATGCAGTCTGTGTCTGTAAATATGGTCACAATTAAGGTGTAACTGGCCGGAAGCATTGCAGAAAATAGATACTCGTGGGACCCTGTTTCCAAGACTTTGCTCTGTGTTCACTTTGGAGCACTCCCAAGTATTAATGCAGGAATATTTTGGGTGCTTCAATTTTGAGCCCCTTGTGCAAAAATAATTTCTGCGCATTTCACTTTGTTTAGCGCAAGAGGTTCTGAATTAATACATCCAAGATTAGATGAGTCTCTCTGAATTCACTGATGAGTTGAAAGTCTTCAACACATCAATGTTCAGCACAGGCACCCCCAAACTGCGGCCCTCCAGATGTTTTGGCCTACAACTCCCATGATCCCTAGCTAACAGGACCAGTGGTCAGGGATGATGGGAATTGTAGTCCAAAACATCTGGAGGGCCGGAGTTTGGGGATGCCTGGTTCAGCACATCTTTCAAATGATGAAAGAGCCTTGGCCCTAGGCTGTTGCACGATATCTGTGCCCTTTTTGGAAGGCGACACTGCAGTTCCCATTTTTCTGTAGTCAGGTGCATCTCGCATACTATCCTTAGCTTTTCCATACAAGTTATCACCTCATACATTTACTACATCTTCTGTAGCACAAGTTTTCATTAGGCATACATTTCATTGTGCCAATTTCCCCATCTCTGCCTATGTAAAATATCCTTTAGAATAGGGTTGCCATACCAGCAAAGCCAGACGCTCTTCTCTTAACACAAACATTAACTGACCTTTTGTCTGGAAGAGCTTTGTCTGACACTTTGCTTATTGTTCTTCTCTAGCTTGATGCGTGCTTGAGTCAGATGCTGGTTTATTTTAAGTAAGTGGCAAAAGGAACTTGGGTATCAACTTGGGACTTCTAAAGCAAGCCTCTAGAAATGTACAGTACATTTATGACAAAGTGCGGTTGGGGAGAAATCTGCAAATGTCAAAGCTTTAAATTGGCTGGGATTCAAAGGTGGTTTCTCTTATTAAACTACCTTTTCCTTTTGTAGCAGTTAGTTGCCTTCATTTCTGAAATGTGCTAATGGTCCATTTTATAATTAAACTGTCTGTTAGACGTGAAGCATTAGTATTGGGACCTGTGCTTTTAAACTTCTTCATAAATGATTTAAAGTTATTTTGTAAGTCTTCAACATGCAAGCCTCTCACATGGTTCCATAAAAATCTGCCTCGTCAAATGTATGTTAGAGTTGCATTCATGATTTTGCTTGTGACTAGATGATTGCTTGCTTTATGATATTAATATCCAAACACTGCTTCTCTCTCTCTCGTGTTCTTGATTTCCTTCCTTCCATTAGATTTCAGGCTCTTAACAAGATACTTTTCAGCAATTTTAATGTGGAATAATTGAAAATTGAGATGTTTCTAGAGATTAAATTCTAAATTAAATTGAGCAAAACTCTTAATGCACAACTTGTTTTAGCATATCTTTGTCCTAGTGACAGCATTGTCCACTTGCCCAGTGAAAACCTCTGGGCTGGCAGGGCTTTTATGCCGACCTAGTTGGGGGAAAATATATTCTTCCACAGTTCAGGGAAGTGCCTCACCTCTTAATTTAGAAGTGCAGTTTAGGCAGATTCTACTGGCACTCTTACAGGAGCTGAAACTGCCTCCCCAACTTGCGTTCACTATTGTTACAAAGCGACTGCTAATTTACAATGCCAGTTTTTCTTCCATTTTATTGCTGACCATATCAGCAATTTCGATATGTTGACCCTTTTTTTTAGGATTCCTGGTCTACGTGTAGTGGGGCAATCCCTTTCTCCAGCATTGCACCTCCGCTTAGAAGACAGCACTGGATCTCGAGAGAGTGATGCAAGGCTACTGAAGGAAATTGTTGATTATGTAAGAGTCCTTTTTTTCACGGTCCTCAAAGCCTAACAACGAGAAGAAAGAAGTGGAGGTGTTCTGTATTGAAGTCTCTGTTGCACTTCCTTCTAGAATTCCTCCATGTGCTGGGTTGCAAGGTTACATTTGAAAAGTAGGGTTGCCATACATCCGGAATTTCCTGGGCATAGCCGGGATTCGGCCATTGGAAACGGTGTCTGGGCAGAAATCGCTTTAACGTCTAGGAAAATCTGGACGTATGGCAACCCATGCTGGAAGTGTAGATTTGGGCAAATTCCCTTAAAAATAGCCCCAGAACTATTTTTTGTAAAGAAAGAAAGAAAGAAAGAAAAGAAAGGAAAGGAAAGGAAAGGAAAGTTCAACAACTTTGGCCAAAAAAGATTTTCACTTTTTGAAAAATGGCAACCCTAAGATTGCTACAGCAATCATCTGGGATTGGTCCCTTTTAAAACTAAGGCATATGAGAGGCAGCATTGTACCCGCTATGGGAGATGGGTATTGAGGGCAAGATAGCATTGGACGAGTGTCTCTCAGTTCCCTGGCTCTTGAGCCGTGTGGACCCACAATGTCAGGCTTCTACCAGCGATTCCCAGCCAGTTGCCCAGGAACGTACAAAGACAAGGAAATGTCTCTTACCGTCCACTTTTTATTCAGTATTTACAGAGAGAGGCTGTAGAACCCAGCCTCGTGGATAATGGCATTGTCCAGAGTGAATTGGACAATCTCTCTCACTTCCTCATTCATCACTTTTACGGGTGCTGCTACGTGCCCTCTGTCTTCGAGTTATTTGCTCTCCTACTTTTAAGGCTTGCCGGGTTCTGGGAATTGGGGGGGGGGTGTTCCAATGCTTTCTAAAGACACCATGTCCACCAGTTGTGACCCCCCTCCCATTATTTCCCAACTTTCCCCCTCATCTGCCTCTGAGCTGTGACCTCCCTCAAGCCCCTGTTGTAAATCTAAACTGTCTTCCTTTTTCCTCCTCCCTGGAAGGGTCAAGCTGTGGAGGCAGTCTCTACCATTCCTCCTCTTCCCAGTCCCTGACACACAGGGTGCTATAATTTGTCCAGTGCTATTTGACACCTATTCAAATCTGTTGAGAGTGGCCATTGGGGGCTTTGGAGCTCAGCAGACAGGCAAGAGCCTGGTCTTCCCTGCTCCATTTCACTTCTCTGGTACAACAGCAGGGAGGTGATTGCAAGCTAGCATCATCAACCGTGGTTTGAAGTTCCCTTGTTTCAAGTCCCGTGGAGATCATGCTTGCGTGTGATTTCTGGCATCTAGACATGCGCAGACATGATTTTCGACGTCTGGGCATGCACAGATGCAATTTTTGGCACCCCGGAAGCGAGTTGCCTTGCTGCACCGATTTAGTGCAGTGTGCAGGGACTCGGCGGGCATGTAGCTCAGTTCGGGGGCTGCTTGTGGCCTGGTTAAACTGCCCCCGTGGACTGCTTGTGGCCTGTGGGCCGCAGGTTGCCGATCCCTGCACTAAACCATAGTTAACCTTAACCACTACAATTAGCTGTAAATGAAAGTGAAAGATTCTGACCTCACTGGAGGAGGAAAGGAGTGGGGGAGTTGATGGGCCCAAGACTAGTGCACATAATGCAAACCTAGTATTTGATGTTGTGTGCAAGTACATGGAATGTACGTTGGTTCACTTAGAGAAAGGAATATGATGCGAGTAACGCTGTGGTCAAAACCACTGAGCCTTTTGGGCTTGTCAATCAGAAGGTCGGCAGTTCGAATCCACGTGACAGGGTGAGCTCCCATTGCTCTGTCCGAGCTCCTGCCAACCTAGCAGTTCGAAAGCACACCAGTACAAGTAGATAAATAGGTACCGCTCCAAGCGGGAAGGTAAACGGCGTTTCCATCATGGTGTCCCGTTGTGCCAGAAGCAGTTTAGTCATGCTTGGCCACATGACCTGGAAAGCTTTCTGCAGACAAATGCTGCTCCCTCGGCCTGAAAAGTGAGAAGAGCGCCGCAGCCCCATAGTCGCCTTTGACTGGACTAAACCTTTACTCTTCTTTTTCTTTTTTTACAATAGAGCAAGGAGCAGTTGTGGGGTGGCTAGAAGAGAGTTAACAGTATTACAAACCAGCACTAAAAATGTATTTAGCTCCTTGTGGCAAGGTACCACATGTTACTTAACAGTCTGATATATAACACATGAGTGTGGCAACTGATTCTCCTGTTTCTCTCCTCAGTGTATGAACAGAGGTATTGCATTAACCCAGGCTCGCTATTTGGAGAAAGAAGAGAAGTTTCTCCCACCACCCAGGTTCGTAGATACTTGCTCACCTTGCTATTAAAACAAAACTGTGTTCTTCTGATGGCAGGCAGAATGGGTGGGTTGAGAAGCATCCTGTAGCTTGTGTTGGAACCTCTGGATTTTAAAGGTCGCTGTTGTTTTATAAGTCATGGACTCGTCTATTGAATAGGCAGACTGTCCTAAACGGCTTGCTCATCTATACTTAAATAGGTTTCAGGGAATGAATATGTGTGGGTGTTTTTTTTTTTTTAAAAAAAAAAAGCTATAAAATGCTGTCTGGCGGTTACTTAAGAGCAGGCATGGTGAGGGAGAATAAGGTCACTTACTCACCTTCTGTTGTCACTAGAAACAACAGAAGGACTTGAGGCCTGGCCAGATGGGTGGGTTATAAGTAAAAAATTATCATCATCTACTAGGACCAGGGCCTTTTCAATATTGGCCCCAACTTGGTGGAACGCTCTTTCACAGGAGACCAGGGCCCTGTCATCTTTCCGCAGGGCCTGCAAGACAGAGCTGTTCCACCTGGCCTTTGGGCTGGACTTAGTCTGATCTCTGTGTTTTTCCTCCCTCATGGTTTGGATTTATGGACTACTTAAAATGAGGCTGCATTTTAAATTTTAATATTGTATTTTAATCTCTATTTTAATTAATTGCTTTTATGTTTTATTGTAATTTTATTGGTGTTAGCCGCCCTGAGCCCGGTTTTGACTGGGGAGGGCGGGGTATAAATAAATTTATTATTATTATTATTATTATTATTATTATTATTATTATTATTATTATTCATCTCACTGTACCTTTTCTAGCTACTAAACTATACCAGTCACCAAATCTAGATAATCCTTATTATTGAATTGACAGGGGAAGCTATGATTACTGTTATGTGAAGCAAAAAATATTGATGGGCAAAGAAAAGTATTAGGAGACTGAGTACATGTGCAGCTGTCTTATTTACTAAGCTATGCCACTGATCTGCCTAAGCCGGTAATGTCTTCTCTGACTGGCAGCAGCTTAAAGAGTCTGGTTTGTGCTGTAAGGTTGCCATGCAACGAAAAGACAACAACTTTGACCGACTACCCTGTTTTTGCCCCTGACAGCATCCGAGTCGTAGTGACAGTAGAACAGACAGAACCAGAATTGGACAAAGCTGCCTCGCTTATCAGGGAAGCTGCGGAGTCGGTGCTGAACTAAGGCCTGCATACTTGAGTCTTCATTCTTCACACAACACTGGGAATACCGATTTTCCTACTGTATGGTGGATTGGCTTGTGCTCCCAAGGTTCAAGCTCGTTGACTTTCTCTTCTGACGGAGTGGAAAGCTCAACTTCCACTGAGTCATTCCAGAACAAACAAACAAAAAGGTCACAAATACGGGAACGTGAAACTCTGCTCACTGTATAAGTACTGTTTCTATTGGAGATCATTGTTATCACTGGCATTTTACATGAGTTTCACCTCTGTTCTTAAAGGGCCTTATTCCTTTCCCTCACTCTCTAAATGTGTAAAACAAGCCGAGCTATTTTTGAGAGTTTTGTGTGTAACGCTAATGAACATGAAAGGGTGAAAAAACTTACACGATATTCTTCATTTAACCTCTCTTAAGATGTATTATTTTAAGTAACATTCCCCCAAACAGGTTCCTATTACTGTCAGACCAGATAGTTAAATGGTATTATGGAATTAACGCTTTTGAATAATGTACTTAAGTAGCTTTTATTACACTGGGTATGTGGGAATTTTGTACACTTTTTTTTAAGATCTTTTAGTTTTTGAAATTCCCAGAAGGAGCTGTTTTTTCTAACTATTTCTCTGGTTTCCATTAAATGTCTTATCTCATGCCAGTTCCTTTATTCTATACAAGTTGACCTTTCCTGTGATTTTACCACGCATTTAACTTTTATATACCAGTGATCACCAGTGTTGTGCACCCATTGGAGCTCCCAGTTAAATTTCAGTCTCAATCTCCACTGGATTGAGTTCAGCATTATACAATCTGTATGCACACACAGATGAAATGCTGGTAGAATTTCTTCTGCCAAATATCGATCTCTTACCATAATCTGGTGGGTGCATAAATTAATGGGAAAACTAATTCACTCATAATGTTTCTTGTCCATGTTTACTCATCAATACCTTTAAAAACCATGAATAAATTAGAAATACTTAACATTTAGTTGCATGGGCACATATCCCTACTGTAATCAGGAAGTTCCAATTTCTCTCTCTCTCAATTACTTGCTTGAGACTACCACTCAGGTCTCTGCTAAAGATGTGCAGAAAAGGGACTGTCATTGATACCATAGAAGTTTCAGTATGTCACCTGGAATCAGGAAGACCTCTTTTCGCCCTTCAAGGAAGTTAGCATACTATGAATTTGCCATGATAACTGTTCCAGATTTCTGGTGAATACTATTTTTTAAAGACTTTCTGTTAACGTCTAGGTTGCTTCTACACTCCTGTGCCTTTTTTGGTTGCTGCTACATATTCCAGCGCTCTATTTGACACATAATTTTTTTAAAAAAATAAAAGCATATATTTGATCCTGTTTTTGTCCTTCTTTCTTCATATTCCGACTGCACCATCTTCTCTATCAGCTACGATCTCATTAAGGGGGAAGTAATCGGATTTGAGCCACAGTCCCTGAACTTCGTAGAGCTAAATCGGCTTAAAGTGCTTCATGGTAACTTGAGGTGGGTATCAGGCTTCTCTTTCAGTACTTTAAGGTATAAATTTTCCCATCATGCTTCAGGCCGTGCTGCCTTTCCACATAGTGATCAATCCAGCGGCTTCGGTAGCCAAGCCAGTTAATTTGCTACGTTGATGAGTTTCTGGTTTTCTTCAAAATGCAGTTTCAGAATTGTGGCCAAACATTGTATAGTCCAGTGTAACTTTATCAGCTGCCGACAGTTATGCTAATTGTAAACTGAAAATATTTTCAGGACTGTCGACTCCCAAGTTCTCCTCTTTCAAATGAGATCAGAAAAGGGTTGGGACTTCTCATTTAAAACACACCAGGCACTCTTGTCTTCTACCACCTCCTGCAGTTTGGTCAGACTCATGTTAGTAGCTTCGAGAACACTGTCCAAACATCTCATCCTCTGTCGTCCCCTTCTCCTTGTGCCCTCAATTTCCCCCAACATCAGGGTATTTTCCAGGGAGTCTTCTCTTCTCATGAGGTGGCCAAAGTATTGGAGCCTCAGCTTCAGGATCTGTCCTTCCAGGGAGCACTCAGGGCTGATTTCCTTCAAAATTGATAGGTTTGATCTTCTTGCAGTCCGTGGGACTCTCAAGAGTCTCCTCCAGCACCATAATTCAAATGCATCAATCCTTCAGCGATCAGCCTCCTTTATGGTCCAGCATTCACTTTCATACATCACTATTGGGAAAACCATAGCTTTAACTATACAGACCTTTGTCGGCAAGGTGATGTGTCTGCTTTTTAAGATGTCTAGGTTTGGTACCCTAGGTAAAGGTACCCCTGACTGTTAGGTCCAGTCGCGGACGACTCTCGGGTTGTGCACTCATCTCGCTCTATAGGCCGAGGAGCCGGCGTTTGTCCGCAGACAGCTTCCGGGTCATGTGGCCAGCATGACTAAGCCACTTCTGGCGAACCAGAGCAGCACACGGAAACGCCGTTTACCTTCCAGCCAGAGCAGTACCTATTTATCTACTTGAACTTTGACGTGCTTTCGAACTACTTGTAGGTGGGCAGGAGCTGGGACCGAGCAACGGGAGATCACCCCGTCGCGGGGATTCGAACCGCTGACCTTCTGATCTGCAAGCCCTATGCTTAGTGTTTTAGACAACAGCGCCACCCGCATCCCTTTTTTCCTTTTTGTATACCTATTTATCTACTTGCACTTTGACGTGCTTTCGAACTGATAGGTTGGCAGGAAGGTTTGTCATACTGGTCCTTAATAGTTTTGTAGCAGCAGCTAGACTAGAGAAGAAATGTCTAAAACAGTGGTGCTTTATTGAAACTGGCCGGTTGCAGAGCAACCCTTAAACAAGTAGATGAGATTGCCTGTTGGTATGCAGTTGCTTCCTTTTCCTTGCCACCTCCATGCCTGAAAATTAAATCAAGGGCGACATTTAGAAAAGAACAATGCTTTCTAACAGTAAAGTTGATCATTCTCAATTGAGCTTATTTGGAGGTTGTGAACTGTAAAGCACAACAAGAATACTCAGTTCAGAGTGCTGGTACCCAGGAACAGCTTTGACTTCTTCCTCTGCACTTTAGAAATGTGATCCTGGTCACGGCAAAGAATGGAGGACTGTCTTCGTCTTGTCTTTTTGTCACCCCATCTGGTCTTTATTACTTCAAAAGGGGCTGTGGGGTGTTGGCGTTTGCCAATCTCTGAAGCTGCTACTGCAAACCAAGCTTTGCATCCTGCGATGATTCACAAAATGTACAGGAGCTGTAAATGCTACTCTGGCAAAGGAAATATTTAGGGTTAACCCCAAGCATTTGTGTACTTAACAATTTCAGGGCTCCAATAAAAGGAAATGTCTGGAAGCGTGTATGTATGATGATCGGACCGAAGCTGTGCTTTTTTATTTTAAAAAAATGACCAGTTTGTTCTAGACACAGATCCATTCAAAGCATGTACAATAAAAGTAAGCCAGAAATCCACATTAATAAATCAAATTGGTCATTAGAGCTAGAGCTAGTAGACGCCTCGACTTCCTTCCCCATCTCTGTGTTTCACATAAAGTCAGAGGCCTACAGCTTCCCCATGCTAGAGAGAGGAATACCCTCACTCAATGTAAATCAATTGGTACAACATTCTCTTATTGCTCTCATTCATTCAAAGTGGTGCTACACTGTTAAAATCCATTGTTACATTGCCCTGGACATCATGCCAAGAAGAGAAATAATACCTACCAGGGTGGATTGGCAGACGAAACTATTGGACTATGCAGAGATGGCATGATTAACCAGGAAAATCAGAAACCAGGAGGACCAAAACTTCAACAAAGAATGGGACAAATTTATATTACAGTGTTGAAAGACCACTGTAAACACCTGAACTCTTTAGCAGGTTTTAAATAGCTCTTGCAATGATACACAGATTTTGGACACAGTGGAGGACTGTAAATTGGATGGACTTATAATATGCACTTTGAATAACTTTTAGAGAACCCATGGAGGGGAAGACGAAAGTCTTGAGATTCGGAAGAATCTTGTGTAAAAAAATTTAACATTACGAATGAATATGAGTGTGAATGAATTTTTTAAACCAAATAAAAATTAATTATAAAATAAAAAAGGCATTGAGAAACATGGGAAATAAAGAACCCCTCACAATCATAAGGGTTAAGGTTAGGGTTTGTAAGACTCATTTTGCAGCGTGCCGCATTTTATATTCTGGTAGTTGTAACTTGCTATTTTGAAATTCTGGGCCAAAAGGCAAGAGAAGCTAATGTACTGCGTTGGCATTATTCTCTTTTGGATTGTAAACTACCTTGAATGTTTTGCATGCTCATATTTCTCTGGATTCTGTAAGCGCAGCAAAATGCGGCTCCCTGCTTTGCCACCCCACCCACCCCAATATTTAGGCAGCATATACCGTAACTTTTCTGTTGATTAGACGCCCCCGTGTATAGGACCCCCCCTATTTTGGGGGGGGGCTATTTTAAGAAAATGAGGGGAGGTGGCCCAAAGTTGTTGAGCCTCTCCCCCCCACGCAGCTGCGGGCAGGAAACACTCCCTAGATCATTTCCCGTGCGCAGGTAGGGAGTGTTTCCCTTGCACAGCAGCATCGAGGGAAGTTGTGCTCCAGCCAGCCAGCCGGTTGGCTGGAGGGCACCTTCCCCCATGCCGCTGTGTGTGGGAAATGATCCAGGGAGTGCTTCCCGTACGCAGCAGCCTCCATGCCGCCAGCCAGCGCCCCCAGATCGCTCCCTGCGTGCAGCAGCATCTCCCCCCATGCCACTATCCATGTATTGGACGACCCCAGTTTTTTGACATGACTTTTGAGTCAAAAAACCTCGTCCAATACATGGGAAAATACAGTAAGCTGAAACGGGAGCAATACAGAGAAGATTAGCATTCCTCAATATAACCTCCGGGGATGACGAACATGAGCCGTTTGAAGATTTTGTAGGACTCCCGACTCCCATCAGACCCAGCCAGCATGGCCAATGGGTCAGTTTTTGTAAGATTGTACCTTTGACATGCTTAGTAGAGTCTCTAACCATTCAGCCACTTTAACAGCAGCAACAAGGGTTTTCTTCCCATTGGTAAAGGACCCCTGGATGGTTAAGTCCAGTCAAAGGCGACTATGCGGTTGCGGCGCTCATCTCGCTTTCAGGCTGAGGGAGCCGGCGTTTGTCCACAGACAGTATGTGACCAGTATGACTAAACCGTTTCTGGCACAATGGGACACCATGACGGAAACCAGAGCACACGAAAATGCCGTTTACCTTCCCACCACAGCGGTACCTATTTATCTACTCGCACTGGTGTGCTTTCGAACTGCTAGGTTGGCAGGAGCTGGGACAGCAACGGGAGCTCATCTAGTAGTGGATTCGAACTGCCGACCTTCTGATTGGCAAGCCCAAGAGGCTCAGTGGTTTAGACCACAGTGCCACCATCAATATCTGGCCGCAGGTTGCTCACCCACACTGGACTCACTGAAACTGGGAATATAGATGTATCAGTTTGCCACTATTAAGCACCCACATGCATTCCTCATATATTGCCAGTGTCATCAGAAACCTAGTGTAACTATTTCGTTCTCCATAACAAAGCTAGTTAACGGGCAAGAACTCTTAATAGCTCAGCACTGGAAGGATTTGCAAGGGCATACGCTGAAACAATGATATAGCAAAGTCTGGGGAAATAGCTCTAATAGGGAAACAGACTCGGTATCTGCAAATAGCAAAAGGCCAGAGGGAAAGAAAGAATCCTATGCGGCAGGTTGGCGGAGCGTTACAACTTTTATAAATGAAGAAGAAACTGGTTGATCAGGGCCAAGAATATTCAGAATATTGCATTTTTATGACTCTCCTGAGTGTGGATTAGAATGCTCTTTCAGCTTGCTCAGCCCTTAAAATAGCGCCAAAAAGGTTTTTTTGGGTCACTTGTAGCGCTGCATACATGGGATGTTTGGTTCTACTGTTATAAAACTGAACGAATGCATAAATGCTCTCGTATGAAGAAATTAATATCTGTCTAATACTCCCCAATCCTCACTCTGAGGCAGGAGTGCAGAACCCTGGGTCACACCCTTCACTGGCTCTGTGACTCTCATGCGAAAAGAGGTGGTCCACTTCTGCTCAGGCGGAAGATTCTAGAATTGAGTATCATTCCTAAGAAAGCCAGCCATCAAATGTCCTCTGAGGACATACACACCTACTGAAACATTGCACTCAGAGCCTGCAAGAACAATAATGGAATTTTTTTAGCCAACACCAGTTGGGCCCTCTTCTGGAATTTCATCAAGCTTTCTACCCTTTGGTTTGTTAGGGTTTTTTTAGCCCTAAAGACTAGAAGCTTGCTTTAAAGAGCACAAAAACAAACGTCTTTAGAGGATGTAAATTTTCGAACACAAGATAACGCTAGAAAATTGATTGTGGAGGAACTGTTTTCATGCTCTTTTAAAAACCAGTCCGTTTACATCTTGCTTTAGTTGTGATAGACATAGATTTTATTTTTAAATCTGTTTTGTGAGGAAACAACCTTAAAAAAAACCCAGCTTCTTCCCCTGCTTGGCTTGAAATATCCTTCTGGAGTTTGTTTCAGGCTTGCTTTTTCTTTCAGCCAGAAACTTGACAAGTTAAATTACAACTTCAGAACAGTGAAATAAAACACTTGTTTTCCTACAATACTTTCGCATGTATGTATGTAGACCCTTTTTTGTCCTCTTAACAGCCAGTGCTTCTTATTGTCTTGCTTGTAGAGCAGGAGGCAAACAGTATGGGGCCAGGATAAGACAATACTCAACAGATCCACACAGGTCGCAACTGCAGCAACACAAAACTAGCACAAGGTGAATGGCAATTGTTTTCATTTAGCAATTGTGGTTTGTGTGTGCTCATAACAAGCAATTGTGTGCCTCCTAGTTAGGGAGGTCAGAGAATTCCAACAGAAATGGGAGGATAAATTGCTGGTGTCCGATTATCCGTCCCAAGTCTGGAACAGAAACCAATACGTGAAAACAATTGACATTCACTCTTGTTGCTTCCAGTCTGCAAACGTAATCCCTCCCGCCCGATTTCCATTGTCTTTCTCCTGCACTGAAACAAACAGAGTGGAATAATGTACCAACAATATAATTTATGCAATTAATTATGTAAAATTACGTAAGTTATGTAATTTCACCATACTGGATGGCAGCAATTTGGAAATCAGTGTTTTCTTACTCCCAATCCATCCCCTGCACATAGCTGTCAAGTACCCCATTTTCCCCAGGAAACCCCCGTATTTTCTTACCGTTTCCCGCAGGTGTCCCGAATGGCAAAATACCCCGTATTCCCCCGAATTACAGAGCTCCTGCCGGTGGCCATGTTCTTCTGGTGCCGCGCTGGCACAGGAAGTCGCTTCTACGCACTTCCAGACATGCGTAGAAGCGACTTCCGATGGCGCTGTGCCCATTTCCAAAATGTCCACAGCGCCAGAAGTCGCTTCTACGCACTTCCGGACATGCGTAGAAGTGACTTCTGGCACTGTGGACATTTTGGAAATGGGCAGAGCGCCATCGGAAGTCGCTTCTACGCACTTCCGGACATGCGTAGAAGCGACTTCCGGTGCCGCGGTGCTGCTGATCCCGGATTTTTCAATCCGGAACTTGGCACCTATGCCCCTGCATTAATGCCAGGCACTGCACACTGAATCTACAAAGCCCTTCCTCAGCCTCCAAAAGGAGCAGAGAGGTGTAATTTAAGTATGTGCCTTTCCTTGAGTTAATCCTCTCTTCCTCTTTCCCCTCCCATCCGTCCCTTTTTCCTGAGTAATAAGTGACCAGGCTCTCAGTATTCCACTCGTCATTTGGATCATTTGCCCATTGTGTCCTACCCTATCATGTGGGATTGGCAACAACCAGTCTTAAGATCCAAGGCCCTGTTTAGCTAAGGTTAAATTGTTATGCACAATGAGATGGTTGCCGTGTGTCTTCTTTTTCCAGGACACGCCCTCTTTTTCAGTGGTAAAATTTCTGCCCTGGTGGATTTTTTAAATTTGCCCAAATGTTTCTGGCTATACTTTCTGGATGAGACTTGCTTTCCTCTTCTCTTCTCCTGCCCCGCTCATCAGTACATCACAGCTTCTGTAACCTACATATAGTAGGGGTGTTTAAAGTGAGAGTCGTCATAGTGTCCTCTTTTTTGCACTTCAAAATATGGCAACCTTAGCTTGGACAGGAGCCTCACTTAAGTTCAGTGAGACTTAATACGCAATTCTGTGCAGACTTACTTAAAAGTCCTAAAGGACTGGCATTAGGTGCCATTAAATTTTTCATTGTTTCCATTTGAGACTTGGCCATGGTGAAAGTTGTCCCCGGACCTGAACATACAATGGAATTTACAGTTTTAAGATTCTTTCTTCACCTTCCTATAAAGAGAAATGTCGCATGGGGGACCATTCATTTGGATGAGAGACTTGCTCTTGTTGCTAGCTACAATATATCACTGTGAACACTGAGGGCCTATTCTAGGGAGTCAATGGAGTATAACTGAAGCTTAATTAATTGCCAAATTGAGAAAGTAACACTTTCCCCCCTCCAGACAGGTGGTCACGGTACGTCTTTGACCTTGTATACACGTAGCTCCTTTAATCATTTAGATATACAGTAGATCAGAGAAGGTTCCAGATGGAAGCTGAACCCACGACCCCTTAACATAAAAACATCTCTGACACCAATTACACCATCTGTTGGTCATAAAACCACATTCACTATCTTCCCTTAGCTCTTGCGTTACAGAAAGCTGAAGGTTGATATTTGGGACTGTTCACGTTTATCCCGGAACTTTAATACAGAACACATTTCCACCACAGGAGAACAAAGCACATTCTTACTCAGTGAAAACAAAACAAATATATATATAACAATAAGAAACAGTTGTCTAAAAGTCATTATTTAAACCCAAAGCTGTAACTCCAGAAGTGTGTTTCTTCTCATGCCTATGATTTTTTAAAAAACCAAAAAAAATTCTAATGCTAAGGTTAAAAGAAAAATTAAGCAGGCAGAACAATTTTAATTGCAATTTTTAAAATATCACAATTTGATGGCTACTGAAGACAATTAAGTTGGTAATAATTTCTTAAGTCTTCTTTCCACCCCTACATTTTAGAGCTCCCTTACTGGAACTCTCACCCGAGAGCATATTTTGGGCATTTGATCTGGAAAAGGGGGCAAATGACTTGTCCATTTCTATTCCTTAAAATGCTAGTGGATGATTTTGGTAATTCTGTTGAACTATCCCACAAGTTGAACTATCCCACAAGTATCATAACACATAGTGCTAATTGAAAAGCTTTTAGTTTTGAGCACAGTTTTTTTTATTAACCTGAGAAATGGTAAGCTAGCAAGATTTAAGTACCGGCTTCCTTTGGAAGTGTTGTTATGTGAGCAGTAACTGCTTTTGCATGTCATGCAGAGATTGGTTGCTGATCAGGGAACACGGTGGCAAGGATGCAAATATAAGGTAACTATAAGAATTTCACAAAGCGAAATATTATCACCCCTTTTTCCACCCTGTCATCTCCCAGAAAAGCCTCGGTAAAAGTTAGGGGGACCCTCCTAAGCAAGATTTTGGGTGTAGGGGACTGGAAAGGGGGGGAGAAAGTGCCCTGTTTCCATCTCGAATGTGACGAGAAGTTAACTTAAGGAAGTTCATGGAAGTCTATCATGCCACCCTCCCCATGAGCAACCAACATGCCTCATCCCATATTGCTCAGGAAAGAGCCTCAGCTCTTTCCCGCTCTTTTGCCACTGTTGTCAAATCATCAATGGGGTATGGTGAAGGCAGAAAAAAAATGCTGGGTGCGCCAGGAGTACCCCCTTCACACACAAAAAATAACCCCTAAAGGGTGTTAACTACTCTTGCAGTAAATACACCCTGTTCAAGCATTTTAAAAAACATGTTCAATGAATTAAGTAGTAGTAGTAGTAATGATTATTATTATTATTATTATTATTATTATTATTATTATTTATACCCCGCCCACCTGGCTGGGTTTCCCCAGCCACTCTGGGCAGCTTCCAAAAGAAAAATAAAATACAGTAATCTATTAAACATTAAAAGCCTCCCTAAACAGGGCTGCCTTCAGATGTCTTCTAAAAGTCTGGTAGTTGTTTTTCTCTTTGACATCTGATGGGAGGGCGTTCCACAGGGCGGGCGCCACTACCAAGAAGGCCCTCTGCCTGGTTCCCTGCAACTTGGCTTCTCGCAACGAGGGAACAGCCAGAAGGCCCTCGATACTGGACCTCAGTGTCCGGGCAGAACGATGGGGGTGGAGACGCTCCTTCAGGTATACTGGGTCGAGGCCGTTCAGAGCTTTAAAGGTCAGCACCAACACTTTGAATTATGCTCGGAAACATACTGGGAGCCAATGTAGGTCTTTTAGGACCGGTGTTATGTGGTCTCAGCAGCCACTCCCAGTCAGCAGTCTGGCTGCTGCATTCTGGATTAGTTGTAGTTTGCGGGAGAAACTGGTTACCTGAAAGTCCATCTTTATCTTTACACACCTGCCTGGACACTGCAATCAAGCCCCACAAATAATGCTGTATCCCCTGATACAGTTGTACCTCTACTTACGAATAACTCTACTTACGAATGTTTCTACTTACGAATAGAGCTCCGTCCGCCATCTTGGATGTGGTTTAGATAGGATTTTTTCTACTTACGAATTTTTAGATAGGGTTGCTTCTACTTACAATTTTTTTCTCCCAATGCATTCCTATGGGATTCGACGTACAAATTTTTTCGACTTACAAATGTGCGTTCGGAACGCATTAAATTCGTAAGTAGAGGTACCACTGTAATTCATCTTGCCATTATCCTGCTCTGTTCCCTGGAAATACAGCATGTGACAATGATTACATGTTTTCAGTGCACTCTCAAAGCTTTTCCTTTGACCCATGCTTTCCCGGATGGGTCTATGGGTCACATATAGTGATGGTTACTGTGTTGCTTAGAGTTTAGTGCTGATAATGCCAAGGCTGCGAGTTTGATCCCCATATGGGACAGCTGCATATTCCTGCATTGCAGGGGGTTGGACTAGATGACCCTCAAGGTCCCTTCCAACTCTACAATTCTATGATTCAAGTGGACATGTGTGTTTTTTATACTGGCTTTCTTTTATGTTGTCATGTGTGACGTTTTTATTCTTTGTACACAGCTTGGTAACGTGTCTTAAAGGTTAAGTGGTTCGTAGCAAAATATAAATAAATAAAAAGTAGCCACATGTATTATTGTGTGTCTGAGGCTCTGTTCACGAACGCACACAGCTCAGAAATGAAGCACGGACATTGAGCACCCAAACAGGGCATGTGGATTTCCTGGGGCCAAGATTTTCACTCTGTGGCAAACCGCTTTGTAATATTCCAGTGATGTTTATTTGAAGTCAAAGGTTCTGTGGTTTTAACTGCTCTTTTTAATGGTTCTGAAGGGACGTTTTTCTTATCTATTCTAGCCCAAATGATGCAGGAACAGAACTGCAAACAGAACCTTCCTTGTTTTGTTGCTTTCATACGCCAAAACAGCTGCAGGCGACCATAATTCAGACTGGGGATCTGAATTCCCCTGCCCCCTGTGGCATTTCCCCATTTTAAACCACTTCTCAAAGTTGGAATTGTTTCTGTTGCAGAAATGCCATCTGCCTGCCTGCCTGCCCGCCCCCCCTCTCTCTCTCGTGTATTATCTGGAAATGGTGTGAGGAGATAAGTTTAAAACCACATCCCCAACTTTGCATGCTCTCCCCACAACTGCTTTGATCTACCACCCCTCACTTTTGTCAGGCATCCTATTCTGCGGCCCTGCTACATCACATCTAGTTGGACTCTTAAGATCCTTGCATTAAGATGTTCTTTTCAAGGGGTTGGGGGGTGGGGATATGGTTCAAGCTTGAAGTTTATAAGAAACAACTCTCTTTGTGTGTGTGCTTGTGTGCAGAGGCAGTGCAACCAGATTCCCACACTGGGCGCTGAGCCAGGGGGGGGGCAATGCAGGGCACCGCAACTGGCATAGGGCACAGACAGAATGGAAGGTGGGAGAAGGGGGCACCAAATTCTGGCCTCATACAGAGAGCCACTGAAAACTGAAAGACCCAAGTCTGTCGCTGTGCATGTGTGCATACGCCACGTAATTTATGTTGTCAGTTATAATTGATAACCCAGAAACTTTTTTTTTTAATCATAGACGTTTTAGCAGCACACTTAACATCTGTGGTTTTCTTTCCCAATAAGTACTGCCATTGTTTTAGAAATATAGTTGTTTGGTTTATAGCCTCAACACTGCTGCTCAGAAAGGTTTTTCACCTTTCACTTATGGAGGCGTAGATAGACGAGGATGCTAACTAGACTGTACTTAAAGCTGTTATTATGCCAGTTTGTTTCGATGCCAGAAATAGCAGCCGGAAGGCATAGCCAATGGTATCGTACATGATTCTGGGGATCTTTGGTAAATCCTCAGCTTTTATTCTGAGTGGAGAAAAAAGAAAGATTTCTCCTCCTCCTCCTCCTTTTCCTCCTCCTCCTCCCATTTGCACAGACCATAAAAAGTCTCTCTTAAGTCTCCTCCCTCAAAGGATTCTGGGAAAGGAAGCAAGTAGGTCTGGGTTTTCGTTGTTTCATGTCAAACTCTCCTTTTCTTTCCCAGAAAATGAGTCATCTGGAAGAAGAAAAAACTGAAATGGCAGGGAACTCATGTTTTTTATCATTGCAAAAGGGGAGGGGGGTAAAAGTTAACTGAACCAGGAATTATTTTGGCTCACAGTTATTATTGCATCTGACTCAAATTAAAACCAAGAAGAAATTACATTATATTGGGAAATGTTTTATTATGTGATAACAGCACACCTTGAGCACTGTGACTGTAGAACCATAGAATTGTAGAGTTAGAAGGGACCACGACTGCATTACCTGCAATGTGGGAATCTTTCACTCAACATAGGGCTCAAGCCCACGACCCTCAGATTAAGAGTCTCATGCTCTACTAACAGAGAAGTTTCACAATAGTTGGATTTTGGTTGTTTTTAGGGCCATTAGGGTGATGACGTTTTCATTTTTTTCTCAAATTTTTTTTCCTGTAGCACAAATGGATGAACTTTTGCCTCTTAATGACTAAAATGAGGTCTATTCCATTGAAATGTTTAAAAAGGTCACGCACAAACCGTTTTTAATTTTTTTGTATGCCGTACACCACATTCCACAATGGGGAGTGTTCTTAGCAACATAGGTATACAAATGTCACACCTGCGCAAGATAAAAGCCCCTTTTTGGGACCTCAAAACTCAGCCAGCAGACCCTGCCGGACATGCTGGGAAAAGAACCTACAGGAGAAGTAGCAAAACATCGTCCTCTAGCGGCGTCTATATTGTTACTGCAGCTAAAAAAAGCTTCCTTGTGTGTATGATGACCCTATATAATGTTGAATATATGTGACTCTAAAGCTTGGGTTCAATTTTATATCTGCTTACAGTGACTTCAAAAATGGTCAAAAAAACTGATAAATAATTTTTTTAAAATCATTTTGTGCGTGAGGTTTTTTTTATCAAATCTCTTTGAAAGTAAGATTTTTCTCTAATCTTTAATGAAAGCTCATCAAAGTATGATACAGGGAAATGAGGTTGTAAAAAAGTCATCACCCTAAGGGCCATACATTAGGCAGACCCTGCTCCTGAATACAAAGAAAAGAAAAGAAATGTCATTAACCTTGATAACTTTAACATTTTATTTCCTGTTGTGTATGCTCTGGGTTTTTCTTTTTTTTTCTTTTTAATCCAATCTAAATTGTTTTGTGAAATTCTGGATTCCCTTTCCATCTCCCCCCTGTGTCCTACCAGGGACCCGTTAAGGTCCCCTATTGGAGCCATATAGAGAGGCCTTTGGCATAAACTTTTATTTGCAGTAAGATTCCTCAGCTGACAATATGAGCTTTGTCTCTCTAAAGACTTTGCAAAAACAAAAGCCTGTCCAAAGAGTTCTTCCACAGGGGAAACGCTGATAGGATTACCTTGTAAACGTGAATGTGACCGCATTCTTCCTCCACATTAAAAATAAAGTTGGTAAATGACGTCCTGATAAAAGATGCATCTTTTATGAGTGGCCCTTTCTTCTGAGGAAGTGTTCCTGCTCCAAGCTCAGCACCATAAGACTGTGATTCATATTTCTATATATGGTAATTCTGCAAAAATATGGGGATGTTAAAATGTAATCCCTTTGTTGGAAGGTATGCGTGTTTTTTGTTTATATAGAAGCTGGTTACGTTACTTTTGTTACATATGTCTGATTAGGAGTTGCCAAGAAGGTTGTAAACTTGCTCCCCTGGGAACACACCATTTCGTTTTCTAGCATTGCAGCTTTTATTATTTCCATAAGCTTTCCATCTCATTCAGCTCTTTGTTTCAAGTCTCCCCCAAGCCCCCCCCCCAAGCCCAACAAATTCTAGTTGTTGTTCTTCAAATCAACTTAATATATTGCATCAGATTTTAAAATAAATGCTGACAGCAGCAGGACTGGACCTAAATACCAGGCAGATAACACATGGTTTGAATAACCGAAAGCACCCCACAGAGTGTGGATCAAATCAAAATCCTTGGACAGTTATTG
The DNA here is from genome assembly GCF_965207765.1 of Zootoca vivipara. Classification (NCBI taxonomy): domain Eukaryota; kingdom Metazoa; phylum Chordata; class Lepidosauria; order Squamata; family Lacertidae; genus Zootoca; species Zootoca vivipara. The sequence goes on along the minus strand of NC_142593.1, from coordinate 12,075,951 downwards.
CTTAATGCTGATTCAAATCTCTGCCTTTAAAAACTTATCCTTGATTTTTAAAGTTTTTTAAACTAGAAACTTTGGGGGGTATAGTCTTCTCTGCATGTATTTATGTAATTCCCATTGAAGCTAATGAGAGTTTCCAAGACTTCCTGGAACGGCACGTTCAATTACTTGGCCATCTTATGCCTGTGTTTGTGCACTGGCAATTCGCTTCTAAACATATGTGTTGGCTGGCCTTCTTGCTATGCTGAAGTAATAGCCCTGTAAGCCAGGCAAAACATTGTAATGGCTTGTTGTATTGAATTGGTCCAAACAGCTTCAATATTAGAAAAGCCCCGCGGGATCGAACCGAAGACTTATCTAGTCCAGCATACTGTTCTCATGGTGGCCAACCAGGGAGGCCTATAAGCAGGATGGTTGTTATGTACTGAGCTGAATCATAGAACAATAGGATCCAGAATCAGCAGTCTGATTGGTCCGCAGGAGCCACCCAATCCAACTCCAGGTGGAAGTGAATCCGCAACCAGATTGGCCTGCAGGAGCAGCCAATCAGGCGGCTGGCAGAAGTGAATCCGCAACCTGATTGGCCTGCAGGAGCAGCCAATCAGGCTGCTGGCAGAAGTCAATCCACAAACTGATTGTGTGGGAATGTTCAGGAATGTGGATGAGGAGATATTGTTTAATATATCCTATCCCCGCTTGCGCTAGCAAGCACAAAACTTTAGCAGAGTAAAACATTCCCCTTTTGCAAAATACACAGCAGAAGAACGTTTGCGCAGGCTTGATTTAAGCCACTAAAATAAAGTGTATTTTCCTGGTATTTCCCCTTTTTCCCTCTTAAAAGAAAAGACACAACACAATGCTCTTAAAAGTATAAAAGATGTTTACTTACAAGCATCTCGAGGTACAGCACACTCAAGAGGTAGACTTGCTTAGTTAAAAGGTAATATATACATTGTGAAGTTCACTTATAAGAAGTGAGACTCCATCTCATCTCTCTCTCTAGGCTGGAGGCCTTGAGGGAGAGACTCACTAAGATGTGTGTAGTCCAAGAGGTCTGGTCCAAGAGAGAGAAAATGGCTGTTTCCTTCAGGATTTATCTGCCACTTCCTCAACTCATTTGCATGTGAAGGAAGAGGAAACTACGCTTAGTCATATCCTCCTCCTCAGTCCTCCAAGTGGACTATCTAGGGATTGTTGTGACTTGACTGCACTTAACCCTTTGCATCCCACAAACCCCTTCTCAGGCAATTCACAACATACACAAAAACATACATAAATAACTTTAATCAACCACCCAAGAGTCCCAGCTTGCCACGAAGATCCTGGAACTTCTCTCTTGGCAGGGGCTTTGTTAGGACATCTGCAGTCATCTGGTCAGTGTTGCAGTAACACATTTCAACAAGTCCATCCTCGATCACCTGGCGTATGTAGTGGTACCTGACCCCAATGTGTTTGGTGCGTGCAAGGAACTTTTCACTTTGTGTCAGCTTCATACTGCTCTGATTGTCCTCCATCAAGCTGACAGGTCCCGTTCTTGGCACGCCAAAGTCCTTCAGGAGCTGATCCAGCCAGGGGATCTCTCTGCAAGCTTCCGAAGCCGCAATGTACTCAGATTCTGTGGACGATAAAGCTACACATTTCTGTTTATAGCTGCCCCATGCAATAGCTCCGTCCCCATACATAAAAACATAGCCACTTGTGGATTTATAATCCTTATTGTCCCCAGCCCAATCCGCATCAGTGTACCCAAGCAGTTTAGGGTCTCTGACAGCTGGCAGTTTTAATTTACAGTCCATGGTTCCCTTTAGATAACGAACAACCCTCTTAACTCCAGCCCAATCATGCTCAGTGGGACAACTTACTTTCCTACTTAGGATCCCCACTGCACTTGCCAGGTCAGGTCTGCATGTGGTAACCAAATACAAAAGTTTGCCGACCGCTGACCTGTATTGCGTGTTGTTTGGCAGCAACTTCGAACCTTGTTGATTCTTCAAGAAGTCTGTGGCCATCGGTGTCGCAACTGGGTGTGCGTCCTGCATCTGCATGCTTTCAATCAGTTCAGTTATCTTTTGCCTTTGGCTGAGTAAGAACGATCCATCCTCTTCTCTCTCAACTTGAATTCCCAAGTAGTATTTCACTTTTCCAAGTTCCTTGACCTCTACTTCCCTGTTGAGGTGTTTGACTATGTCTTTATAGTCTTTCTCATTTGACGTAGAAATTAAAAGGTCGTCAACAAAGGCTAAAATGTACGAAAACTGTCCATTCCTTTGTTTGGTGTACAAGCACTTATCAGCAGTCCCTTGCTTGTACCCAAGCTGCACCAGCATCTCATGGAGTTTCTGGTTCCAAGCCCTCGCTGCTTGCTTCAAACCATAAAGTCCTTTCTGCAGCTTGCACACTAGATGTGCCTCATTTGGTTTAATGAAACCTTTGGGCTGCTTCATATAAATCTGCTCAGAAATTTCGCCGTGAAGAAAGGCTGTCGCAATGTCAATATGGTAAACTGACATTTGCTTAGATGCTGCAATACTTAAAAGTAGTCTGACACTGCTGTATCGAACTGTCGGTGCAAACACTTGATCGTAATCCTCTCCATACTTCTGGGAAAAACCTTGTGCCACAAGCCTAGCTTTGTAGCGTTGCACCTCCCCTTCTGAACCCTTTTTAACCTTGAACACCCATTTACTTCCAATTGCTTCCTTACCAGGAGGTAGTTCTGTGAGTGTCCAGGTCCTGTTCCGATGAAGTGCATCTATCTCCTCCTGAGCAGCTTTCCTCCAGAGACTGGCTTCATCTGGTGGCATCCTCTCTATCTCTTCCCATTTGGAAGGTTCCTGTGGAGACGCCGACCTTGTAAGGTAGGACAGCCGTAATGGTGGAACACCTCTGTTGGTTCTGGATGAGCGTCTGACCTCTGGTCTTTCGACCGCATCAGCTTCCTCATCCTCCTCCAGCAGTGGCATATCCCCATACAGCTGCTCGTCATCATCTTCGTCTCTGGTGCTGCCAGGGGCCTGGACCTCCACGTCTTCTCGGGTGTCACCTATAGGGGGTGCTACGACACTAGAAGTTGGATTAGTACTTTGTATTGGTTCAAAAGGAAAAATCACAAATTCCTCATCCTGTGGCTCCTTGGAACAATCAATGGCAGTGTCCTTTGTATCAACTTTGCCTTGCTCATCGAAGTAAATTACATGCTGCGAACTTGTCTTGCCAGTTTGCGGATCCAAGACTCTATATCCTTTTCCTCCAGAAGCGTACCCAACTAGGATCCCTGCCTTCGCTCTGGAATCAAGTTTGTGTCTGTGCTCCTTGGGCACATGATAGTAGCACAAACTTCCAAATACACGTATATGTGACAAATTTGGGGCTTTTCCATGCCAAAGTTCAAATGGTGTGCGCTCTGCGCCTTTTGTGGGCAGTCTGTTCTGAAGATAGACTGAGCAACGAGCCGCTTCACCCCACAGCCTGTGTGACAAGTTAGCTTCCTTTAGCATGCACCTTGTCATTTCCAAAATGGATCTAAATTTCCTCTCTGCAATTGAGTTTTGTTGGGGTGTGTAGGCAACTGTGGTCACGTGTGATATGCCTTCTCTAGCCATGACGGCCTGCATCTCATGTGAACAAAATTCCCCACCATTATCGGACATTAAAATGGAAGGGGCTCGCTGGAACTTGTTCTTGACCATGTTAAGATAGTCCCTGAACAATTCCACTGTCTCACTCTTCTCCTTGATAAAGTAGGCTACGCAGAATCTCGAGAAATCGTCCAAAAATATCAAAATATATTTATTACCTCCTAGAGAAGACACATTCATTGGTCCACATAGATCTGTATGGACAATGTCCAATACTTTAGTGCTTCTCTTCTCTGCACAACGTGGGAAAGAAGGTTTAGTTGCTTTCTCACTAACACAAGTTATACATTTTGATGTTGGTGTATTTGTGTTGCTTTGCTTTACCTGCAGACCTCTCACAAGATCACCTTTCTGTAGTTCCAGAATAACGTTGGTGTCTCTGTGTCCAAGTCTCTTGTGCCAGAGTTCCAGACTTCCTTCGTCCTTTTGACTTGGTTGCGCCACCTTTGCAGACTGGTTCTGCTGGTTCTCTGAAACATTAAGCTCATATACACCATCCTTTAGTGTGCCTTGAACATAAACTTCATCATGCTTAGTCACAATACATTGTCCTTTTTCAAATGTAATTTTAAAACCTTTCCTGTCCAAACTGGACACGCTGAGTAAGTTGCAATTAAGCTTTGGTGCAAACTTAACTTCAGTTATCTTAGTATTAATTGTTTCATGATCTACGTTGAATTTCAAATTCACAGTTCCTGAACCAATTGCCTTTACAATGTTGCCATCAGCAATCTCAATTTCAGAGGTTTCATCCCCATTAATCTCATTAAAATACTCCTTTTCATAACAGAAATGAGAACTCGCTCCACTGTCAAGAATCCACTTATTGCGCTTATTTTCACAATCCTGGACAGCTAAACTCCTCTCCTGCATCAACATGGTTTGCTCATGACTCCCCTTCTTAACACCTTGTGGTTTTGAGGGGTGGGATTCAACTTTATCCCCATTTTGACTCTTGCAGTTCCTTGCTATGTGGTTTTTCCCATTGCATTTAAAACAAATTATTTCTCTAGATGTCTGTCTGGACTTTCCAAAATGCTTGGATGCATAGCTGCTATCCTTCCTCCTTGGATTCCTTTCTTGAGAATCAAGGCTATCTCTGCATTCCTCTCTTAAATGGTTGATAAGCTCATTAAAAGTTAAATCCTTTGTGTGATCCATTATACTTTTAAATGGAGCAAACGTAGGTCCCAATGATGCAAGCATAAACGTTACTTTAGTCACATCATCAAAGGCTCTGGGAGTAAGGGCAATTCTTTGAACAATCTCAGAAAAATTCTTAAAATGCTCTGTAAACTCTTCTCTAGAATTCATCTTCAACTTGAGTAACTTATCCAACAAGTATCTATAGGAACTCTCTGTAGATTGTGCATAAATGCGTTCAATGTCCTCTAGGATCTTAGATGCATCATCTTCAAAATTTATCATTGATAGATGCTCATTCCTCAAACTGCTCAAAATTATGTGCTTGGCTTCATCATTTTTAATACTCCAAGCTTCTATCTTAGCTAAAGCTTCTGCATCGGTTCCTGTAGGCTTTTCTTCCTTAATGGCCTGCAGAACACGCCTAGCAGCAAGATAAACTAAAACGCGCTGCTTCCACTGCACAAAATTATTGTCATCCAGCAGCATAAAACTTGGTCTTGCCTCACTATCAAAACTGGAGCTTGCCATCTTAAAACTTCAAAAATTTCCAAAATTCAAAAATCTTTCAAAAATCAAATTCAAAATCTCAAAAATATCTTCACTACCTCTGAGCTTTCTCAGTGCTGTAAACTCTGAGGGAGGGGAGGGGTAGTTAATCCCCCAAGCACACTGCAGAACAAAGAGACCATGTGCTCAACCAGGAAATCCTAACTGGAAAAATCCTACAGAGTTCAAAATCACAATCCAAATCAATCCTTCAAAAATACACAAAATACGCAACTCTGGGCCGCAATAACCCTTTGTGGGAATGTTCAGGAATGTGGATGAGGAGATATTGTTTAATATATCCTATCCCCGCTTGCGCTAGCAAGCACAAAACTTTAGCAGAGTAAAACATTCCCCTTTTGCAAAATACACAGCAGAAGAACGTTTGCGCAGGCTTGATTTAAGCCACTAAAATAAAGTGTATTTTCCTGGTATTTCCCCTTTTTCCCTCTTAAAAGAAAAGACACAACACAATGCTCTTAAAAGTATAAAAGATGTTTACTTACAAGCATCTCGAGGTACAGCACACTCAAGAGGTAGACTTGCTTAGTTAAAAGGTAATATATACATTGTGAAGTTCACTTATAAGAAGTGAGACTCCATCTCATCTCTCTCTCTAGGCTGGAGGCCTTGAGGGAGAGACTCACTAAGATGTGTGTAGTCCAAGAGGTCTGGTCCAAGAGAGAGAAAATGGCTGTTTCCTTCAGGATTTATCTGCCACTTCCTCAACTCATTTGCATGTGAAGGAAGAGGAAACTACGCTTAGTCATATCCTCCTCCTCAGTCCTCCAAGTGGACTATCTAGGGATTGTTGTGACTTGACTGCACTTAACCCTTTGCATCCCACAGATTGGCCCACAGGTGTAGCCCTGAAGTAGCCAATCATGCAAAGCCCATTGTGTAAATAATGTATATAAGCAGATGGTTTTTGGGAAAAGGGCATTCTTCTCTTCTTCTCCTTGATGACTACGAGCTGAATAAAGAGCATGAAATTCACTCTCGACTCCGAGTATATTTCAATGGTGATGATGATTTACTGAATTTATATACCGCCCTATACCCAATGCAGGTGTGGCTATTTCTATCCTGTGACTTGCCTGGTAACAACAACAACAACAACAACAAGAACATTTATACCCTGCCCATCTGGCTGGGTTTCCCCAGCCACTCTGAGTGACTCCCAACAGAATATTAAAAACACGATAAAAAGTCAAACATTAAAAACTCCCCTAAACAGAGCTGCCTTCAGATGTCTTCCACAAGTCAGATTTATTTCCTTGACATCTGATGGGAGGGCGTTCCATATGCCTCCCTAGGGCTATTTGGGAAGAAAACCCTTGTTGCTGCTGTTAAAGTGGCTGACTTTGGTTAGAGACTCTGTTATGCATGTCAAAGGTACAATCTTACAAAAAAAAAATGAAGCTGCACTCTGTGCCAATTCACTAAAAGAAAGTCCATTGGAGAAAGTGGGATGTACTGCTGTATAAACATGTAAATTTCTAGAAGATTCTGCAAAGATGAGCTGAATCAAACAGATCAGTAGAGTCGCAACGACTTTTAATTTAAGAAAAACACATACAGTAGGTGGTTGGAAACCATAACACAGGAGCTCTTCGTTGCTCCTGGCAAGATCTTCTAGCATTTGCTAATGATAACTTGCTAGTCCTGGGGCCCAGTGGGAACCCCACAATATATATATTGTGAAAAGGTAAAGGACCCCTGGATCATTAATTCCAGTTAAAGGCGACTATGGGGTTGTGGTGCTCATCTTGGTGTTTGTCCACAGACAGCTTTCCAGGTCATGTGGCCAGCAGGACTAAACCACTTCTGGCACAACGGAACACCATGATAGAAGCCAAAGCGCACAAAAATGCCATTTACCTTCCTGCTGTAGTGGTACCTATTTATCTACTTGCTCTGGTGTGCTTTCGAACTGCTAGGTTGGCAGGAACTGGGACCGAGCAACGGGAGCTCACCCCGTCACAGGGATTCAGACCGCTAACCTTCTGATTGGCAAGCCAAAGAGGCTCAGTGGTTTAGACCACAGTGCCACCTGCATCCCTCCCACAATATATAACAAAATTCAACACATAACTTATTGTGTCAGTTAAAATACTTAATCTCAGATACCACCACCGTGATTCTTTTTAACCTAGAAAATAAACCTGTTGTTGTCATTGATATTTTTGTATATTGCTGTGTTTTTCAGGTAAAGGATGCAAAATACCAATAATAAGGACCTACAGGGAGGGGGGAATCCAGCTTCTAGACCAGTGATGGCGAACCTATGACACGCATGTCAGACGCGACACGCAGAGCCCTCACTGCTGGCACGCGCCCCAGGGCCCATTCGCATTGTTCCCCCCCCATTTGTTCTCCCGCTCCTCCTTAAGCTCCTCCTTAAGCTGTGTTGTCTCCGCTGTTAAAACCCGGATCCTTTGTTGTTGTTGTTGCTGCTGGTAGCCAGAGATTGGTTTTTTAACCTTTTCTGTGCTGTTTTTTCTGGCGCTCTGGCAGAATATGATTGGGTGTAACAGCGTTCGTTTTTTAACCCGTTCTGTGCTGGGTTTTTTGGCGCTTTGGCAGACTATGTCAGTGCTGCGTGTTAGTTCCAGTGAAGGTATTATTTGTCATTTCTTTCTGTTCTTTCCCCCCAAAAAAGCTCAGCAGCTTTGGGGCATCCCCCCCCCAAAAGCAAAGCAACTTTTGCGCACCCCCCAAAAAAATCCTCCAAAACTGGTCAGCAGCTTCCCCCAAAAAACTCAACAACTCTGGGCACTTGGTGATAAATAAGGGGGTTTTTTGTTTGGTTTGGTTAAATAATTAGTTTTTGGTTTATTAAATACAGTTATATATTACAATTATACATTTTTGTTATTTAAACTATAAATATCGCAAAATTATGGGTTTTTTCTCTAAGTGACAACCCTCCCCCTCCCAAGTTATGCTCGGTTTTTTGGCGAATTTTGACACACCAAGCTCAAAAGGTTGCCCATCACTATTCTAGACAGAGGGTCGCAGAGGCAATCGGGGATAAGCAGGAACAATCAAAGACACATGGGACTCGGACAACACTGAAAGAATGCATTGAGCAAGTTGCAGGGACGGGCTCTCTACCAATGCACCATTTGTGCCCTTGAGGTGGATCGGAAGGTGGCTCTGACGAATGTGATGTAGAGCTCCTTAATAAGAGGTGGGGGCTTGGCCCAATCTACATGCACACACCCCTTTCCAATACACTCTGAAGACATGGGAGTATTGACCACTGGGCATGATGGTGAGCAGGCCTAGTTCATACAGCCCAACCATGACACACCCACATGTCTTTCACCCCATAGTGATGCCCGTATCCTCCTATCCCCACCCACACTTTTTATGCACTAAGTAAAACTTTAGATTTCCTACAAAGAGGAGGGAGAGTGCTATATACAATGGAAATTTGGAATCCTCCCAACGGGCTGCAATTAGCTGATAAGTCTAATGCTGTGTAGGTTTGGTTAAAGGAATCTAATTTTTACATGATCTATAGATTGCATTATATTCCTTTGAGTCTTTTAAAAACCACACATTTGGGCCAAGCTAAAGGCTAAGAAAACAGTGTTCTGAAGGGAATATTATTCATATTAGGAGGGACTGGCTGTAAAGAAAATGTTTCTGGAAAGAGGTGATAAAACTGATACATGTATGATGGGTTGTATAAGCTTGCCAGAAAATCTACAGATGTGATACATCTATGAGGTAATAAACGGAAGGGTTATTCAGTATCTGCTGGCAGCGGCAATGATACGTGTAATGAAAGCTTGGGAAGATAGTGAAGCCCTTGGAGTAAAATGTTGGATTAAGAAGCTTTGGAATTTAGCATTAATGGGAAAACTCAGTTCCTTGGTTAGACCGGGCCGGGGGGGGGGGGAGAGAGAGAGAGAGAGAGAGAGAGAGAGAGAGAGAGAGAGAGAGACTATGCATAATAGCCAATACAGTGGTACCTCGGTTTATGAACACAATTGGTTCCGGAAGTCTGTTCATAAACTGAAGCGTTCATAAACTGAAGCGAACTTTCCCATTGAAAGTAATGGAAAGTGGATTAATCCGTTCCAGACGGGTCCATGGAGTACTCAACCTGAAGCGTACTTAACTCAAAGCATGGGTGTAATTGGTTCCGGAAGTCTGTTCATAAACTGAAGCGTTCATAAACTGAAGCGAACTTTCCCATTGAAAGTAATGGAAAGTGAATCAATCCGTTCCAGACGGGTCCGCGGCGTTCGTGAACCGAAAATTCGTAAACCGAGGTGTTCATAAACCGAGGTTCCACTGTACAATTAAACTTAAATGGATGTCTTTAATATAGCTTTAGAGAACTCCTGCCTGTGATTATGGCTTTGGGGATTTCGAATCAAAAGTACTAAGCTTTTGCTTAGAGATGACTGTTAACTTTGCTCCACTAGTATTTTTTTCACTAAATGTAACTTTGAAATGTGCTATTTTTAATTTTAAAAATATTAATCTGGATCCTTACTACATTTTTTTAACCAAAATTCCCTCACCACTCCAAAAGAAACTGCTCAAGATGTAAAACCATTAAAACACCTATAAAGGACATTACAAGAAATAAACAACTCTTAAAACCATAAACACAGCCAATGCTAAGTGCACAATCCTAGACCCAAACTAGAGGCTAAGTAGAGGAGCTTGTAAACATGTCTTACTGGTTTTTGTTTTTGTTTTAAACAGACATGGAGAAGGAGATTTCAATCAGATTGTCATACAGCACACAGGGAGGGGAGGTTTAATATCAATGTATCTGCAGCAAAAAACCCATCAGAATTATCCCACGTACTGCAAGCAGCTGTAGGGGAAAAAGTTTGCATTAGTGCCATCACAGGGAACTAGTTAATTTGGTACTGGACTGGATATTCAAATCCTTACTGAGTTGTAAGACTTAGTGACTTTGTCCGGACATTGTCTCTCATCCCTGGACTACTGCAATGCCTCTACATGGGGCCACCTTTGAGGGTGACCTGGAAACTACAACTAATCCAGAATGTGGCTGCCAGACTGGTGACTGGGAGTAGCCACCGGGACCATATAACACCAGTCCTGAAAGACCTACATTGGCTCCCAGTGTGTTTCCGAGCACAATTCAAAGTGTTGGTGCTTACCTTGAAAGCCCTAAATGGCCTCGGCCCAGTAGACCTGAAGGAGCGTCTCCACCCCCATCGTTCAGCCCAGACACTGAGGTCCAGCTCCGAGGGCCTTCTGGCGGTTCCCTCCCTGTGAGAAGTGAGGTTACAGGGAACCAGGCAGAGGGCCTTCTCGGTAGTGGAGCCTGCCCTGTGGAACACCCTCCCATCAGATGTCAAGGAAATAAACAACTATCTGACTTTTAGAAGACATTTGATGGCTGCCCCGTTTAGGGAAGTTCTTAATGTTTGAAGTTTTAATCTGTTTTATCACTTTTATTATTATTATTAATATTCTGTTGGGAGCTGCCCAGAGTGGCTGGGGTATAAATAAGTTGCTGTTGCTATTGTTATCCTAACCAGCCTCCCAGAGTAGATTAAAACAGCATCTCAAATCCTTCCCCGTGTTCATTTGAGGTAGGACAGGATGAAAATCAAATGAATGAGCAAATAAAACAATTCACCATCTCACACTCATTATTCAGGGCAGTGGAGGCCTGCAGTTAATTTTTGCAATCAGGCTGAAGAATATTAAAGAGCATGCACAAAACTCACCGCAATTTCTAACAGCAACAATCTCCTGGTGGCTTAATCATCCTGTCCACCATATTGAACTGGCCTACAAATCAACTCCAGCATGTGGAGAATTCTGGTATTCTGTAAATCTCCAGCTGTTGAAGCTATGACATTTTTCAGGGTATCTTTAAAAGTCACACGACTCCTTATTTGCACCCATTAGCAGTTCAGCACTGTGAAAGAAACCTACATTTGTCACACCCTTTTTAAACAACAACAACAACAACAACAACACGATGCAATAAACCTCAGCAAATTTGTTCTGTTTTTGGTGAGTTACTGATGATGTTCAGACAACGTTTATATCTTATCCATCTAGGCAATTTACAATTATCACACTGTCTTTTCAGCAGCTGCTCATAGTGTGGGAAAGCCTCTACCATTTGTACTTCAAGAAAGTCGCAGTCTAGACCCCAAAGCACCTCTGTCTTGGGAGTCCTTCAAACTTAGCAGTGCACTTTCCAGTGAAAATAGTTTGCCTGGCCTTTACCCTTAAGGCAAGATTGGTGAGCCTGTGACTTTCCTAACTACGGGCTGTGCTGGTTGGGGATCAGGACAGGACAGCTGGAGGCCAACAATCACTGGAGAACTAATATCCAAGGACTTTTTTAAAAAATCGTGATTCCTAAAGTTTGGGAAGCTAAAAATGCTGTGAATGGTTTTTGTGGGGTAGACTCAGTGGCATAGCATGGGTTGCTGGTGCCCGGGGCAGGGCAAGTGTTGCACTCCCTGGTGGACTTGGCAGCCCACATGGAGGGTGAATGGAGCCTGCCTCCTTGCCCACTGCCTCCATCCACTAGACCAACCTGCCTCCCGCTGTGACTCAGCTGCCAGGGCTCCATGCCTGTTGTGGGGGCGCCATCAAAAATGTCTGTCCAGGGCCATGCCCGCCCCCCCCGGCCTTCCATGCTACACCTCTGGGTGGAGTCACAATAAATGCAGAATGCAGACCCCAGAATTCTGATCAACTCTGCAAGTCAAACTTGCATAATGTCAATTCTTAAGAGCCTATACTGGATGCCTAAAAGCTATGTAGTCAAACCTAAGGTAACTTATAAACCCCAAAATGATTTGGACTAAAAGTGGACCTTTCGCTTTACCAGCCTTCCCAAGATCAGGGGAGGGGGATGTCCTCTTCCTTGTCCCAACTTTAGGGGACACACATTGTTCAGTTTAATGAGACATAGACTTCTTTGTGGTGGCACCCAGTTAATGCAGTTCCTTTCTCCTTAATATATGATTGGCACTGCTGTTACTCATCTTTCAGCCCCAGGTAAAGACTCATTTATCTGCCTAGGCTTTCAGAGCAACTATAGTTAACCTAAGGTAGTAAAGTGCAAATGGTTGGTTATTGATCTGCTGTAAAGTTGTACTCTGATATTGTACATTTTATTTTATGTTTTAATGGTGCTAGGATGAATTCTATATTAACCAACCTGGGATCATGAATAGAGGAAGGGAGGGCTAGAAATTGAAATGAAATTTATTTTAGTAACTGACACTGGGTATTTTCTTCCTATAAATGAAATCTACACAGGATACCTGTACAAAATACTTCTGTGCAAGATGAGCAACGACAAATTGCACAAAGCTGAAGGCTGAACTACAAATATTTCCGTTGCTTAATATAAGCCTTAAACCTAGCGGCACATCTGCACAGATGCTATCTGGGAGGTCAGGTAAAAGAGTGAATACAGTCCCTACAATACACATGCAAATTCCTTCATCTTCCGCCAGTGTTCCCCTAGTCCAGATGGCCGAGAGGAAAATGTGTTAAGGCAGTTATGGGTGAAATAGTTGACCCTGTGAAATTCTGGGCTTTCAGCACCCTAGCCTTTTTCAAGAACCTTTTTATCACTCCTTATTGTGTACCTCGACTTCCAAATATGAGCATTAGTTGATCATGTTGCTATCAGACATATCGCATGAGCGAGTGGTTGCTTATTATGAGATGCATTTGGATATTGTGTTTTGCTGAGTGTGTGTGGGTTTCAGTCTGTTTCAGAATTCAAGAACCGCATCAATGGTAATATCCCCAGAACAGTTCCAGGACAGAGGCCTTCCCTTCTAGCATTCCTTTGGTGGAAATAATCATACAGTGGGACCTCAGTTGTCGAACGCTTCGGAAGCTCAAACAATTCAGAACACGAACGGTGACAACCCAGAAGCGAATGCTTCCATTTTTGAGCGCACCTCGGAAGTTGAACGGTTTCTGAGGCGCATTTTTCCATTTTTTTAAAGGAATTTGCTGACCGACAATTGAGGCTCGGTTGTGAAACATTTCAGAAATCGAACGGCCTTCCAGAACAGATTACATTTCACAGAATCATAGAATCATAGCGTTGGAAGAGACCACAAGGGCCATCCAGTCCAACCCCCTGCCAAGCAGGAAACACCATCAAAGCATTCCTGACATATGGCTGTCAAGCCTCTGCTTAAAGACCTCCAAAAAAGGAGACTCCACCACACTTCTTGGCAGAAAATTCCACTGCCGAACAGTTCTTACTGACAACCGAGCTTCCACTGTAACAACAACAACAGTTTATTATTTATACCCTGCCCATCTGAGAGCCACCCAACACATATAGGTAAAGGTAAAGGGGTAAAGGGACCCCGGACCATTAGATCCAGTCGTGACCGAATCTGGGGTTGCACGCTCATCTCGCATTATTGGTCGAGGGAGCCGGCGTATAGCTTCCTGGTCATGTGGCCAGCATGACAAAGCTGCTTCTGGCAAACCATTTACCTTCCCGCTGTAGCGGTTCCTATTTATCTACTTGCATTTTGACGTGCTTTCGAACTGCTAGGTTGGCAGGAGCTGGGACCAAGCAACGGGAGCTCACCCCGTCACAGGGATTCGAACCGCCGACCTTCTGATCAGCAAGCCCTAGGCTCAGTGATTTAACCCACAGCGCCACCTGGGTCCCCCTACCCAACACATATAAAACGTCAACACATATAAAATGTCATTAAACATCAAACATTAAAAACTTCCCAATACAGGGCTGCCTTCAGATGCCTTCTAAAGGTTGTACAGTGGAACCAAGGGTGTTGAACGTAATCCACTCCAGAAGACCGTTTGACTTCCGAAATCTTCGACAACCGAGGCGCAATTGCCGATTGGCAATTACAACGGAGAAAATGGAGAAATGCGCCTCGGAAGCCGTTCGACTTCTGAGGCGCATTCAAAAATGGAAGCATTCACTTCTGGGTTGTCAGCATTCGAAAGCCGAAACGTTCGACTTTCAAAGCGTTCGACAACCAAGGTTCCACTGTATAATACAACAAGAACAGGAAAAGAAGGGCTCCTAAATACCACGACTTATCAATAATGACCATATAATGTTGGATCATCTCATTTTTACAACACAGAACAAGAAGATTTGATACTTCATGCCTTCAGGACATGCTCATCTTTCTTTCTTATCAACTGGGCTATAAAATCCTCAAAAAAATCTAAGGTGGACTCTTTATAATTCCTCGTAGGGAATATTAGTTGTGGATCATGTTACATCAGTTTTTCTCACTTTATGTTTCTTATATATAAAAGTCTTGGTCACACTGCAACGTGACCAAGAGAAAAGGGCCAAGGCATCTGAATAAGAGGGATGGGTTAGGAGCAATGAAGCATGCAGAGCCATATTGCAAAGATCCTTGCTGAAAAGCAAATGAACTAAGTCGGTTCATATAGCAAATAAAGCAAGTTTCTTATGTGTCGGCACAAGAGAACTTTGCCGAAGGTTCGTTATTTTTAAAATGTTAGCGTATTTGAAAAACTGTGCATTTCCCAGCTTTTACTAAAAGCAGACTCCCCCTAGAATCTTGCACGTAACGTTATTTCTGAAAGCAGGACTATATCTTAATCCATGTGACTACGGGGCAAGAGAAATGACCTAGATAAATGTAGGTGGTGAGGGATGGGAAAAGAAATGTGGAGAGCTGTCCACAGAATGTGTTCCCAAATAAGCAAAACCAAACTCTTCCTGAGCAAGCAGCAATACCTCATCGTCTTGGTTGGGGAATATCTTCCCACTGCAATATGGGTGTCTCGTTTGATGTTCCACTGTGGTTCCAGTGCATTAAGCACAAATACCAGATGTGCTCAGGAAGAAGGCCAAAAAAGTTGCCATCTACAGCTGCTGCTCCTGTCTGTCTTTCTCCTAACGGGCCACATTTTGCCCCGTTCTGGTTCTGGTTGGTCCTTGGCTACGCCCAGGAGAGGATATGACAAAACAGTGTTCCTTGATGTTGTTCTATCTTTGCATTTTTCTCATTTATGCAGCTGGGGGCAGGGGGAAGTCGGCTTTGGACTGCTTGGATCTCCTTTGTGTGTGTTTCTCTCTCTCAAATTTATTAAATTAATAACAGAACCCCAACGTCTGCCATGAAGAGGGACTGCGCAGCTCAGTGTTAACACATCTGCTTTGCATTCAGAAACTCCCTGGTTCAATGCCTGACATTTCCAGGTAGGGCTGGAAGAGAATCCTCCCCCCCCCCAAAAAAATTTTTTTATTTGGTTTTACAAATATACAATTATAATAATACCACAACACACATCCATCATAGAAAGATTCTTCCAAATCTCTGGACTTCCCACCTTCCCCTCCATGGGTTCTGTTGTTAAAACTTTTCTAATCCATTTTTTTAAAAAAATCTCGGTAGTATTTGCTACATTACAAGTGTTATTGCAATCCTGCTAATGTTTTCATCTGCTTACGGTGGTCTCCAAGATAAATTAATTAAAAAAAATCCCATTCTTTGTTTTGGTCTTCTTGGTTCCTGAGCTTTCCGGTCAATTTTGCCATTTCGGCATAGTCCAAGAATTTGCCATTCTTCCCTGGTAGGGACTTTATCTTCTTTCCATTTCTGCACTAGTAGCATCCATGCTGCAGTCATTGCTTACATATTAAGTCTTTTCTGCTCCCTTGGAATATCAGCACCTACAATTCCTAATAGAAAAGCCTCTGTTTTTTAATTATTTTAGGGTGGCAATTACAGGATCTGGGAGATTAGGGGGCTAATCTGAGGTGAGGTGAGACTTCAGCATCCTGCATTATTACTATATTATTATTATTTCATTTCTATACCGCTTTATTTTTTAAGAGAAATGTCAAAGCGGTTTACAGCATATTAAACATCAGTAAAACAGTGCAGGATCAAACATTTCTGAAGAAAGTCAAATAAAAAGTACACAGTCAAAGCAACACAGTGAACAGGAAACCAAAATGCCGTCTCAAAGATTTCGAAATGAAACATTACAAAGGAGGTCAACTACAGAATACATATTTAACAGAAGCAAAGTTAACAAAAAACAAAAACAAAATCTTAAACATTTCAAAAGTAAACATTACTCTTTATTCTTTCCCAAGGCTAACAGAAACAGATAGCAAAATAAAAAAAATCCTTCAGTAGCACCTTAAAGACCAACTAAGTTTTTATTATGATATGAGCTTTCATGTGCATGCGCACTTCTTCAGATACACTGAAACAGAAGAGCCAGACCCTTATGTATATTCAGAGGGTGGTGGGGGTGGGTGGGAATGGGTGATGGGCTGATAGGAGTGGTAAACCTGATGGATGTATCTGATGAAGTGTGCATGCACACGAAAGCTCGTACCAAAATAAAAACTTAGTTGGTCTTTAAGGTGCTACTGAAGGAATTTTTTTATTTTGCTTCGACTCAGACCAACATGGCTACCTACCTGTAACTAGAAACAGATAGCCTACCACATGCCGGCCGAATTTGGAAAATGTACGCAAGGTTGCCAATTTCACCTTTTCTTGACGAGAACTTGGGTTAAGCTCATTTCACATTTCTAAAGGCTCAGGTTATGCGCTGTACAGGTCACTTGGTAGAGCATTTGGGTATGTGGCCCAGAGCTCCACCTCCCTATTGGATTCCACCTAGTAATTTGCTTTATTTATATCCCACCTTTCTTCCCTGGGACTCAAAATAATACATTGCGGGTTATGAAAGAATCTCCCATCCAGCCGCTGCCCAGACCTACCCCTGCTTAGTTTTAGCACGATGGCTGCATCATTCACCTCCAGGCCAAGCTTGTAAAAATTCTTTGATGCTTCAACCTAAAGCATTCTCCATAGCTTTGCATGCTGCATGGCAACCAATAATAACAGCAAAAGTTATCATTATCTTTCTGTTCTCATGGTGGGAGCAGCTGGAAAAAAAAAATCCCGCCTAACCTACAAATAGCTACAAAAAGAAGAGTTTGGTCTTGAGCAACTATCTTTTTTTTTTTTTACGTGAGCTTTTTGAACGAACCATTATGCCATTTCCCCACCCCCATTTTTAAGCACCCCCAAACTGCCTTTCTAGCACCGTTGCAATTTTCCATATTTAAATTGTAGAAACAAGGCCCCGAGAAATTAAGAGTGAAATATTCCCTCCTCCTCTCCTTTAGAACACAAAAGTATTTCTGGTTTTTATGAGGGGGTCAGAGAGTTCAGACTGCAAAATACTACTCAGGACCTCATTAATGCAGATCGCTGGGGATCTGTTCCTTTGAACGTATCTGGGCTGGTCTTTCCCCCCAAATAATAATAATAATAATAATAATAATAATAATAATAATAATAAAAAGTTAAGTGTTGAGTTTTGCTTTTGTGTTTAGGAAGAGGAAATGCCAGAAATATTATAGTGTGTACTGCTTTCCCACATATCACTTCTGATGACATGGAAGCTCGTCAGCATCTGTCTGCTGCATGGGGCTGTCCAACATCTGTTTCAGTAACATGTGGCGTGTTTGCAGGGGCAGGAGAAGCCCGGCGACAGATGCTTTTTGTGTGCACTTGAAAGAGAAGGAAACAAGGGGAGAGATGCCTTCCAAATATATTTTTTTAATGATTTAGGAAATTACTTCAGGGAGGCGTACGATGTATCAAAGTCCTTTCTGAACTACTGAGGTTGTTTTACATAGTTATCAGGGTTGGTGTGTGAGCAGCAGATTGAGCTTGGCTCTAAGATATATATTGGTCTGGAGCTGAAAGCAGGAGCTGTACTGGTTGGAATGGAGATGCTACTCGTTACAGCTGTACCTTAGTTTTCAAACAGAACGCATCCCGGAAGTCTGTTCGACTTCCGAAACGTTCAGAAAGCAAGGGCCGGCTGTCCTGCAGCCAATCGGAAGCCGAGGAAGTCACGCCGGACGTTCGGCTTCCGAGGCAAAGTTCACAACCCCGGAACACCTACTTCCGGGTTTGCGACGCTCAAGTTCCAAGTTGTTTGTGAACTTTCTTTTTTAAATTTTATTGATGCTTTTTTTTTTTTACAATGTTATATAACAAGTATGGTGTACATCTTCTTGAATAAACATAAATATAAACCGTAGAAACAAAAACCATATGCAAGTAATATTCTATATAATTACAGAAATTAAGCTTAATTTATATTTTTTACTATCTCTTATTTTCTTATCTATTTATAACATAAATTAAAAGAATGTAATTGGGCTTCCTATCATTTCCCGGTGTATAGTCTCATTCTGATAATGAATGTACCTGTCATTATTAGCTTATTCTTTTTATTTTTTCTCATACATTCTTACAACAGTTTGTCTCGTTTGTCTTATTTCTTATGTGTTTCATTAGACAGGGGAGTTTTTCATGAGCTAAGCTGTTCGAAAACAAAGGTACGACTGTATACTGAACTGAAAAATATGTTTGAAATAACTTTTCCTAAAAAGCCCAGAGCCTTTCTTTTAGGAATTTTAGGTGTCGAAATACCAACGGAGCAGAAAAGTCTATTTAAGTATACAACCACGGCTGCGCAGATATTATTGGCCCAGAAATGGAAAAAGGATAAAGTCCCAACCAGAGAAGAATGGCAGATGAAGCGAATGGATTATGCCGAAATGGCTGAAATGACCAGAAGAACCAGAAATCGGGGAAACCAAAATTGTAATAAAGAATGGGGGGAAATTATAATTTATCTTTAAAAACATTGTACAGTGGTACCTCTGGTTGCGAACGAGATCCGTTTCGGAGGCCCGTTTGCAACATGAAAAGCCCGCAACCTGAAACGCCGTATCTGCGCAGGTGCGTGGCGTGATCTGGCGCTTGGGTGCATGCGCAAAGCGTGATTTAGCACTACTGCGCATGCGCGAGTAGCGAAACCCAGAAGTAACCCTTTCCGGTACTTCCGGGTCGCCACGGGACGCAACCTGAAAAAACGTAACATGAAGCAAATGTAATATGAGGTATGACTATAAACAGTTAAAATTGTTAGTAGGATTGGAATAACACTTGTAGTTTAATGGTGAGTTTTGGATATAAGGGAGAGGTAAAAGATTTGGATTTTTATAAAAGATGCAGAAGGAAATGATTAACCAGAGGACCCACAAAGGGGAGGAGGGAAGGTTGTCACTATTAATAACCAGGAGGGAGAGGGGTGAGGCACCAGAGAGTTTGGTGTTGTGCAAATGCACTGGCAGAGTCAATCCAATGAACCAGGGATCAGGACCTCTGTGACGATAGGATGCTGGACTAAATAGGCCTTTGCTCTGTTCCAGTTCATTCTTAATGTGCATAGGCAACTGGATGCGTATTGCTAGAGATTTTGGGGGAAGCCCCCTAAACCCTAGACATTAATAGATTGCAATATTTTGGTTATTTGGGATGTGAGGGGAGAAATAAAGGCTGCAGAGGAATTCCTGGGCAAGCCTATACAAAGTGACCTGGCCAAGCTCAGACATAATCAATGTTTATTTTGGTTCGTATGGTGTGATGGACTGTGATGAGCAGCTCTCTCTACTACACATTTTTGGGACTGATCCATGCATTACAAATATGTTCTGCTGTGCCCTGGCTCAAATGAAGCAGTGTTTTTAATTTCATTTATTGTCCATTGGTTGGAACGCTTTGTTCTTTGAATTTAGAGGGGGGAAAGTGTTGGACGATGAAGAGTTCAACTACTTTTATTTATTTTGGGTGGGGTGGGGAGAGGAAAACTGTATGCAACTGGAAGCAAGTTTTCCTTGTTTGTGTTTAGTTTTGGGCAACAGGTGTGTAGGTGTAAAGAAAAATGAATTCAAAAACTTACGCTTGGCATCAATTTCTGTATGAGAAGTATGGAGTAAATCTTGTTTCAAAATCATACTTGGGCTCTCTTAAGTAGAAGATCTTTCCTTGATCATGCAAGTGCATTTTTTTAATTAAAAAAGTTTTTAATATACTTTTCAAGTTTATACATTTCACTAATTGTACAATCTTTTGACATTTCAAAACTTGACTTCCTTCCCCCTCTTTCTGCGGTCCCTTAAATTTATTTTTTAATATATTCTGCATATCCAAATTAACTTAATTTGCTCATTTATTCATCTTCTTTAAATATGTACTCTTAGAAAACTGCAGGTTATTACAATAATCCTGCTAATGTTCTTATCTGGATTTTTTTTAAAGGGGGAAATGGAGGCAGTGGCACTCTGCACATGTGACAGAGCACACTTTCCTAAATAAGAGCTGCACAAGTCCTATTGTGATTTTTTTATTTAAAAAAAGGCAGCATGGTAACATGATAATAAATGCATTAAAGGTATCATAAGACTTTTGAGTGGTTTTTGCTGGACTAGACTAGTATGGCTCCCTATGTCATGCTAAAAAGCACTTTATTATCCAGGGTGAATTGGACAGAAAGTCTACACCCTGCCCATGTCCTATTTTGAGACTTCAAGTAAGAACATAAGTGAAGCCTATGTCATATCCTGGCTCTCCACACAGTGATTGATTTCACCACAACTTGCTGTGTCAGTAGTAAAAACAAGTTTCCACTTTCAGTTTGAGAGAAGGTCACATCTCACTAAATTTTACCCAAAGCGTCCTGTATGCACTGTGCTGGAGTTCAACACACTCCCCCAATAATATGCAGCAAATAGAATGGGATCTGAATGTTTTGCATACTTTACAGATACATTGGAACCTTGGTTCCTGAACTTAATCCGTTCCGGGAGTCTGTTCGATTCCCGAAAGGGTTCGGGAACCAAGGCGCAGCTTCTGATTGGCTGCCACAGCTTCCTACAGCCAATCAGAAGCCGTGGAAGCCGGGCCGGGCCTTTGGCTTCCAAAGAACGTTCGAAAACCCAAACAATTACTTCCGGTTTTCGTCCGTTCGGGAGCGGAAACGTTCCGCTCTCAAGGCGTTTGGGAGCTGAGGTTCCACTGTATAAGAATAGGGCATGTTTCACCTGAGGAACCAAAGACCTCCATGATATAATTGGGGAAAGTGCTTTCTATATTATACACCAGCTGATGTAAAGAGATGGGGGTTACAATGAATTGGGAATGAAGAACTATCACAGGGTTGGCCTGTAATTTACCTGGCTGTGCTCATTAGAAAGGCTGCCATTTGCTGCTGCATGCATTTAGCTATAGAATAATGGGAATAAAAATTAGCTATAAAAATTGTGCTGTATGCAGTGTACATCACGGCTTGTAAAGATGTTTGCAGGAACTGCTGCTGATTAGACCAGGCAGTCTTGAGCAAGATGGATTGAGAAAAGAGAAGGCAGTTCCTCCTGTCCTTTTAATATTCAGTGTGAGAGCTTGGAATGTCACACAGAGCGAAGGAAAGATCAGAGGAGGGCAATGGTAGCAAAAACCCATGTCACAGCAAAGTGCCGTGGGGTGCAGCAAGTTCACGGGAAGGCTACTGTTGTTCACGGCGAAAGAAAAAAGCCGCAATTGTCTCATGATCTTTTATAAGAAGAAAGCAAACACAGAAGATATTTGCAAAGGCTGTTTGACCATCTGTTCTGTTCTCACTTTTTGTGGCTTTTGCACTTCTGACAGGCAGAAATCAGAGAGGAGACAGGGCATGAGAGTCAGTGCAGTGGAATGGTTTGAGTGGGAGTAAGAGACCAGGGTTCAAATCCCCACTCGACCATGATACTCATTGCGTGACCTCGGACCAGTCACAATCTCTCAGCCTAAATAACATCACAGGGTTGTTGTGGAGATAAAGAGGAGGAGAGCCATGTCTCTTCTCTTTGGCGATCACTCGTAGCCAAGTAAGATTGTCTTCCATAAACACGGTTTTAAAAGTGAGTTCGTAAGTGACTGTGGAGGCCAATTCTGGATCCACACATCCTTCCACAATGGGGGCATAGGTTTCTGGGTGGGAGTTGATCACGATGAGGGTTTGCCAAGCATGCCTTACTCTTAGCACATTTCTCCCTTTCATCCTGAGTTTGAGTGTCTTCAAAGTCCATGACCCCTTTGGTAAAGGCTGTTCTCCAATTAGAGCACTCGCAGGCCAGTGTTTCCCAGTTGTTGGTGTTTATACTACTTTTTTATTATTGAGAGAGTCTTTGAACCTCTTTTGTTGACCACCAACATTACGTTTTCCATTTTAAAGTTGGAAATAGAGTAGTTGATTTGGAAGACGATAATCAGGCATACGAACAACATGACCAGTCCAAAGAAGTTGATGTTGAAGAATCATTGCTTTGACACTGGTGATCTTTGCTTCTTCCAGTACACTGGCATTAGTTCACCTGTCTTCCCAAGTGATGTGAATTTCCGGAGACAATTTCCAATTGATGGAATCTTTCGAGGAGTTGGAGATGGCGTTTATAAGTGGTCCACGTTTCACAAGCATACAGTAAGGTTAGTAGTACAATAGCGTTGTAAACAAACATTTTGGTTTCCCTGCAAATGTCCCGGTCCTCAAATACTCTGCACTTCAGTCGGGAGAAAGCCGCACTCTCAGAGCTTAGGCGATGCTGGATTTTGGCATCAGTGTCAGCCCTTGTGGAAAGATAACTGCTCAGGTAGGAGAAGTGACTGACATTTTCCAACGTTACACCATTGAGTTGGATTTGTGGCACTGCAGAGGGGTTGTTTTGTGCTTGTTGGTGCAGCACTTTGGTTTTTTGTATCACCTTGAGGTGCTTAGAGGAAGGGAGGGCCATGAATGAATGAATGAAACTGAAGCATACCATGGCATGGAGTTTGGGTGATGCAAAAGAGTGACCTGTTGAATTTCTGTCTATTGTGCAACTTTTAATGCACTGGATAATACAAAAGATAGCAACATTTGTTAAGGAAAACAGATATAGTGATCCCACCCCACCCCACCCCCCCGGTTGTAATTAGGATCACATTCTGAATAACATAGGACTGTATCTCAACGGTGGCTTTGTGCTAGCAGAAAATGCTTTTGCATTGTATGGCACTTGTCCCTGATCTCCCTCTCCTTCCATTTACTTCAGTTTTCTATGCTGTATCCTATACTGTTCTAGTTGTTGTTGTTGTTTGGTCGTTTAGTCGTGTCCGACTCTTCGTGACCCCATGGACCAGAGCACGCCAGGCACTCCTGTCTTCCACTGCCTCCCGCAGTTTGGTCAAACTCATGTTCGTAGCTTCAAGAACACAGTCCAACCATCTCGTCCTCTGTCGTCCCCTTCTCTTAGTGCCCTCAATCTTTCCCACCATCAGGGTCTTTTCCAGGGAGTCTTCTCTTCTCACGAGGTGGCCAAAGTATTGGAGCCTCAGCTTCAGGATCCGTCCTTCCAGTGAGCACTCAGGGCTGATTTCCTTCAGAATGGATAGGTTTGATCTTCTAGCAGTCCATGGGATTCTCAAGAGTCTCCTCCAGCACCATAATTCAAAAGCATCAATTCTTCGGCGATCAGCCTTCTTTATGGTCCAGCTCTCACTTCCATACATCACTACTGGGAAAACCATAGCTTTAACTATACAGACCTTTGTCCTGTTCTAGAGTGTCCCCCAATTTCACCACATTTCAGAGGCTGCAGGTGGCTGCAGGATCGGCAAAAATTGGGCACCTCACTTTGCGCAAGCAGAAACGCTCTCAGAGATAGCCAGGGGCATGGATAGGTACATAAAAGCGCTACAGACACAAATTTGCATGATATTTGCACATTCTAATTCATATGCATAGACACGAGTTTAACTTTAAATGTCAGAAGAGGCAAGCTAAAGCCATTTGAATTAATTTAGCCTCCCAAAGTAATATCCTCCACAGTAACCAGGACCGAAATTAATTACCTTCCTGGAAACACTCCAAAGTCAGACCCCCAGGCCCCATGAATTCACCCCTGGCAATGTGTCTGCTGACTGCTGAAGGCCATCGTCACTGATACAATCCAGTATTTTTTCCTTTATACATTTTAAGCAACTGCAGTGGTTAAATAATGTTTAAGAGGGTAGATTCCTCACCTCTCCAGCCCCAGTTTCAATGTATTCTTCTAGGCTGAATGATGGTTTTAACCCAGGGTCCGCAAACTAAGGCCCGGGGGCCGGATGCGGCCCATTCACCTTCTCAATCCGGCCCATGGATGGTCTGGGAATCAGCATATTTTTACATAAGTAGAATGTGTCCTTTTAATTAAAATGCATCTCTGGGTTATTTGTGGGGCCTGCCTGGTGTTTTTACATGAGTAGAATGTGTCCTTTTATTTAAAATGCATCTCTGGGTTATTTGTGGGGCATAGGAATTCATTCATACTGTATATATTTTTTTAAAAAAATATAGTCCGGCCCCCCACAAGGTCTGAGGGACAGTGGACCGGCCCCCTGCTGAAAAAGTTTGCTGACCCCTGTTTTAACCTATATTAACAACCGTAGACACAAAATCAGTGTGTGATGATAATTCTAGATGCATTCCTCTGGAATGAAGCAGCACTAACCTGGTCCTAAGACAGATCTGCCACTGCAAACTAAATTAGATATAACTACTGCTGGGGAAGTGATAACTTTACAAAAGCAGGACCAATTATCTTGTTAGTTCCAACCGTGCATTTTAAGTGGGGGTGGGAGCTGTTTCAGCATGGCTGTTTCCATGACACTAGTGGGGGGGATCAGGCCCCCAATAAACTAACATTTGTGGTAGGTTGAGTGTGCTGAGCCAGACGAAGTTTCTCTGGATTCTGGAAGCAATTATGAGACCATTGGAAACTTTACGAACTAAAGCCTTAGCAACACCAGATCTCAACAGCAACATGAAAAAAAACGAGTCAATGTATAAATATAAAATAGCCTTTAAAAAAAATTTATCTGTCCAACATTTATCGATAGTTTTGAAGTATGTGGCTACAATCCTAAGCACACTTACTGGGAAGGAAGGCTCATTAAACTTAGTGGCACTCACTTCTCAAAAAGCATGGATAGGATTGGGGTGTTAGTCTACTATCAGAAAGCATCTATGGCTTGTAGCATCAGACACATTTTAAAACCAGATGGTCATGCAAGCAGATCTCTGCGTAGATGTTTTTTCATCAAATGGAGAGCAAACAGTTTGGGACCAGATGTTGAAGAGCACCAGCATACATTCTAAAGATGTAAAGGAATAGGGTGAGCAACCAGAAGCTGTCTGCTCTTTTGTACTTGTGGCTCTTTATTTTATGTTTTCAGCATGGAGTAGGAATTTATATGGTGGGTGGTTTTTGTCCTTCATGAGGCTAAGATTTGGGGGGTTGATTATCTCAGCCGTGTTCAGCATGAGCATCGTGTGAACCCTCCAACATTTCTCCAATGAACATAAGGGCACCTGATGATGATGATGATGGTGATAATAAGTGCTTTTTTTCTGGGGGTACGCAGGGGTACTCATATTCCTAAACATTTAGTGAGTCTTTGTACTTTTGTCCATTTACTGAATTTATTTTTTCCCCCACCAAATTAGAACTATAAAATGGTGATTTTTTTCTTTAGTCCACATGAGAGTACCTCTAATTTATA
The DNA here is from genome assembly GCF_965207765.1 of Zootoca vivipara. NCBI lineage: Eukaryota > Metazoa > Chordata > Lepidosauria > Squamata > Lacertidae > Zootoca > Zootoca vivipara. The sequence continues at coordinate 12,050,159 of NC_142593.1, read as the reverse complement.
TATATGTGTATGTGTGTGTGTGTGTGTGTGTGTGTGTGTGTGTGTGTGTGTGTATGCACTGCTGCTGCTGCTGCTGCTGCTGATATCCCTCGATGTCCTCTTTGTATCTCTGGGCCCCCTCCAATAAACAACACATGACCCATGTGTTTCATGACACCTTGGTGGCTCCTTAATTTTAATGAAAAGCAGTCTTTGAATGAGGCAGTTTCAAACAGAGAGTAAAAGGTTTAAGCACTCTTTCCTGTAAAGTAACGGTAAAAAGGTAAAGGACCTCTTGATGGTTAAGTCCAGTCAAAAGTGACTATGGGGTTGTGGTGCTCATCTCACTTTTCAGGCTGAGGGAGCCGGTGTTTGTCCACAGAGAGCTTTCCAGCTCATGTGGCCAGCAGGACTAAACTGTTTCTGGTGCAATGGGACACTGTGACGGAAGCCAGAGTGCACCGAAACGCCGTTTACCTTCCCGCCACAGCAGTACCTATTTATCTACTTGCACTGGTGTGCTTTCGAACTGCTAGGTTGGCAGGAGCTGGGACAAAGCAACGGGAGCTCACCCAGTTGCATGGATTCGAACCACTGACCTTTTGCTCGGCAAGCCCAAGAGGTTCAGTGGTTTAGACCACAGCGCCACTTCTTTCCTCTGGCCTCAGTCAGATATCTTTCCCAATCCATCTCCCTGTCCTGGCCTTCACTGCCAGACAATGAACTCCAACTCCCAGCGCTGTTTCTGCCAAAGGATTTAATGCTTCGTTCAGATTGGTACGTAGGCAAGGCAAAAAGGTACAAGGTACAACAGGGGCATGGGAGGTATAGACAAGGGCAAGTTAAGACATTAGTCTAACAAGCGACTCACTTTTATGAAATGAAAATGATTCCAGTGATTACATCATCCCAATACATGTCAACCAAGGGGCATTCCCACCCTAGGTGGAAGTATGATTTTTAAATCCCCTCTCTCAGTTCACAGATCCCGCTCCTGTTATTCTTGCTCTGTGCCCTGGGATACAATAACACCTATGTAGCATTTTAAGGGAATTGTCAAGAGATCACATGCTGAGAACTGTCAAGATCTGCCATAGATCTAAAGCCCATCAGCTGCACAACAGAGAACAACATACGGAACTTAACAGTGCCAAACATTTAAGCAAGTTTGTTCCACAATCTGAGAGCATGAGTTGTAGAGACCACATACCCTTCTGCATTTATAGCAGTGTTTGGTTTTGAATAACAAAGGATGTCTTCTTCCCAAGACTGTCACAATCTAATGTTGCTGTGAAAGGTGTACAGAATGACATTCTTTGTGTCTGCTTCTCAAGTGTGTAAAACCTTCTCTTGGTGACTTGCCAGGTAATAAGTCTAAGCACGTCTTGGAAGCAATGCAAGTTTTTGAGTCAGCTGGCTTTGGTGGTGGGAAGTTAGCAAGAAGGCTGGGTACACAGTTCCAGCTTTTTAGGCTGAGCAAGCCAGATAATTTTCTGAGCAAGCCAGAAAGACCTACATTGGCTCCCAGTACGTTTCCGAGCACAATTCAAAGTGTTGGTGTTGACCTTTAAAGCCCTAAACGGCCTCGGTCCGGTATACCTGAAGGAGCGTCTCCACCCCCATCGTTCTGCCCGGACACTGAGGTCCAGCTCCGAGGGCCTTCTGGCGGTTCCCTCACTACGAGAAGCCAAGTTACAGGGAACCAGGCAGAGGGCCTTTTCGGTAGTGGCTCCCACCCTGTGGAATGCCCTCCCACTAGAGGTCAAAGAGAACAACAATTACCAGACCTTTAGAAGGCATCTCAAGGCAGCCCTGTTTAGGGAAGCTTTTAATGTTTGATGGATCTCTGTATTTTAATGTTTGATGGATTTCTGTATTTTAGAATTTCTGTTTTGTTGGAAGCCGCCCAGAGTGGCTGGGGGAACCCGGCCAGATGGGCGGGGTATAAATAATAAATTATTATTATTATTATTATTATTATTATTATTATTATTATTATTATTAAAGGACGCAATCCACAAGGAGGTTTCTCTGCACTAGGGAATAGAGAAGCCCCATTTAAATCAATAGGATCTTGCAATACCATGGGCCCTAAATACAATTAAGTCATTATATTTATCATTACATATACAGTCGTACCTCAGCTCCCGAACGCCTTGGGAGTCGGACGTTCCGGATCCCGAACAATTGAAAACCAGAAGTGAGTGTTCCGGTTTGCAAACTCTCTTTGGAACCCGAACATCCGATGCGACTTCCGTGGCTTCCGATTGGCTACAGGAGCTTCCTGCAGCCAATGGGAAGCTGCGCCTTGGTTTCCAAATGTTTTGGAAGTCGAACAGACTTCTGGAACAGATGCCGTTCAACTTCCAAGGTACCACTGTACACAACTTTTAGAAGACATCTGAAGGCAGCCTTGTATTGGAAAGTTTTTAATGTTTGGCATTTTATTATGCTTTTATATGTGCTGGAAGCTGCCCTGACTGGCTGGGGAAGTCCAACTAGATGGGCAGAGTTTAAGTAATTTATTATTATTATTATTATTATTATTATTATTATTATTATTATTTGTATCATCATCATCACAAGAATTGTGAGGTACAGTGACTAGCCCAAGGTTCACAGCTCACTGGGAATTTGTAGCCTCTCTACCCATTTCACTACCCTATAACTTTTATAAATAAAAATATAATTTAATTAAAAAGGGGCAAAAGAGTATGCAGCTCCTTTTGTTATTAATTCCACCATAATTATTTCCATTATATTATACTCAGTAGGTAAGAATTGCACAAAACAGCTGTATTGACACAAAATTCACAAATGCAAACTGACTCTGCAGGAAATGAAATTGACCATTAATTTTCCTTGTCGGAACTATAATTTGTAAGTGACAGCAAATGTTTAAAGATTCATGAAGATATCACCATAAAGTTTTAATGTGTTATCTATTATTTAGTTTCCAGAGGAGGAGCCGTGTTTGCTATGACAGAAAACAACACAGTGGCAACTGAACAACCAACCCATTTATTATGGTTTAAAGGTTTGTAAGGAAGATCTTGTTTCATCTGATGAGCTAATGTCTGAACATATATTAATGGAGATAGAAGAAATATGCATTAATTTGTGGATAATGTGGATCCTGAAAACATTTACTTGGAAACAACATATTTATTTCAACATAACTTTCTTCTGATGATACAGAGATGCTAAGACACTGACCACTGGTTTTATTTTCAAACCATGAAAGTCAATTTGATGAAACCTGGGTAGATTCTCCTGTGTCCACACTAGTGAATTCACTATTTTGTGCTTCTTCCTATCCTAAATACAGGATAAAGCTAAAGTTGCTTGAGTGCACTCAATCATTCTGTTACAGCAGGGGTGGCCAACTTCCAAGAGACAACGAACTACTCACAGAGTTAAAAACTGGCAGTGATCTACCCCCCCCTTTGGGGTTCAGGTCAAAGTTGTTGAGCTTTTTTTTTTAAGAAGGAAAGCCCTGGTTTTTTTGGGGGGGGGTTTCACATAAAAGTTGTTGAGCTTCTTTAGGGAAGAAAGCGACGTTGAGCTTTTTGTTTTAGGAAGGAAAGCCCTGTTTTTTGTGGTGCAGGTCATTTTAGGGGTGCAGGGCAAAGATGTTGAGCTTTTTTTAGGGCAGCCAAAGTTTTTTTAGCTTCTTTGGGGGGAGCCACTGATCTACCGGTGATCTACCACAGATGTCCAGTGATCTACCGGTAGATCACGATCTACCTGTTGGACATGCCTGTGTTACAGGTTAGGGAGCTTAGGGAGCTGGGTATGTTTAGCCTGAAGAAGAAGAGAAGGTTAAGGGGTGATATGATATCCATGTTCAAATATATAAAAGGATGTCATATAGAGGAGGGAGAAAGGTTGTTTTCTGCTGCTCCAGAGAAGCAGACACGGAGCAATGGATTCAAACTACAAGAAAGAAGATTCCACCTAAACATTAGGAAGAACTGTTCGGCAGCGGAATTTGCTACCAAGGAGTGTGGTGGAGTCTCCTTCTTTGGAGGTCTTTAAGCAGAGGCTTGACAGCCATATGTCAAGAATGCTTTGATGGCGTTTCCTGCTTGGCAGGGGGTTGGACTGGATGGCCCTTGTGGTGTCTTCCAACTCTATGATTCTATGAGGTTCATCACAACAAACCCAAGAGATTTTGGGTTCCTGCCTCCTCCACTTCATTTACAGAATCTCACCTGACTTCCAACACTGGTTACAAATGGGGCAGTGTTCTCCACATAACATGAGGGCAGCGGGTTAGCTTAGGGCAGGCATAGGCAAACTCTGGCCCTCCAGATGTTTGGGACTACAATTCTCATCATCCCTAGCTAACAGGACCAGTGGTCAGGGATGATGGGAATTGTAGTCCCAAACATCTGGAGGGCCGGAGTTTGCCTATGCCTGGCTTAGGGGATACAAGGCTTAGGGGATACAAAGCCTTCTTGCTGCTCCCCACCCATTCTCAATATTTGCTGCCTCAGGCAGCCACTCAATCTGCCTAACGATAGAAACACCCTGTAAATCATGTTATTTAGATATAAAGACTGAATTAAATATATGGGGTGATTGAAAAGTCTAGACCTTAAAAGAAAGTACTTTTTCACAATGTAATCTGCTCCTACAAGACGGATTCCAACTTGGATGACTTAAAAGATTATTAGACGGGTCCTGTAAGGTAACAAAAGCATTCTGGGAAATGATATATAATGAGATGGGAAAAGTGTTTAAACTAACTTTTATTTTTTTAAAAAACCAGAGGCTTTTCTATTAGGAATTCAAGGTGCTGATATTCCAAAGGAGCAAAAAAGACTTTTAATGTATGCAACGACAACCACACAGATGTTACTAGCCCAGAGATGGATAGAAGACAAAGTCGCTACTGGAGAAGAATGTCAAACCAAACTGTTGGACTATGCCAGGGATCCCCAAACTTACCCGGCTTCAGGCCGGATGCCCACCGTGCCGATCGCACGGCCCGCACGGTGGGCCGGAGGGCGGGGGAGCATGCACGGGCGTGCGGGAGTGCGCAGCTGGCCGCACCCATGCGCATGTGCAAACACTATTTCTGGTACACTCCCACCCTGGAAAGTGCCAGAAATAGCTTCTGCGCATGTGCAGGAGCCTCCTCCAACCCGGAGGTACACCGGAAATGACACACTTGCACATGCATGCAAGCTATTTCTGCTGCTTTTTCGGGTCAGTAGTGGGCAGCTGCACCGCACCAGGCCGGTAAGAGCGGGAGGGGGCAGCGGGCCGTGGGGGCCGCATAAAAGAGCCTCCCGGGCTGTAGTTTGGGGACCCCTGGACTATGCTGAAATGGGAAAACTGACTGGAAAGCTCAGGAACCAAGAAGACCAAAACTTTAACAAAGAGTGGAGAAAATTTATAATTTATCTTGGAGACAGCTGAAAGCAGATGAAAACATTAGCAGGAAATGGAGGATGTTTAAAGAATATTTATTGAATAATGGTGTATCTGAAATCCTAATAGTAGATCTAGGCTGAACCTGGTACAAACAATAAGAAATGAAACGACAAGTAGATAGTTATAAACATGCACTAAAATAGGAAAAACACAAATTACAGAGAGAATAATTGGAAGCGATGTTTTTATAGTAGCATCCTCTTTCTTTTTTGTATCTTTTTCTTTACGTATTTTTCTTTATGTAATTTTTGTGTGAATTTTTATACTTTATGTATCTTCTATGCGTATTCTTCTTTGTATATCTTGTTCTCGTATTTCAAAGCATTAAAACAATAAAGAATTTATTATTTAAAAAAGAAAAGAAAACATTAGCAGGATTGCAATAACACTTTGTTGTTGTTGTTTAGTCGTTTAGTCGTGTCCGACTCTTCGTGACCCCATGGACCATAGCACGCCAGGCACTCCTGTCTTCCACTGCCTCCCGCAGTTTGGTCAAACTCATGTTCGTAGCTTCGAGAACACTGTCCAACCATCTCGTCCTCTGTCGTCCCCTTCTCCAAAGATTCTTCTCTTCTCATGAGGTGGCCAAAGTATTGGAGCCTCAGCTTCACGATCTGTCCTTCCAGGGAGCACTCAGGGCTGATTTCCTTAAGAATGGATAGGTTTGATCTTCTTGCAGTCCATGGGACTCTCAAGAGTCTCCTCCAGCACCATAATTCAAAAGCATCAATTCTTCGGCGATCAGCCTTCTTTATGGTCCAGCTCTCACTTCCATACATCACTACTGGGAAAACCATAGCTTTAACTATACGGACCTTTGTCGGCAAGGTGATGTCTCTGCTTTTTAAGATGCTGTCTAGGTTTGTCATTGCTTTTCTCCCAAGAAGCAGGCGTCTTTTAATTTCGTGACTGCTGTCACCATCTGCAGTGATCAAGGAGCCCAAGAAAGTAAAATCTCTCACTGCCTCCATTTCTTCCCCTTCTATTTGCCAGGAGGTGATGGAACCAGTGGCCATGATCTTGGTTTTTTTGATGTTGAGCTTCAGACCATATTTTGCGCTCTCCTCTTTCACCCTCATTAAAAGGTTCTTTAATTCCTCCTCACTTTCTGCCAATAACACTTGTAATGTAGCAAATACTATGCAGGTCATTGAGTGACATAAAATAGAGGCTACTGAATCATATGGAGTTGAAAAGGTTGGCAATAGGACCCATGGAGGGGAAGGTCCAAAGAGTCAGAGGAATCTTTAAATATGGGTGTATATGGTAGTTATAATTTTATACCTGTAAAATCAAATAATTTTTTTTAAAAAAAAGATTACTAGACAAATAGGATACCAGTGCTTTCTAGCCAAAATGGCTATGTTTTCCATGCACTGTTGGAGGTGACATGCCTCTGAATATCAGTTGCTGTGGATCACAAGTATGGAGATCATGGAAAGTCCTGCTTGTGGACTTTCCACAGGAGAACCTGCTAGTAGCCTTCCCTTTGCAATTGCCACTCTGAAAACAGGGTGCTGGACATTATGCTCTTAGAAGGGAGATGGCTTCTGATGTAGGCCAATATGTTCTCAGCTATTCCTCATATATTTGTACAAGTATCACCCTTCCAGCTTTCGCTTTTCAAAACATGTGCTCTGGAAGCTTTTCTGGATTCATCATGTAGTAGACTCATCATGTAGTAGAGCCAGTGTGGTGTAGTGGTTAAGACTCGTAATCTGGGGGACCGGGTTCGTGTCTCCGCTCCTCCACATGCAGCTGCTTGGTGACCTTGGGCGAGTCACACTTCTTTGAAGTCTCTCAGCCCCACTCACCTCACAGGGTGTTTGTTGTGGGGGAGGAGGGGAAAGGAGAATGTTAGCCGCTTTGAGACTCCTTTGGGTAGTGATAAAGCGGGATATCAAATCCAAACTCCTCCTCCTCTCTACGGTACTTTATTTCGAGCAGCATTTTATTTTAAAAGAGGAATGGAGAGCTGTTGCCTTCCAGATTTGTTGGGACTCCATGGCCCATCAGCCCCAGCCAGCATGGGTTAGGCAGTGCTTTTTTCCTGGGGGGATGCAGGGGTACGCATACCCCTAAACCTTTTGTGAATCTAAGTTTTGCTGCGGCGCTGGGGTGCAAAGATCTGCCCCGCACCCCCCCCAGGTTGCCCAGTCCCAGGCATGCAGGAGGAGGGAGCCGGCTGGCCACCTCAGCATCTCGCTGGTTTGGTCACCCCCAAACTCGTGGCACAGAGCCGCCCACAGCAGAAGAGTCCGCCGCAGCACTCTCACCGACGGGCAGGCTCTTCCCCAGACTCAACTCTCTGGCGCCCCTGAGAGCCCGGCCCCCGGGTGCCCCGCACCCCTAACGCCTATGGGTAAGATGGCCCTGTTTGGCCTCATTGAGGGACAGCATTCCAATATGAGTAGGAAGATGAGGGTACCCCTAAACATTTTTTAAGAAAAAAAGCACTGGGGTTAGGGACGATTGCAACAACACCTGAGCCGTAAATACACAATCCTTATTCAAAATATTTAAATGGCATCCTTTGTCAGATCCTATATCAGGGTGCTGAGCAACGCAGATTAGATAATAAATTACTTAACTTTTAATATAATATAATAAAACAATAACATCAACAACCATGATAAAAGACTAATGACAATTGCAAAGAAGCCCATGGGATTATAGTCATACAAATGCCTGGGTGAATAAAAATGTCATAACCTGGTGTCAAAAAGATGCTGATTTCTGCGGCAATATGGAAAATGGACTTTGGATTAAAAAATACCCCCTGGAGTTTCTTAAACAAGTCTGAAGAACCGCTGACCTCCAAGCAAAGAATGTAGCTTTGTTAGCCATGTCCTCGTGCGAAATGTGCTCAGAATATTTCTGTGGTTGCTTTATGGAATGATTCCTCCCAACTGAAGCCTTCTTTACATGCATACAAAACAAAATAACTAAAATAAGCAAGACAACATACTGTTTGAGTTCTTGTCCAAATGACTTTGACAACTGCAATAAATCACTTTTGAAATGTTTTGGAAGTTTCAAAGAACGAACAGAAAGAGTTTTCAGTCCCTTATTGGGTAAAGTTACACAAATTTACTTTTAACAGTGAAATTAGTGAAATGTAATCCCCCTGTGTTTTCGAGAGAGGGTCATGTTCTCTGGGACAGCTTCTTCTTAAGACTGCGCAGTGCTCTTATAATGAGTCTGGACAGTTTGTTAGAAAGAGCAATTGGTTTTTGATCACTTTACTTAGAAGCTACATAGATGATCAGTCTGCAGTTAGGAATAAGAAAACAAACTGGTAATGCCACACCCACAGCCATACTTTTATTTGTGCAGGCTTCAAAGTTTACAACCCTCCACAAATACAGTATTTTCCTCCCCCACCCTCATATTGTTTGACACACAATGTGAGTGACAGCACTTTGAAACACATTAATCCTGTAAGACGCGACTCTTCCTGTACATATTTATTAAAATATTTATATCCCACCTTCCTGTTCTGCAGATCCACAAGGCAGCTATTTGGGCAGGGGGTCAACTGGTTAAGAATATTTACAGTACAATCTAACAACAACAACAACAACAACAACAACAACAACAACAACAACTAATAATAATTATTTATACCTGCCCAACTGGCTGGGTTTCCCCAGCCACTCTGGGAAGCTCCCAACATCATCATCATCATCAAGATCAAACATTAAAAACTTCCCTAAACAGGGCTGCCTTCAGATGTCTTCTAAAAGTCAGATAGTTGTTTATTTCTGTGACATCTGGTGGGAGGGCATTCCACAGGGCGGGTGCCACTACCAAGAAGGCCCTCTGCCTGGTTCCTGTAACTTCGCTTCTCGCAGGGAGGGAACCGCCAGAAGACCCTCCGAGCAGGACCTCAGTGTCCCCAACGTCTACCCAGATACAAGTCCGCCATGTAAGTCTTTCCGTGGAACATTGTTTTTCAGAACTCCCTTTCAGAGGGCTGCAAAAGAGTCCTGCCCTTGCCGATAAGAGGTCCAACCTTGCATGACTTCTCTGTGAGGTTGTGGAAAGGTAAGTCCTCCGACCTCAGAGCTCAGGGGGGGAAAAGACGCATTTCCAGGGAGTGTCTTGGGAATAGTGGGAGAGGCTGTGGGTTTGCAGAATCCGAGGTCCTTCCACTAACACAGGGGACAGACTGCACCGGCCCTGAAAATTGTGTGGGTTATTCTTCCAGCTGAAATCAATAGGGGGTGAGAATGGTCCAATGTCCTGCCAGTAGGATGTCCACCTGCTTTCGGATTTCTTTGCTCATTGATTAACTAATCTATTAGTTTTTTTGATTAAGTATATATTTATTGGTAATATTACTATTTATTTTAAAAAATATATTTGTATGTGTTTAAATCAGCAGAGTATTAAAAGATAATCCCAGGGAAAAAACAGTTATAAACTATCTACAGTGATTCTTTCCACTTACCCATCATTCAGCCCATATTATTGTTGCATGTCATAACCAAAAATGTCTACCAATAGCCTCTTATCAACATATACCAAATCTTTTAAATATTTGTGGCTTTCTACGCAATTCTGTGTATCCTAAATATTCAGTGCATTCCTGCTTACAATTTTCTTTTCCCCTATCAACTGTATTTAATTCATGGGAAAGCTTGCTGATCATTAAAACATCCCATAACTTTTGCTATCTAGTCATCTGCAGCACACATCATTGAGTTTTTCCAAGGCTGAGTGATTAATATGTGAGCTGCTGCCAGCATAAATTCATTCAGATTTTTACAAGAATGGGAGATTTCCTCTCAATGTAACTCAAGAAGACTATAAGAGGATTTCTCTCTAATGAAGTCAATTACTCCTCTTATTCATTGATGGATTCTTATCCAAACTCTTTGCCGTACAGGCATGACCACAGGGCATACAAATCATTTCCTGTTTCATGTCACTGCTTCTAATAATTAGCCAGACTATACTTATGAATATATCAGGGATTAGATATCATTGCATCAATATTTTAAGATTACCATCACTTAAAGAATAACAGACCTTTAAAAAAGACACCATCTCACAAATCATTTTTTACAATGTGTCCTAAAGTTATTTCTCATTTTTCCCATCTCTTTTGTTTTACTGAGCAATCGAAATCGCTAGATTTGTGGGTTGGGAGGCCACACAAACATCCATGCTGGTAAAAACCATATGCTAGTGCAGGCTTCCTCAATCTTGGCTCTCCAGATGTTTTAAGACAACAATTCCCATCATCCCTGACCACTGGTCCTGCTAGCTAGGGGTCATGGGAGTTGTAGGCCAAAAACAGCTGGGGGGCCCATGTTGAGGAAGCCTGCGCTAGTGGGACCACAACCATCTGCCAGTGGTATATATAGTTCTCGCCCACAACAACCGTGCAAGGTGGATTATGCTGAGACAGTGACTGACCCAAGGTCACATAAAGAAGGTCATGGATGACTGGGGAAGAACAACAATAAGAACAACAACAACATCAATAGAATTTATATACCACCCTATACCCGCAGGTCTCAAGGAAGTTCACAGAATAAAATAAGAAAATAAAATAAAACCACAAAATACATAATCAAAATAAAAACAACAAGAACCTAATAACCCTGGTCTCCGGGGTCCTAGTCTAACACACTAACCACTACACCATACTGCCTCTGAGTAAATGTATTAATAATACAAGGTGTGGCCGGAAAGTTCGGTGAATGGTTACAGAAATCGGACAGCGAGAAATATTCAAACATACAATCGGCATCCGAAACCCACGAAATGCTCACAAATTGTGTACTGAGATGAAGCTGTAACTTGAAAGACAGTGTATGAGTGGTTTCCATGAAGGGCGGCAAACAATCAAAGATGACCCTCGGTCTGGAAGACCGTCAACGAGCAGAACGGCGGCAAATGGCGGTAGAGTTCGTGAGTTATTGATGCGGGATCGGTGTTTGTCCATCCAAATGATGGTGGAAGAATTGCATAAAAAAGGTAAAGGACCTCTGACAGCTAAGTCCAGTCAAAGGCGACTCAGGGGTTGCGATGCTCATCTTGCTTTACTGGCCGAGGGAGCTGGCGTTTGTCCATAGACAGTTTTTCCGGGTCATGTGGCCAGGAGGACTAAGCCACTTCTGGCGCAACAGGACACCGAGACCAGAGCAGCGCACGGAAACGCCATTTACCTTCCCGCTGGAGCAGTACCTATTTATCTACTTGCACTTTTTGGCATGCTTTCAAACTGCTAGGTTGGCAGGAGCTGGGACTGAGCAACGGGAGCTCACCCCATGGCGGGGATTTGAACCATGATCGTTACTGAGGTTACTAAGTTGTCCCACCCTCCATATTCTCCTGATCTGGCCCCACCAGATTTCTTTCTTTTTCCAAAACTGAAATCTACACTGAAAGGGCACAGATTTCCCAACATTTCACAAGCCAAAAGAGGACTTCTCCAAATTTTCCAACAGTTCTACTAATGTTGTCAACGGTGAATTGTATCTGAGGGCGCCTACTTTGAAGGCCTGTAAGGTATGTACGGTCGAATATTTCTCGCTGTCCAATTTCTGTGACCATTCACTGAACTTTCCGGTCACATCTTGGAACTCTGGGTGACAAGAGAGAGACTGAACTTTCTCTTTGAAAAGCCACAAAAAGACTTCGGCCAAGGATAATGCTTTCTGGAGGTTTTTGGGGGAGTCAGAATCTTGGGAGGGTTGTGCCCCACTTTACCCTATAGGGGAGTCTCCACTGGCCCATACCATAACTTTCCACATTTAAAGTACATGACTTCCGAGACTGCTGCTAAGAATTTTTATACCGCCGCTAAGGGTGCTGGGAATTGTAGCTGTGACAGGGTTAGATGACAGCTCCCAGGATTCTTTGGGTGAAGCCATGTTCTTTAAATGTGGGTGAATATAGAGGAAGCGGCAAGTTATTTCTGAGCAAGAAATGCCCCTCTTTCATGACCCCAAACGAAAAACAGAATCGGATCTAAAGGAGTCGTGGGTTAGAGGGCAAGGAGAAGGATCACTCAGTTGAGGTCGACCCCTGCTTTCTTCATTGCAAAAAAGAATCTTACGTCAGGATTTCTCTTTTTTAACAACTAAGGGAAGGTCTGGCTTGCCTGCAGTAAATCTCCCACTCAAGGTTGGCTGAAGCTCCATTTCCCAGGAAATTAAAAATTCACTCCCTCCTCGTCTGTGCTGATCAGAACTAGTCAAACTGAAGAAACTAGTCCCATGAGAAAAGACACAGGAGATTTTTCGCATGGAGGAATACTTCCTACATGCCTCTCCTGCTGTGCTGCAAGTTTCCAGGGATATAAACATGCAAATAGTCCTTTTAATGGAACAGCCCTGGAGGAGAGACATGAAATCACTGCAGTCAAAGGATGGCCTAAGATTTAATGCAGATTAGTTAGCTCTTAATGGACTTTTAATTTGTGGTAGGGAACCCGTAGGTCTCTGAAGGGTGCCAAGAGGATATTCTGGGCTCAGAACACTGTACAGCAAAGTCCACAACTTACATTGGGTGTGTGTGTGTGTTATATTCCAAGGATTGTGCCTGAAGCCAAATAATTGTGTATTGGGTGAGATTGGCAAAGTCATTTCCCCCAGAATCCTGCCCACTTTCTAATTCTTTGCCTAGTAATAATGTGAGGTGAGAATATTCTCCGGAGAACATTCTTGAGAATGAGAATATTCTCTGCTAGAAAACTCTCCAGAGAATATTCTCCACAAACTGGTAAATTCAAATGTAAGAACAAGTTTTACAACCCACATTTTAAAAATCTAGTAAATAATAATAATAATAATAATAATAATAATAATAATAATAATAAGGGTCTGGATTTGATGTCCTGCTTCATCACTACCCTAAGGAGTCTCAAAGCGGCTAACAATCTCCTTTTCCTTCCTCCCCCACAACAAACACTCTGTGAGGTGAGTGGGGCTGAGAGACTCCAGAGAAGTGTGACTAACCCGAGGTCACCCAGCAGCTGCATGTGGAGGAGTGGAGACACGTACCCGGTTCCCCAGATTACGAGTCTACTGCTCTTAACCACTACACCACACTGGCTGTGATATTAAGTCAAGCTGTGATATTGCCAGTGTAAGTAATGAATAATGACTTTTTTGATCCAGTTACATTACTGGGCATTGTGTCATTCACTATTGGTAGTTCTGAAATGTGAGCTACAGAAAACTTTTTTTTAGTTTTAAAAATGCTTTTCTTTTAATTTGATGAGCATTTGAGTTTGTATGTAGTTCAACTATATGTAATAGCCTTTTTTCCTATTTTGGTGTGACCTTATTCTTAGCAATTCTATAGGCTACCCTTGGCCATACAGTGTGGTTGTTGTTTTTTTAACAGAAAGTAGCTTTAGTGCTTTATACACTTAAAGTACCTTGGCCTATACAATTATGTGTAACAGTGTGTGAGGTGCCCTTGATTTAAAGAGTTGACGTTTCTATATTTTTATTTAGCACCAGTAACTGTTTTTTGCAGTGCCGTTCAATGGTACAAGGTGCCATTTACTGATTGACATACTGAAATATATTATCATATAATATAATATATTTAATATTAATGGCTTATTTTTATGTATGCATATAGTTTTGTTTATCAAGCTGTGTTTTAGTCACCAAACAGTTATTAAGCATCAGAGCTATTAGAAGCACAAGATATCCTATTACTGAATTTACTTGAATCAAACCTTAACATGCCAATTGTATTTTTTTTGACTTGTCCTATAACATGTACATGTTCTAATGGAAGAATGAAATATGATTTAACTACTGAGTTTCCTTATACCAAACCGTAACATGACAATTACTGGTGCCATCACCTCAGAATTGTGAATTCTCCTATTTTAAATGAAAATTCTCTAATATTCTCATTAATAGAGAATATTCTCGAGAATATTCTCCAAAAGATTATTCTCCAGAATTTGACATCACTATCTTTGCCACATGTTTACATGGTTGAATTCGCACAAGTTGCTTGCTTAATGTATGTGGATTGGGCCCTCCAACCCACTCAAAACTCAACCCCCTTTTGCATGTGGCATGGAGATAAGAATAAGTCCGTGGCCACATACATAGGCCAGACAGAATGTGGACAGGTAGTAGGAATTTGTAGTCTTTTGATAATAAGGATATGAACTCCCTAGTGCAGGCATGATGGGAACTGTAGTCCCAAAACAGCTGGAGGGCCAAGTTTGGCTATGCCTGCCTTACTGGTTTAGTTTTCCCAGGCAATTGGCGAGCCCCCAACCAAACTTGGGTTGCAAACCATGGTTAGTCTAAACCAGGGTTTCCCAAACTTAGGTCTCTGGCTGTTTTTTTGTACTACAACTCCCACCATCCCCAGCTAGCAGGACCAAGTTTGGGAGACCCTGGTTTAAACCACAAACCTGGGTTGGGAGGTTTGGATAAGCCCAGCCACGGCTTAGCTCAACACTAAGCAGCAGAGCAAAGGGGGATGAGCAGAGTGGCTGCGCTGTCATGTCTGGGCGCCAGGCAGCCATGGTTAAACCATGGTTTGGCTTAGCATGAAGCCTGAAGCATGACACTGGCTGGCTGTGGTTTGCTGGGGTGTCTGCCAGGAGCCTTTCCCAGCCAGCAGGGATTGATCCTGGAATGCAGGAAACTCAGCTAAAGCATCAGTGACAGATGGCCATCCAACCTCTGCTTTAAAATCTCCTAGGGAGGAAGAGTCTACCACCTCCCACTGTTGAATGACTCTTACTGCCAGAAAGTCCTTCCTGATGTTTAGTTGGAATCTCTTTTCTTGTGTAACTTTGGTTCAAGTCCTACCCTCCAGAGCCCTTGGGATATCTGAAGACGGCTACCATTGAGCAGGCAGCTCAGAAAGTAGAGCATGAGCAGGGCTACCTTACTTTAAAGGTCAATTTGAAAGATGGGGTGTGTGGGGGAAATTTCCAATTCCAAAAGGCAGCACTTTGTCCAAAATTTTGATGTGTGTTATTCCTAAAAAGAAAACGAAAAAAGCTCAACAATTTTGTGGTCTTCCAAAATAATAAATAATAATGAAACTAGGCAACCCTACTACTTTTTTAAACACGGCAGAAAGCCATCACCCTTTCTGAAATATGGCAACTCTAAGCGTGAGACTTAATCGAAGAGTCGTGGGTTCAAGTCCCATGCTGGGCAAAAGGGACTTGACCCACGAAGGTCCCTTCCAATTCTACAACTCTGTGCTTCCAGATCTCCATTCGGTCTCCTCCAGATGCGCGCGCCCCTGCCCGAACCAGGCCACCCGTCTCTTCACGCCTCGCGGCGGCGCGCACCCTGGTTCGCCGCTTGCTCGGCGCGAGGGATCGCGATAGCGGCGTCGGGGGCGCGCCTTTCCCGCCCCTCGCCTTCCCTTCGGGGCTGCCGTGCGCGCGAGGAGCAGCGGCTGGCTGGGCTGAGTGGGCTGGCCGGCGGGCGAAGGGAGGCGCGCTCCCAGCAGGCGGACTCAGTCGGCGGCGCCGCCGCGTTCCTCCCCTCGGGCAGCGTCCGCTCGCGGGAGGAGGAGGAGGCGGAGAGGAGGCGGCAGCTGCAGCTTCTCCGTCGCTCGACGTCCAGGGAGCCCGCAAGAAGACAGCATCCTCGGGAAGCGCCGCCAGCAGCGTCCGCCACCTTCGCCAGCCGAAGAGGCGAGGGCGGCCACAAAGGGTTCTTTGTGCGGCGGCGGCCCCTTCGTCCTTCTCACTTGGCCGGCGCCAGCATGGGGACAGCCAGCGCCACCTTCGTAGCCGTGCTGGCGGCGTCCGCCTGCGTCCTCTTCCTCGACGCGGCAGGTAAGGTTGGAAGCGTCTCGACGGTGTCTGTCGGTTTGCAGCAGCAACAGCAGCACCGCCGCCGGTCTTACTCCAGAGTCGCCCCGACGGCTCGCCCTTGCCCCGTCGGCCGACCCCCCGACTTGCTCTCGAGTAGACCCATGCCACGGAATGCCGTCGAGGGTGCGCGCCGCTCCGGAGCGGCCCCATTTATGTCTTGGAAGGGAACTCTCTGGACTCCCACGGCTGGGAGGCTTACTCTCGAGTAGCCCTACTTAGACTTCGCCCCAAGAGGCGTCGAAAACCAGTTGCTGTCTAGGCAAAGGCGTGCAGGAGGAGTAAAAATGCGATTTTATTTAATTTTTTAAACTCGGGAGTAGCCCGATCGGAATCCGTGGCAGCTCCGTCGAGGGGCGAACCGGTTGCTCTCGAGTAGTCCTGCTTGATACCTTTTCACCTCGGGTACAACGGCAGCCTGGGGGGGGGGGGCGACGACGAGGGAGTGTAGGAAATTTGCCACCGTGCCCTCTAGAAAATAGTTTATCTAGGTAGGACTTTTGAAGCTGTGCCCTTTTTAATGCTTACTCGGAAGGAAGGCGCGCGGGGCGGGTTACGCGAAGGATCGCCGGGTTACGCGAAGGATCGCCGTCGAATCTCGGGCTGTATTGTACTTGGCGCGGAGAAAGGCGTCCTGCAAAGTCCTTTGGGGGCTGTTGCTCTCCTGAAGCACCATTGAAAATTTACGTCCGTGCACTCGTGTTGGGAGTTGTCCTTCCAAACCCTTTCATCTGCAAAAGCCCAGCAGCGCCATCCTGCCCTCCTCTCTCTCCGTCTCTCTCTCTCTCCCCCCCTATACTTTATTGTGCAAAATAAAAACATCGCTGTATTCCCCACCGAGAGGGAGAGAAGATGGGATGGGGAAGGTGAGCATCATGATGCGTAATGGTGGTTTGGAAAGTTTGGGAAGAGTTACGCGGCTCCATCCAGCATTAACGCCGCCCCCCCTCCCGCCTCTGTAGGAGACGTGAAGTTTTCACCTTGTGGAGTGAGGAATCGGGACAGGAGATGAGGAAATAAAGGGGATTTCCCTCCTTTTAATTGCACGTTATTTTTCAGTGGGGTGTTGGGAGAGGGCAGACAAAATATTTTGGGAGCCGAGTGGCTGCCTCTTGTTTGGCGCTTCCAAGGAACCGAACCCATAATGGGCAGAAAGTCCACCATCAGTGGGGATAGTGTGTTATTGGGTTGTTGAGTGTCCCCAGTAGGGGGAAAGGGTGTGTTCAGCTGTGCTTTGGAGTTTTGTCCTTCTCTCTCTCTCTCTCTCTCTCTCTCTCTCTCTCTCTCTCTTCCCCCCCCCCTTCCCACGAGTGCTTTTTGCGCTTTCGGAGAGCCCCATTTCCTGTGTGTTACCTGACTGACCTAACCCAGAAAGAGAGCAGAGAGGATCACAGAGGGCGGGGGGGGGGGAGCCCGGGCGGTCAGGAAACATTAGGATTCGGTTCAACAAGCCTTGCGATTGTTTGGAGAGCCTGAATTCAAGCGGCCCTATTAACATCTGACCTTGCACACTGGCTGGCTGGCTGCTGCTGCTGAATGGTTGCCAGCTCGTCCGGCATCTCTCTTTCTCCCTGCCTTAACAGCAGCGAGATTTATGGGAGCTCTTTAGAGAGGGAGGAGCCGGGGGTGTGCAGAGTGAATATGAGACTGGTGGAAGACTTAACAGTCCTTGCAAAAGCAATTGCCTGATCTTGCATTTTATGTCCAGCTGTGGATTTGTGGCGCTTTCTTCTCAGCCTTGCATTTTATCCCCTCCGCCCCAGGCGCTGTTAGACTTAGGCTTTGATCCTGGGGCGAAATAATTCTATGGCCAACCATCCTCTTTCCAGGTAAATTTTTTGTGTGTGGCTCCTTTGCACTCTTAACTTTGGCTAGATCTGCCCAGCAATGGCAGAGAGATCATACAAAGTCATTCCCCACACCTTTGAATCATGCTTAATCACTTGGCTGCGGGGTAATTTGGCAGGTAGCCAGTGGAGCTTCCATTTCTTTGGTTTTATTATTATTTTTAAATTGCTTTAACTTTGATTGCCCTGAAAAGGGATCCCATTCCCAATAGAAAAATAACAGGCCCATACTGCAGATTAGAGAGGGCCTGTTAATCAGTTGCATGTTTAAAAGAACTTTTCTCTTCCTTTTGTTGAACGCACTAATCCATTTACCTCCCCCCAGGAGGTGACAGATGCCTAGATTTCCTGTTATTCAGCTCCAGGGTCCCAGGGTCTTGCCATTTGTTGCTTTAGCATAGGGCAAGAGATAACATTTCTGCCTTTTTTTTTTTAAAGGGGGGGAACCTTATGGCTGCCTTGAAGGACTCAGGGCAAGATTGCAAAATCAACAAGAGCTAATATACAAGTTGCAAGTACCCTGGATTCTTCCCCTCCCTCCTGTGGCCTTTTGTCTCTGTTGGGGAGGCACCTTTATCATTCCCAGACTGAAATACCCCCAGGACTGATAAATGGCTGAAAATATGATAGAAATTATGTATGCATGCTCTTTTAAAAAGACTTGGGAGCTGCTGAAGTGAGGATGGCTGGCTGCTCTTGTTTGCTGGAAGTCCCAGGCACAAAATGAGATATAACCTCCCACCCCAACCCCATTTCCTTTCAACAGCTGGATCTGTTTTAGGGGGCCAGCACTGAAAGCTCCAAAAAGTCTCCTGCCCCTTGTTTCTCACCGCAAGAGGTTCTCCTTCCTCCTTTGACAGATTTCAGCCTTGTTCTTCTTTTTCCTAAAAAAAAAAAAATATCACGGGGGAATGCCGTTTTAGTAAAATACTGGAAATATTTTGATTGAGAAATAAGCAAAGTTAGGGGTCAGCTTTCAAGTCTTTTCCCCAGAGGTGCCTTTTTTATTTTTATAAAGAATCCCATGTCTCTTCCATCTGCAAAAATGTTCTCTGTGCGAGATTCTAAATTGCTGTTTTCACGTAGTGGTTGCACCTTATTTACTGTGGAATGATTTGACTCTCTTAAAAAAAAACCCACGTTGCACACAGTTTCAGATAGAGACGGGTTTGTTTGCCTTCTTCGGGGTATAGTCTCTTCGTGGGATGTGTTGGGAGTTTGTACTTCAAAGGGACAAAGAGTGCCAGCCTATTGAGTAGCTTCAAAAATATCCACATATGTTTGTGGTTTACTTTGACAAAATGACTCTTGCTGTGACTGGCCTCTCAGAATTTCAGTGAAATAAGTTTGCGTTACCAGCTGTGGGACTTAACACCGTTTATACTTGAACAGAGATGGGTTGGTGCTGTGCAAGCCCCTCTTGTTGACCACATGGAAAACTCTCCCATGTTAGAAAGGGCATCCATAGATGTGCCCCAATTGCACAGAGACTTGCTTGCTTGATTTCTCTTTCCCTATTTTTGAGGGGCCTAATTTCACAAATGGAGCCTCCACATAATAAGCATACCTGCCAAGTTGCTGTCAGAGAAATAATGGACCGGGAAGGAAATAGCAGACCGGAAGTAGCGCTGCCGCCATTTTGGAACTGGGCGGAGCATGCTCAGAAGTGACTTTTGATGCTGCTTTGCCCAGTTCCAAAATGGCCGCCGCGCCAGAAGCCGCACTGCAGCCATTTTGGAACTGGGCAGAGCAGCATCAAAAGTTGCTTCTGAGCATGCTCCGCCCAATTCCAAAATGGCCGCCGCGCCAGAATAAACCGGGGAAAAACAAAAAGTCCATTTTTTCAGCTGGGAACAGCTGGAAAAACGGGGATTTCCCAGGGAAAACGGGAGACTTGGCAGCTATGATAATCAGAAGCTCTTGTGGAGGTTTCAGCAAACATGATAGGCTATTTGCTGGCGGTGGAGAAGAGTTTCTATTACACATCCACCATAGTATCATAATAATGGTCCAGAAGACGGTATGATCTGGAGCTATAAAACTAATTAAGTCACAGAAATTATCTTTATTTGGGGCTTTACCCTAAATAAGTGGAAACTTAAGCCTTCCTCTTGATCCATAAGAGTGTAACTTGTATGTTCGTGCCTTAATTGCAAAAAAAAAGTTAATTTGAAACATTAGGGAGAAAAGGGGGTGCGTTTCAGACTGATGTTTAGCATTTTTCGCTCAAAAACAGTGTTCCCTTCACTCTTAACAGGGTTTACTTATTTAAAATTGCAGTACAGTGGAACCTCTGTTTATGAAGACCTCGGTTTATGAAGACCTCGGTTTATGAATTTTCGGTTTATGAACGCCGCGGACCTATCTGGAACAGATTAATTCTCTTTCCATTACTTTCAATGGGAAAGTTCGCTTCAGTTTATGAACGCTTCAGTTTATGAACAGACTTCCGGAACCAATTACACCCATGCTTCGGGTTAAGTATGCTTCAGGTTGAGTACTCCGCGGAACCGTCTGGAATGGATTAATCCACTTTCCATTACTTTCATTGGGAAAGTTTGCTTCAGTTTATGAACGTTTCAGTTCATGAACAGACTTCTGGAACCAATTGTGTTCCTAAACCGAGGTACCATTGTATAATGTTCTGATCTTATGCACATTTAGGGTGCTACAGGTGAGGGCTTAATATTGGAAACAGATTGTGCTGATACTGCAAATCAGTCATGAGCAGCAGTATGGCTTTTTAAAAAACTTATCCCATTTTCTGTGGATAGGGTAAATCTGGATTAAATAGGGAAAATACATGCTGAGTGACATTTTGATGCCAACAATGTCTTTAAAAAAAAAAGACACTGAAAACAACAGCTACTACTTGCGTGACTGAAGAGCACTGGTATCACAATAAACACTCACCTGGAAGCACTTTTTAATTCATTTTAGATGTAAGACCTCCTTCAGTCATACACACCAAGCCACATGGGAGCTGCTTCTCTACGGTGTAGTCCAGGCATCCCCAAACTGCGGCCCTCCAGATGTTTTGGCCTACAACTCCCATGATCCCTAGCTAACAGGACCAGTGGTCGGGGAAGATGGGAATTGTAGTCCAAAACATCTAGAGGGCCGAAGTTTGGGGATGCCAGGTGTAGTCTCACATATGTGTGTAATGATCATATGAATGTGTGTGTGCAGTTGCTTGGGTTGATTGCATAGTCAAGGGGTCCCCAAACTAAGGCCCAGATCCCGGATGAGGCCCAATCGCCTTCTAAATCCGGCCCACGGACGGTCCGGGAATCAGCATGTTTTTACATGAGTAGAATGTGTCCTTTTATTTAAAATGCATCTCTGGGTTATTTGTGGGGCATAGGAATTCGTTCATTTCCCCCCTTCAAAATAGAGTCTGGCTCCCCACAAGGTCTGAGGGACAGTGGACCAGCCCCCAGCTGAAAAAGTTTGCTGACCCCTGATAGTCCATGGGTAGGCAGACTAAGGCCCGGGGGCCAGATCCAGCCCAATCGACTTCTAAATCCAGCCCGCGGATGATCCAGGAATCAGTGTGTTTTTACATGAGTAAAATGTGTCCTTTTACTTCAAATGCCATCTCTGGGTTATTTGTGGGGCCTGCCTGTTTTTACATGAGTAGAATGTGTGCTTTTATTTAAAATGCATCTCTGGGTTATTTGTGGGGCATAGTAATTCGTTCATTTCCCCCCTTCAAAATAGAGTCCGACTCCCCACAAGGTCTGAGGGACAGTGATCCAGCCCCCAGCTGAAAAAGTTTGCTGACACCTGGCATAGTCCTTTCAAACCTAATACAGTGGTACCTCAGGTTACAGACGCTTTGGGTTACAAACTTCGCTAACCAGGAAGTGGTTTCTCCAGGTTAAGAACTTTGCCCCAGGATAAGAACAGAAATCACATGCCAGCGGTGCAGCAGCAGCAAGAGGCCCCATTAGCGAAAGCACGCCTCAGGTTAAGAACCATTTCAGGTTAAGAACGGACATATGGAACGAATTAAGTTCTTAACCCGAGGTACCACATGGTCATTCCCATTCACATATGTACAGTCATACCTTGGTTCCCGAACACCTTGTGACTTGAACGTTTTGGCTCCTAAACGCCGTAAAACCCAGAAGTGAGTGTTCTGGTTTGCGAATGTTTTTTGGAACCCGAACATCCGACATTGCTTCTGTGGCTTCCGATTGAGTCCAGGAAGCTCCTGCAACCAATTGGAAGCCCCATCTTGGTTTGTGAATTTTTTTGGAAGTTGAATGGACTTTCAGAATGGATTCTGTTCCACAACCAAGGTACGACTGTACTTCAATATGTGGCTTGATTTCTGTGGGTACATGATGGAGGCCTAAGAATGCAATCCTATGCTTGGCTACTCTGAGGTAAGTCCTGTTAAGTGGAACTTACTGGCGCACAAACATTCTGAGCCAAGGTTCCTAGGATCCAGCAGTTCATTCAAATACAGTGGTACCTCGGTTTACAAACACAATTGGTTCCGGAAGTCTGTACTTAACCTGAAGCATATTTAACCTGAAGCGAACTTTCCCATTGAAAGTAATGGAAAGTAGATTAATCCGTTCCAGATGGTCCGTGGAGTACTTAAACTGAAGCGTACTTAAACTGAAGCGAACTTTCCCATTGAAAGTAATGGAAAGTGGATTAATCTGTTCCAGATGGTCCGTGGAGTACTTAAACTGAAGCGTACTTAACTTGAAGCGAACTTTCCCATTGAAAGTAATGGAAAGTGGATTAATCCATTCCAGATGGTCCGTGGAGTACTTAAACTGAAGCGTACTTGACCTGAAGCGAACTTTCCTATTGAAAGTAATGGAAAGTGGATTAATCCATTCCAGATAGGTCCGTGGAGTACTTAAACTGAAGCATACTTAACCTGAAGTGAACTTTCCTATTGAAAGTAATGGAAAGTGGATTAATCCGTTCCAGACAGGTACTTAAACTGAAAATACTTAAACCGAGGTATGACTGTAAATGTAGACAAGTAAACGGCATTGAATTAAAAACAGCTTGTCTTTTTTGGGGTTCAGTAGATTGTAATAGAACATGCTTTAAAGCAGCAACAAAACACCAGTAATTTCAAGGGGTCTGTTCTGAGCATAACTAAGTCTGGAACCAACCTGTAGGATTACAACTGTGCAGTCCTATGCACATCTGAGAGTTAAGTTGCACTGAAATTTGTGGAACTTACTCCTGAATAAATATGGCTATTGGATAACTAACACCATGAGTAATGCCACTTAGATTGTCATTCGTTCAGTTTGTGATGAATTTTGAATTGCAGGCTTTAACGTGAAACCGTTTCACTAGTTACAAAAATCTCTCCTTTGCTTTAACAGTTAAATTGATAATGAAAGAATCTTAAGTTTGGGTCAAAGCAGCAGTTAAGACTTCCCCTGAAAATAGTTCTTCCTAGGGCATGACCTGATTATTATTATTATTTTTAAAAAAGCAGTAGTTATGTCACAAATGCTGGGATTCCACAATCTTGTCTTTTGTGGAAAGCACAGCAATGTGGCGGTAGGGGAAGAATGGAAGATTGACAAACTTGGCAGATTAATCCTATTTAGGAAGCTTTCAGTTGTTTGCAGGAAAGCTGATCCTACTTTTCTTTTTAAATACATTTCACTCTGGGCAAGGTGTTAACAGCGCTGAGTATTAGTCGGATGTATGGAAGCAATTTGGTTACTAATTGCAAAATGAGCATTCATGCTTTGGGTGGGTAAGATTAAAATGTAAAAAGTTTTTGTTTCTGTGTGCTGCAAAATGTGCTTGATAAAGGTGCCCTAGATCTCAGGCCTCTTGCGTGTAGTTTGGGCACAACTGCCAAGTTAAAAGTTTGCATTCAGTGAACTCATAAGTTTGAAGCATGTAGCACCTGAAATATATAATTACATTCCAGAAAAAAATACTAAGTTTTTCTCATAGCCCTGGTCATTATAAGCATAGCTAACATCTTAAAGGAAACAAGCTACATCTAGCTAGTGTCACATCATTTAGAATGTCTTTGAATTGTGATATGTTTGTTCCATATTTTACTGTTACTTTGGTTAAAATTATGTTACTTTTGTAGCAGGCTTCCTTGTGTAAAGGAAGGAGGTGCAATTTAAGTTTGTTTGTTCTCCCTGGGTTTGTTGCTTTATAAAAGGAAGCTGTCATTAAGCTCAGTATGTCTGGAAAGTATGCAAGTACCAAGTCTTTCTAATCCAATGAGTACAAACTAGTTAGGGCTTCAAAGAAAACGAATGACAGGCTTTTGCTGCCATGAAAGAGGCAGCATTGTTTGTTAATCCTGTTTTTTATTGTTATTTAGACTGCTGGCTCCTGTAGCATACCCTGTAACCATTTGGAACAAATAGCAATTTGACATAAATGCTCGTCTTTTCTTTGTGTTTTGACTGAACCATGGGAGAGGTTTGAAGTTAAAGGTCCCTTCCCAGCTTACGCGGCATTTACCTTTTATACAACTTTTTGTCTGATTTTGAGTTTTTTGCCCTGCTTTCCCCAACCTGGTACCCTACAGATATTTTGGGCTCAGTTCTTGGGAGTTGGGGTCCGAAACATCTCGGGGACACCAGGTTGGTGACGACTGATTTAGACTGTTACATTTTGTATTTCTTTAAAAAAATAACATGTAATTTAAAATTTCCTCCAGTGCCCTCGCTTCAAAATGAAACCTGTAGTTTTCAGAAGGTATTCTGTCTTCATAGAAAAAGAAACAAATGTTTCCACTAGGTTAATGTTTCATTTTGAAATTTGCAAATAGGTGGTTAGAATAACGTCAGCTTTCATGCTTCGACACATTACATGCTTTGTGAGCAGCTTTGAGCTCTGCTCGGTTGTTGGAAAAGCATCATACAAATATCGGATTGATGACCAAATAAGCTAGTTAACCCTGTGATTCCTTGCACCCTTGTTGACAGTTGCTTCAACTGTGCGGGGAAATCTTATTGATTTGCATTTCTGGATGTATCTATATGATGGATGAAAATTTAAAAATGAATGTAGCCAGGTAGCCAAATTGTGATGAACTTGAATGAAAGGAGCCTGTGAGACAGTAGCAAGTTGTTTCATGGAAAGAGGTCATTGTTTGCTCAGTTTCCCCCTCCCTAATCCTTTTGAAGAAAGATATCTTCAAGAACCCAGGTGGCGCTGTGGTTAAACCACTGAGCCTAGGGCTTGCTGATCAGAAGGTTGGCGGTTCGAATCCCTGTGACGGGGTGAGCTCCCGTTGCTCGGTCCCAGTTCCTGCCAACCTAGCAGTTCGAAAGCACATCAAAATGAAAGTAGATAAATAGGAACCGCTACAGCAGGAAGGTAAATGGTGTTTCCATGTGCTGCTCTGGTTTGCCAGAAGCGGCTTTGTCATGCTGGCCACATGACCTGGAAGCTATACGCCGGCTCCCTCGGCCAATAATGCGAGATGAGCGCGCAACCCCAGAGTCGGTCACGACTGGACCTAATGGTCGGGGGTCCCTTTACCTTTA
Organism: Zootoca vivipara; assembly: GCF_965207765.1. Lineage (NCBI taxonomy): Eukaryota > Metazoa > Chordata > Lepidosauria > Squamata > Lacertidae > Zootoca > Zootoca vivipara. The sequence goes on along the minus strand of NC_142593.1, from coordinate 12,024,546 downwards.
TCTTCAAGAAAGCTCTTTGACTCTTGTAAATAACAGCAGAAAAGAAAAGCACTACTAAATTATCTGGCTGCTTTGATCACCAGAGATTGGTTGGTCAAGAGGCCCCTCCAACTTGGACCATTGGCAAGCTGTTGGTGACAACATATTTCTATCACATTCTTTGTAATAATAATAATAATAATAATAATAATAATAATAATAATAATTTTATATACTGCCCTATCCCTGCAGGTCTCAGGGCAGTTCACATGATAAAAAAGGGTGTCAGTCAGCCAAACGCTGCTACCATGCACCATATCAAACATTACCTCTATCAACCCATAAACCATTCCCCCTCAGCAATATTATAATAGTGCCCATAACTCCATGTGTAATAATTGGTGTAATTCCTTTTCTCTGACAAAAAAATGATTCCCTACTCCTTGGACCCCTTCTTCTTCTGTTGCTGTGAACTCACAGTTTTCTTTCTTCCCTTCAGTTCCTTCTCTACCAGCCAGACTAAGAACACAACAAGGTCAGGCATTTTCTGGAGCCCAAAGACTGGCAGCTGTGCTGTTATTTTCCCTTGGCATGGGAAGCCAAGAAGGTTGGAGGCAGCATGAGAGAATTTTCACTTTGCACGTCTTGCTGCTTCTGGGATTTGGGGGCCAACTGAGAGCAAAGCGTTGGAGGTCCCATACTGGCTTACAAATGGTGAGCTTTTTATAGAGCTGCAGTGGTATCACACTTGAAATAGACTTCCGAGCAGTCTCCGGCTTCTTTCTTTCTCTGTCAGGCTTCTGTTGGAAGTTTTGATACCACTATCAATTTTCGAATGAGTCAGGGTTTCCCCCATACAGTGGACCCTTGGGTTACGTTACCTTCAGGTAACATAACTTTCGGGTTGCGAACGTGGCAAACCCACCCACCCCTCCCCGCATGTGCGGGATGGCAGCAGCCAGGAAGGGCCCTCTACTCCCTTGCACGTGTTTACGTGCGAGTAAGCCTTGTTGTGCTCAGTGAGAGCGCTCATAGCTTTACAGCAGGGAGGGGGGACAAGGCAGTCTTCTCCTCGAGGACTGGATCCTGGAATGTCCAGCACATCTCTCTCTCTCTCTCTCTCTCTCTCTCTCTCTCTCTCTCTCTCTCTCCCCCCAAACCAGCCCTTTCTCTAAAGCCAGCCCTTTCTCTAAAGCGGCCCCTCCCGGTTGCCCAGTCCCAGATGCACAGGAAGGCAGAGCCAGCTGGCCGCCTCAGCGTCTTGATGGCTCGGTCACCCCTGAACTCTCGGCGCAGAGCCGTCCGCAGTAGAAGAGCCTGCTGCAGCACTCTAACGGGCTGGTGGGCTCTTCCCCAGACTCAACCTTCGGGCCCCAGACTCTTGACCTGGCACCCCAGAGAGCCTGGTGCCCGGGTGCCCCGCACCCCTAGCATGTATGGGTAAGACGGTTCTGCTTCCGCCTGCTTGGTGCCTGCTTGCTTCTCTGAGAGAGAGAGAGGGAGAGAGAGAGAGAGAGAGAGAGAGAAAGGGCTGTTTGGGGAGGAGAGAGATCGACAGATCGCGGAGAAACAATCACATGATCTACAAGTCGAACCCGTTGGACAATGCTGCTCTAACCCATCTTCCCCTACCCGCATTATGCTGTACCTGGGGTTTATGGACAGCCAGGTAAACAATGCTTTCTTTGGAAAGCCCTTCCCATGCCACCCTGCTCCTGTGTTAAATGTGCTGTTGAAACACATATCATGGGAATCCCATGTACCTTTTCTACCACCTTCCTGTGAGCTGCAGCCTGGCAGCAAGGGTTAAATATGCTGCTCCTTTAAGATAAGAAGAACTCTGCATGATAAGAGCTTCTTTTCTTTTTCAAAGTTGCTGCTCTGACTGGCTCTCCCTTGTCTGCTCTCCCCGTAGCCAGCCAGCTTCATCCCTACTTTTAAAAGTATAAATTTAAAAGATTTTACTGCAAGGATTCCGCCGCTGCAAAAACTTTGAGAACCACTCAGTTACAGTACCTGTTTTGTGCCTGCCTTTAGTTACATGAAATTCAAAAGCTTGCATACCCTTCATTACCGAACTCCTGAGTACATCCCCTAATAGCTGTAACTTAAACATTTTCTTCAGTAGTTTAGGCCAATCCTGCTTGAATGTGCTAGAGTAGTTCGAAGCCATTCAGTAACAGTTCATCTGGTAAGTATTATTTCACAGTGAAGTGGCTGCTGTAACTGAATTTGCTTGCTTTTTTCCAGTTTAATGCCCTGACATTATTTTTCTATACCTTTGTGTATTTAACTAGAAGGCTTTGCATGCTGCGTAAAGAAAAGATAAATTCAGCCAGGGTTCTGCAGCAGGTTAGAGTTGGGATTAATTGAGTGTGAAAGTTAGCTTTTCAACACAGGCCTCATAACTGTCTAACTGAATCATAAAACTATCCCAGAAAATGTTTTATTTTTTTGCATTGTGAAGATCATTCATAATATTTTTCAGGTTCAGAACATTTAATGTGGAAGTAGTTAATAGATTTTTTTTTTTAATAAAAAAAGTTCAAATTAAAATTGCATCAAGTGGATTCAGACTTTCCTCCAGGGTGCTTCTGGGCATGTGGTGATGGCCATTCAATGATCTTGTGCAAGATGCGTCTCCTGTCTGTTGCAAGCCAGTTGTGTTTAGTATACTTGCCTGGACGATCACATCTGGGTGTAATAAGCTGAAATGTGAATGAGCCGTTTGGCGGCAATACACACAATCCCATTGCTCTTTTTCCTGAGCAAAGAAACCACCAAACCAGAAAGGTTTTAATTTACTTTTTAAAATAAAAAAATAAAAAAATTATTAATTTTTTGACATATAACAACAAAACATACATCACCCACACACCAACCCCGGCATTACCTAAAATAGAAAACAAAAAACACAAATAAAAACATTAACATATAATAAAAAAACAAAAACATACATATATAGTTCAAAAACCATTCATCTTTCCTGACATTGTAGGTTGACCTCCTCAGCCCCCCTTACTGTGGTTCATCTTATACTCTCTTTGGCAATGTCATAATCATCATCTTAACATTGTTTCTTTCTATCTTAAACATGTTTATACCTTTTAAATTTTACACCAAAATTCTATAATTATCCTTTTCTTTATAGATTACATATTTATCATCTATGACATCACACTCCTCTTTCCTTACATATTATATTTCTGCCTTAAACATACTTCTTCATTTAATTCATATTATAAAATTCTTAATCTGCTTTTACACTATACTAAACTAAAAATTATCTTCCTTATACCCACACCTCTCTCTTCTAAGAACTCCCCATCTCAGTCAAAACCATATTTCTATTGTTAACCCTTCCAATCACAAGTCCCCTTTTACGGTCGGCAAATCTATATAAATAGTCCTATTTCAATCTGGGTTACCCTATTACATAGCCAATTATAAACTACTAGTGGAATTCAGCCTGTTTAAAAACGGGCGCTAGAACGCTGCTCTTGTGCAGAGCCGGCATGGGACGGAGCTTCGGAGGTCTCCGAAGCCCCGTCTCATGTGGGAGGTGCGCGGCGAGGCGGCGGGGGGGGAGAAGTGCTCCTCCCCCCCACCGCCTCGCCGCGCACCTCCCGCATGAGACGGGGCTTCGGAGACCTTCTCCGAAACTCCGTCCCATGCCGGAGGAGCGCTTCTCCCCCCCGCCTCGTCGCGCACCTCCCGCATGAGACGGGGCTTCGGAGAAGGTCTCCGAAGCTCCGTCCCATGCGAGCGCAGAGAGGGAGGGAAGTCTGCGGCCCCGCCGCTCCTCTCACGGGCCAGGGAGCGTTGTGAGGAGGAGGCGGCGGCGGACAAAGATGGCGGCATCGGGCTCTGGAGACGCAGCGGCTGCTGCGGGAGCCGGACCAGGCTCCTCAAAGGCGCCCTTCCTTCCCCCCCCTTCTCCTCCGCCGGCCTCCACACTCGCTTCCCCGACACGCTGTCTGGCTGGGAACGGCAGTTGGAGGAGACAGAGGGGGGGGAGGGCGCGCGCGCGTGCGTTCTAAGTCTCTGGTCCAATCCCTGTGTCCCTGGGGCACATGCGCAGTAGCCCAGGGACACACGGGACAACTGGACGCAGAGACACTTGCATATTATTATATAGGATTTCCCTTCCTCACCCTTCTTTCTACCCTCATTCATTTAACCTTCCCCTGCTGCCCTGCGTCTTTCTTCAATCCTGTAATTCTAAGCACCCCTTTTCTGTTTTCTGTGGTCATCTTGACTCCTTGGTCCGATGTCTTCATCTGTCGAGAGGAGATATTTTCCAATTCATACTGGTTTTTCTCAACTAGTTTTTTGTGCACTGATGGACTCTCACTCCTTCTGTACCACTCAATTTCTTCTATATGGACTGGGGTGCTCTCACCCTTCCCCAGTGAAAGGTTTTAATTTACTGTTTTCCCCAAACCAGGAAGCTATGGTTGATAGCTTCAGAACAAGCCAAGATATCAAGCCATGTATTGAAGGTGGCCTAACATCCATTTTTTTTCCTGAAGTTGTGAACTATGGTTTACGAATTTGCACAAAATTGGAACCTTTAATTAATGGAATGCTTTCTGGTTGGGGAATGGGCTTTGTGCGTGCCCCAAAACCTTGTTTCTATCTCAGCTTATTAAGCTGCAATATGATTTTCTGAACACTCCCATTGTGTGCATCACATGTTATCAAATGGTATTTTTACAGTGCTTACCGCTGTGTGCTGGGATGTGAATTCTACACCCGGTCAAAGTTGCATGAGACCAGCTTTCTGGGACTTGTTGCCATTGCACATAAACTTTTCAGAAAACTCCATGCTCAGAAGTTATATAAAACGTACTCTTTTTCAATTGGCCTGACAGGCAGAAGGTTCTTTCATAATAATAATAATAATTTATTATTTATACCACGCCCATCTGGCTGGGTTTCCCCAGCCACTTCTTCCTTTCTTTAAATAAGTTTTAAAGGAAATGTATTACATCTAGTTTTCAGGAATTCTGCCAAAGATTATATCAAGATTGTTGATTATAGCCCTGAATGAGTTTTGAGTGCACTTAGGAATAAGTGTCATAAAGAAGAAATGTAAGTGATATTTAAACAACAATACATTGAACCAATGAATCCAATTTTCATGAAAGGTGATTCTGACTAAAGACCAGGAAAAACTTTCTGACAGTAAGAGCTGCTTGACAGGGGAGGTTGTGGACTTTCCTTCATTTGAGGTTATTTAAGCAGAGGTTGGACGGCCATCTGTTATGGATGCTTTAGCCACGATTCCTGCATTGTAGAGGGTTGGACTAGATCGGGGTCGGCAAACTAAGGCCCGGGGCCCGGATCAGGCCCAATTGCCTGTGGATTGTCTATGGATTGGCGTGTGGATTCTGTTCGTTCGGGCTGCACCATTCCCCTCCCGCACCATTCCATTCCCCCCCCTCCCTCACACACACCACAGTGGTGGTGCCTCCTCCCTCCCTCCTCCTGGCTTCTCCCTGCCCTGCCTAGAGGAGGAAGGGGGCTGGCTGAGCTGGCTGAGCGCCATTTTAAGCAGCCCCTCTCCGGAGCCAGCTCTTTCGCGCCGCTCATCTTCCTTCCTTCCTTCCTTCCTTCCTTCCTTCCTTCCTTCCTTCCTTCCTTCCTTCCTTCCTTCCTTCCTTCCTTCCTCTGCCCATGTGCTCCTGTGGGCCAGAGAGCAGAGTGCACGAGCTTGCTCTGCCTACCCACAAGAAACAGCAGCATCGATGGTGGTGGCAGCCACAGGGAAGGTAAGAACTGGGGCTGGGGGGTGGGGAGAAGGACTACTTGCCCCCCTCGCCTCTTCTTCCAGCTCCCTCCCCCAGTGCCACTTTTCCAGTTCGCCACAAGGTCTGAGGGACAGTGGAGAGGCCCGCGGCTAAAAAAGTTTGCTGACCCCTGGATTAGATGAACCCCGGGGTCCCTTCCAATTCTACAATTATATGATTTTATAGGGGAACTAGTATTGTAATACTATGAAGACGAACAGATTTATTATGGCATAAGCAGTAATTTACTAGAGCCATTTTATCCCGTGCATGAAGTGTAAGCCTCACTTGCAAGTATACATACATGAGGGAATTGCAAACAGTGAGGTCAGAAGAAAAAGAAAAGACAGAGATTGACAATTTAAGTAGAAGACATAGATGGGCAACCAAGTTGGCATAGGCTTTACTAGATCGTCTTCCATGTTAGTCTGCTCCCTTCCCCAGATTTCCCAGTAAATGTGCTTCGGCATTTCTGTCATCAGGCATGTCTGATCATTTGGGGTCCTTGTCCCTGTGTAGCCCAACTCATGAGTGATGTAGCTAACAAAGGCGTGGCTTGCTTTAAACTCATGCCATGCCTATGTGGTTCTCATTGTTTTGACTCCCAATCCCACATCTTTACTGTTGTGGTCAGAGGAAGCCTTTGTGTTTTTAAAGCATTTCCTAAGCTCCTGAGAATTACAGTTCTTTCATTCTTTTTTAGGTGGTGAAGGTAGTAGCTATAATTAATAGGTGTGGTGAGAATTATTATACAGTTGTACCTTGGCTCCCGAACGCCTTGGGAGTCAAACGTTTTGGGTCCCGAACAATCGAAACCCGGAAGTCCGTGTTCTGGTTTTTGAACACTCTTTTGGAAGCTGAATGTCCAACAGGACTTCTGTGGCTTCCGATTAGCTGTAGGAGCTTCCTGCAGCCAATCAGAAGCCGCGCTTTGGAAGTCGAACGTTTCAGAAGTTCGACTTCCGAGGTATGACTGTATATATGTATGTGTATGTAAGGGGACATAGCTCAGGTATTTTGTACACATAAGGTGCCAGGCTCACTTTGTAGCATCTCCATTTAAAGAATCTCGGTGCCGCCATGATCTGGGAGAGCCACTGCCTTCTCTGAGCTTGGTACAGTGGGTGGGATGTTGTAACAACAACAACAACAACAACAACAACAACAACAACAACAACAACAACAACAACAACAACAGAGCTTGCTAGTGGACCCTGAATTTCTGGACCTCAATTCCATCAGTGTCAACACCATAGATATAGATGTATGTAATGCCTTTTTCATTGCCTGTTCACCCTGGCTTTTGCCAAGCCTAGGGGCAAGTTCCTGGAAGTGAAGTGAAGTCTGACTGCTGCATTGTGGGGTATCTGGAAGGTACTTATTTACCATTAGTGCTGCACTTTGAGTGTGACATTTCTGAGTGAGAGACATAGCTGCCAAGTTATCCCTTTTTTAAAGGGATTTTCCCTTATGCTGAATAGGCTTCCTCGCGAGAAAAGGGAAAACTTGGCAGCTATGGTGAGAGATGGAAAAGTTTGCATAACCGTTCACATTGGGATTGAAATAAATTATTTCCACTTCCGTGTTGTGTGTGAATGGGTGTGTTTTAAGCAATTCATAATGGAGTTTGTATCTTTTAAAATGCTTTCCAGGCCCAATTGGAATTTGGCTATTTAGGCTTCCACCTGTCTTCAGTCTCTATCCGCTACAAAAAAACCATACTTGTGTAGTAACTGTTATTATTGGCTCCAGATCCCCTTCATTATTAATTGTAAGCCGCTCAGAAGTTTAGACTTCCACCAGGACTGTACATGTGTATTTCTTGCTTCAGTTCTGTGGTATACTCCATGAGATAAAAGTCATTCTATTTCTAGGGAAACCAAACAGTTCAGTCTTTGCAATAAAGCACTTTTTGGGTGGTCTGCTCATATGAGGAAATATGAGAAACTGCTCATGAGAGTATTTCTGTTCTTATTGCAATTTGGGATGGGGGAAAATGAGGAGATTGTGGATGATCAGCTGTAGTCAACATGTGATATTGACTTTCTGTGAGAACTTACTCACTGGATAAAGGTTTGCTTGAATTCAGTGTTGTTAGCATTTTTCAGGCACCCAGTATTTTGAGGCATCTTGGTGAGGCTAACTTCACATGACCATGCCTTGGGTGGCTATAGCTGATTGTTGAAATACTACACATGAATATTCGGTGTTATGTTGGAGCGGATGTCAGAAAACAGGGAATTATGTTACACATGTGGTGGGGGTGTAAATATGTACAATTTTTTTTTGGCAAAGTGTGTTTAAAGAGATAACAGAAACCGCTGGGTTGAAGCTGACCAAAAGTCCAGAGGTAGTATTATTATCAATTTACGATGGGGTAGAAGGTTCTCAAGCTTTGAAGGACTTGCTCACAATTTTATTGACAGCTGCACAAATTATTATAGCTAGGAAGTGGAAGGGCTAAGCAGGATATGAAATAGAAGAATGGTATAAAGAGGTGTGGGATATTAATGATAAATTAACATGTGCCATTAAGGTAAGACGGGGAATATAAAAGAGAAATGATTTAGAGGAGATGGGGGGGTTGTTTGTAGAATTTGTAGTGTTAAAAGGGAAAGGGGTCAAACCAAAGCAAGAGGTGTTGAAGTTTTGGGAGATTGGATAGTTACAATGGAATGGTGTCAGTGGTGGGGGGGCACATTTATATTCTTATTTATTTATGATTATTACTTTGTCAAGATAAAATAAAAAGTCAAACAAACAAACAAATAAAAAAGAAATACTACACATGCAATGAGTACACATGTGTGCATTTTGCCATGTGCCTGTGGTTGCAGAAATGTGCTAAGCAGAAATGTTTGCTATTGTGTACAGTGCTTCCCCCATAGAAGAAAAATTGTGAAGAATGTTTGTGTGAAGGGACCCCGAGCAATTAATTGATAAATGTATTTTATAAAGCATTCAGACTTTGTTTGATGTATCCTAGCGCTGCAGAGGTGTAGGTGGCGTTTAACTTTAATTTTTTTCTTTCCGTGCTTTGTCTCGCCAAAATCATTGTGGTAATGAATTGAAATAGGCCCTTGGCATGAGAATCCATTGGCGATCCAATCTAGATGACATGGGATGCATTTGGTGACAATAAAGTCCCATCTGTCCCCACATCCTCCCCACCCAATACTCACAAAAGTCTTTCAGGACTTTTCTGGTTTCTCGGATGCACCAAGAGAAATAAAATACCAGCCATGTTCCTCCTCTGCTTCCTTTTAACATGTGCTGGAGTTTTGGCCAATGCAGTTGTGCTTGCATCTCCATGACCTGCTTTTACCACTTAACGGCTCCACTTCTCACTTTTGTAATGCAAAAGGGTGGGGAGGAGGGAGGATTTTGTGCTCTGTTGAATCTGTTTATTTTCTGTTCACTTTTAAGGTAATAAAACTTGAGCTAACGCAGTTACTTTTCCACTGGGCTTTTCCAGAGTTTTCGAAATAACTTCCTTCATTTACAGATTTTCCAAATGCAAGCCTTGAATAATAAATGTTCCATTTGCAGAAGGGGCTGGGGAGATTGAAGAAGATGATAAGAGCATTAGAAAACAATCCCAATGCATTGAGGGTTGCAAGTGGCCTCAAATGCACCAGTAGAAGTTTGATGTATCGCATGTGTTGATACCTTTTAAAGATCTGGATATTGTGTGTTGGCTTGAGCTCAGAAAGAAGCACCTGTGTCTCTGAACTCCTACCGCATCATTACTTGTTCCAAAACCTTTTGGGGTATTTATAGCTCCAGTTGTTTCCACTTGGTTGCCCTTTTCTGGGCCTGCTTTCTTTCCTGCAAGGAATCCAACCCTCTCCTTCCTTTGTCTGAAGCCTTGTGCATACTGAAACAACAGGAGGTTATACGCTTTCTCCCCGGTGCTTCTCTAAGAGGCGTTGCAGCTCCCTTTGGCCTGACACTTGTGCATACCTGCTTTGCATCTAGAATCATAATGTTGGCTGGGACTTGGTGGGTAAGTGTAGTGGAACTCCCAGAGCTGGGGAATCATTTCAGTTTCCTAGGAATCAGCACTGCATTTTCAGACATCTGGGAATTTTCCAGCAGTGGGATATCCTATACCTAAAATATCTTGGCCAGATGGCTTTCCCATCTCCTCTCAAAAAACCTCTAGAGAAGCAGGTTTTGCAGACTCTCAAGGTAGTATATTCCCTTTCTGTAGAGATTAGGATGAGATCTCATTCCTTCTGAATTTATTGTTTCTTGCCTATTTTCAGTTGCTTCTTCCTTTCTTCTGGTGTCTTTTAAGTATTCAAAAACTCCCATTTGTGGCCCGAGGACCCCCCCCCCCCGCGAGAAATAAAGTCACAGTGACACATGGATTTGAGTTAATGCAGGCATCCCCAAACTTCGGCCCTCCAGATGTTTTGGACTACAATTCCCATCATCCCTGACCACTGGTCCTCTTAGCTAGGGATCATGGGAGTTGTAGGCCAAAACATCTGGAGGGCCGCAGTTTGGGGATGCCTGAGTTAATGGATAAAATAAGGCCACAACTTTATTGGTTAGAGCAAGTGAGAGGTATTGGCTTAGGCATTGGGCACCCTAGCAAGCATGACTCCACCCTGCTCGGCGGGGGGTCATATAAGGTTAACACCCCGAGGGAGGAGCCTGTTGATGCAAATACAACTGAGAGCTCCCCCTGGTGTCACCGGGGGTCGTGCCATGACCCGAGCCCCAGCAGGGCATTGGACGGGATCCACGACCGCTGGATCCCTTAAGGGGATTACCCGTATAAGAGGAGGGTTGGATGATGGCCACAACCAGTCCTCAAACACACCAGACAACTCCATATTCCAATGCCTAACCGCCAAATACTGAAAGAAGTTGTGACGAATTGCTACGAGGTAGGCGAAAAAACCCGGTGCCAATTAGCCAAATGGATAAAAAAACTCCTACCAGGCCCCTTGGGCAACCAAGGCAACCAACCGAAGTCCATAGCAAGGTCAGAGCACACACACAAAGGGAAGACCTGAAGGGAGGGTGGGCGGGAGATCTGTTGGTATGCAGCAGAAGAAAGGAAGATTCTTTCAATGGCTTGGCGCGGCAGCAGGGATAAGCTGAAGCAGGGGGCTGATACACGCCCCCCCCTGCTTGCTGCGAGGAGCGGGTCCCGCCCGCAAAGTCTCCCCTCCCAGAAGAGGAGAGGTCTTCCCCTGCTGCCCTAGAGCACGGGTGTCAAACACAAGGCCCGGGGGCCAAATCCGGCCCGCCAGACCTTGTCATGTGGCCCGCTGAGCGCCCCAGCCAGTGGGACCCAGCAGCGGGAACTTGCTGCTGAAGCGCCACGCCGACAAAGCACCGACAAACAGCTCGGGCCGGGGGGGATAGAAAGGCGGCCGGAGCAGTGCTGCGTGGAGCGCCCCGAGCCACAGCAGGAGAAGGAGGAGGCAGCTTGCCGGGTCAGCGCCCGGCAACGCCGCACGGAGAGTCCCGAGCCTCTGCGATGCAGCAGTGCTCTGTAGCACTTTGAATCCTCCTCCTCCTGCCATGGCTCGGCGCCTGAAAACGGCTGCTGCTGCTGCTGAAGCACAGACAAAGCACCCAGCAGCCCCGCGTGGAGGAGGAGGATTCAAAGTGCTACAGAGCACTGCTGCATCCCAGAGGCTCGGGACTCTCCGCACGGCGCTGCTGGGCACCGACCCGGGTAGCCGCCGCCTCCTCCTCTTGCCTCACCTCCTCCTCCTCCTGCCGCGGCTCAGCCTCATGAACGTGAGCTCAGCAATGGCTCAGCCTCACGAACGTGCAACTCTGAGGCTTTACGCACTTCTCCTAAAACGGACACCCACTGCCTCACGCTGCACGGGAAATGCTTTTTGCCCCTGGGTCCCTTCGCGCTCTTTTCTGGCGCTGAATCAAGGCGGCGACCCCCCCTTCCCTTTCTTTCTTCCACTCTCTTGTTCTTATTCTTTCTTTCCCTCTCTTTCCTTCCTTCTTTATCTCTGTCTTCTCTCCCTCTTTCTTTTTCTTTCCTTCTTTATTCCCTTCCTTATTTCCTACTCTTCTTTCTCTCCCCTCTTTCCTTCTTTCCTCTCTCCCTCCCACTCCCTCTTTTCTTCCTTCCTTCCTTCTTTCCTCCCTCCCTCCCCTCCCCTCCCTCTCCCTCTCCTCAGAAACATAGGATGCATCTACTTGCCATTATTCTGACTATGTTTCTGCTTTCAGAGCTAGTTATTACTTACATTATTACAAAAAACAGTAATAATTGAATGCAGTGACAATAATTTATGATAATAAAGAATGGACACATAGTCCTACAGATACAACCGGCCCTTTGAGGGTGACCAAACTGCTGATGCGGCCCCCGATGAATTTGAGTTTGACACCCCTGCCCTAGAGCCTAAATAGACTGGACCATGGCTGCTGATTCTGCTGATTCAGACACCATTCATGAGCAAAAGTATGTCCAATTTTTACATGAGAAAGGGAGCCGAGCAACTCCTCAGTCACTTCAGGCATGAACCAGTGGTGGAGTAGAGTGTTCAAAAGGCCTTCAGTGCCTATCCTAATTGTGAGATATTCTGGCAGGGAAAGGGCAGCCATCCCTTGCCAGCTTTCTCAGTTTATGCTAAATGTCAAGGAGAGGCAAGGATGGTAGGTTTACCATCCTTACTTTTAGAAGTAATCTGAAGGCAGCCCTGTTTTGGGATGTTTTTAATGTTTGATGTTTTATCGTGTTTTTAATATTCTGCTGGGGGGCCACCCAGAGTGGCAGGGGAGACCCAACCAGATGGGCAGGGTATGTATGTACAGTGGTACCCCCCAGTTACAAACTTAATTCATTCCGAAGGTTCGTCCTTAATATGAAACCATTCTTGACACGGGGCGCGTTTTTGCTAATGGGGCCTCCCGCTGCTGCCACGCCGCTGGCACGCGATTTCTGCTCACATCCCAGGGCAAAGTTCGCAATTAGGGGCATCTAATTCCGGGTTAGCAGAGCTCATTACCTGAAGCATTCATAAGGAGGACAGTACGTAACACGAGGTTCCTCTGTCTGTATGAATGAATGAATGAATGAATAAATAAATAAAGGTAAAGGGACCCCTGACCGTTACGTCCAGTCACAGACGACTTTGGGGTTGCGGCGCTCATTTCACTTTACTGGCCGAGGGAGCTGGTGTAAAGCTTCCGGGTCATGTAACCAGCATGACTAAGCTGCTTCTGGCGAATCAGAGCAGTGCACAGAAATGTCGTTTACCTTCCTGCTGGAGTGGTACCTATTTATCTACAGTGGTACCTCGGTTTACAGACACATTTGGTTCCGGAAGTCCGTACTTAACCTGAAGCGAACTTTCCCATTGAAAGTAATGGAAAGCAGATTAATCCGTTCCAGACGGGTCCGCGGAGTACTTAAACTGAAAATACTCAAACCGAGGCATACTTAAACCGAGCTATGACTGTACTTGCACTTTGACGTGCTTTTGAACTGCTAGGCGGGCAGGAGCTGGGACCAAGCAACGGGAGCCTCCGACCTTCTGATCAGCAAGCCCTAGGTGCTGTGGTTTAGACCACAGCCCCACCCGCGTCCCTAAACAAACAAACAAGCAAGCAAACAAACAAAAATATTTCTGGCTGTGAGCAGCTTAAACAAAATATGCCAGTGTACTGTTTGTTTTGTACCCTGGGCCAGAGTGTTATATAGGATTAGGAAGACTTAGGTTAAAATTGCCACTCGGACATGAAGCCATGAAGGAATGCCTGTGGGCCAGCGACCATTTCTAAACCTCCTCTACTTCACAAGTTTAATGTGAGAATAAAATTGGGGGGAGGGTTTGACCCACAAGCTGTGTTCTCCAATAATAGCATTCAGAGGCATGCGATGTCTGATCATGGAGACAACATATAGCTGTCATGACTAGTAGTGTAATAAAAGTGCCTAATTCTTTACTTCCCTTTCTTACTTCTGGTTTCAGATTATGAGTATGTATCAGTATGCTGGACGTGTCATAGTATCTTGGTAACAGATGTTGGGCTGTATTTATAGAATTTGGCAGAGGTGGGGATGTTTGGGAACAGTTGTACCTTGGATCTCAAATGTCTTGGCTCCTGAACAAATCGGCTCCCGAATGATCGCAACCTGGAAGAAAGTGTTCCGGTTTTTTAACGTCCGCCGCGGGTTCTTCGGGTTCCAATTGGCCTTCCTGCAGCAAATCAGAATGTTTCCGAACGTTTTGGAAGTCAAATGGGCTTCCAGAACGGATTCCGTTTGACTTCCAAGGCACGACTGTATTCTGCATCACTTGGAATTGCAGCAGGTAGGTTATTACATGGCAGTAAGTGCCGTGACTACTTTGCTTTTGGCGTTTTAAGCTCATTTATAAGCAGAAATTGTAGCCACAGGGAGTTTTAAGCAGAATCTGGACCACAGCGGGCTAGGAAGGGAAAATTTAACCATGTCCGCTGCTGTGCTCCCTACAAAATTCCCCCTTGAAAAGTTCTGACTTGCTCTTGGAGGGAAGATTTCACTGGTTTCAGTTGGAAACAGCAGTTTTGGTGGGAGGAGAGCAGAGCTTTCTGGAGTTCAGAATGGGGGGAAGCACTGAACTAATTGCTTTCTGCCTCCTGAGATTGTGATACAGGCTCATACTCCCATGGCTGCCATTTTGTGGTCCTCCTATGTTGTGATTTTGATGTTTCACATTGTTTTGATGGATTGACATTTGATTGTACTCTACTGTGTATTTTGTTGGAATATGCTGTCCATTGCTTTGGGCTGAAAAGTGGTATATAAATATATAAAAAAATGCAAAGTATTTTAAAATGTGCATGTTAATGGCATTCACACAATATCATATGTAATTTCACCTTGGTAATTTTTTAAATCTTAGTAATACATATTTTAAATACATGCCTGTTTAACTAATACAGTACTTCAAACAAATAGCCAGAAATAATATTAGATATAGATATGTGTTTGTGGCAGGGAAATGGAGGGAAGTAATTCCAGGAAGGTTTGTTAAGAGATGTATTTTGTAGTTTTCAAAGTATGTGCACCTTTAAATATTTATCTGGAAGGCACATGGTTATTTTTAGTACACTGCAGCCCATCATTTGGGAACCTGTGTGGCACAATCTAGATCAGGCACCCCCAAACTTCGGCCCTCCAGATGTTTTGGACTACAATTCCCATCTTCCCCGACCGCTGGTCCTGTTAGCGAGGGATCATGGGAGTTGTAGGCCAAAACATCTGAAGGGCCGCAGTTTGGGGATGCCTGATCTAGATTATAGTAGTATAATAGGGTAAAGGTTAATTTATTAAATACCTTAACACCTTTAAAAATAAAATGTGAAGTGTGCAAGTGCTTAATGATTACCTGAACGCTTTTGTACTTATTGACCGAACACGGAGAGCTTGATTACTTTGTGAGATATTGGGTAGAATGCTGCCTGCAGATTTTTACTTTCTGTCTCCATCAATAAAAGAGCTAAAGAGGAACTTGCTTTAAAAAATAATGATATTGAAAAGACGAAAGCCTAAACAGTCACAGAAGGGAGCTGGAGTATCATCATGCCAGAGCTATGGGCCTGTTGTATTTCGGTCACCACGCACAATTTTGTGTCCCACAAGCATGGATGCTTAAAGAAGTGCCTTTTTGTTGGTCCCAGAGGTTGCTGCTACAAACCTCGCCCATCAGACAAATGGTTTCTGGCAAACAAATGGTCTGTAGCTCTCAATATCCTGCTGTTTTGCTTGGTTGTTGGGGATTCATAGTTAACTTTTGGGGGGGTGCTATTCACATATCTGGCTTCCCACCCCATGCATGGAAATGTCCTGGGGAATACATGTATGCACTCCCAGGTTTTTGTGCTTGAAAGGTTTTGCTGGAGCTCTTTCTGCAGCCACTAAGAGTTCCATGCAAATGCAATTGAATAACTCTTGTGTTTTTTTGATTTTTCCTCCCTTGCCATCTGGTTTCTCTCTGCCTCTCTTCCTTTCAGGATAAAAAGTGTTTTTTCAGCTAACATTTTAAATGTCAGGCATGTCATCTGAACATTTAGCTTGCTCTGAAACTTACTAATGAAATTTGTTTTCATGAAGAGGGGCCCTGTATCCTCAGCCACACTTTTCTCTACTGGAAGCTGTAGACAAGTTAGAATGGCAGGAATGTAGTATCTGTTCTTTCATACTCTAATATTAGTTGAAGGCTCATTAAATTATAATATGGCTGTTAGGTTCCCTCGATTACCTGTGCCTCTTTCTGCAACTTAATTATCAGGTCAGAACTTCAGCCAGTCTCTCTCTCAGCATACTTGCGGCGGACCCTTTCTTAACCACTGGCTAACTTTTGTTTTTTTTGTAAAAAAACAACAACAACACTGGTACTTGGAGACTTAGGGAAGTTAAACAAGAAAAAGGATTTATTTTAAGGAAAAAATTGGTAATACAAAAGATGTGTTAGGACAGGCATAGGCAAACTTGGCCCTCAGACTTTTGCTGTTGCTTAAAACAAGTGAATTAGGGCTGCAGAAATAAAAGAAAGGAGTGGCTTCAAAAAACAGGGTTGGGAAGGTAAAAAGGTGATTTAATACAGTAGTTGCATGGAGAATGAAGGGGAAGCCCACGTAGCGGTTAAGGTGGGGGAATAGCAAGGGGGATTAGCAAGACCCCAGTTGTCCATATATATAGAGAGACATAGTATAATGACTAAGGCTGCAAACCTAGGCACACTTCTCTAAAAAGGTCCCATTGAAGATAGTAGGGCTTGCTTCTGAGTAGCCATGCATAATCATTGAGCTGTTAGGGACTGAACTGCAAAACAGGAAGAATGTAAAGGTAAAGGGACCCCTGACCATTAGGTCCAGTCATGACCAACTCTGGGGTTCTGGTGCTCATCTCGCGTTATTGCGTTATTGGATGAGGGAGCCGGCATACAGCTTCCGGATCATGTGGTCAGCATGACAAAGCCACTTCTGGCGAACCAGAGCACCACACGGAAACACCGTTTACCTTCCTGCTGTAGTGGTACCTGTTTATCTACTTGCACTTTGACGTGCTTTCAAACTGCTAGGTTGGCAGGAGCTGGGACTGAGCAACGGGAGCTCACCCTGTCACGGGGATTCGAACCGCCGACCTTCTGATCGGCAAGGCCTAGGCTCTGTGGTTTAACCCACAGTGCCACCCGCGTCCCCAGGAAGAATGTAGTTTATATCAAATCTGTTGTTCACCAAGAATTCATGAACACAATGTACTAGGAAGTCTCCGGGACGTGGGTGGCGCTGAAGTCTAAACCACTGGGCTTCCTGGGCTTGCTGATCGGAAGGTCAGTGGTTCGAATCCCCGTGATGGGGTGAGCTCCCGTTGCTCTGTCCCTGCTCCTGCCAACCTAGCAGTTTGAAAGTATGCCAATGCAAGTAGATAAATAGGTACGGCTGTGGTGGGAAGGTAAACTGCATTTCCGTGCGCTCTGGTTTCTGTCGCGGTGTCCTATTGCACCAGAAGTGGTTTAGTCATGCTGGCCACATGACCCGGAAAGCTGTCTGTGGACAAACGCCGGCTTCCTTGGCCTGAAAGCAAGATGACCGCCGCAACCCCATAGTCACCATTGACTGGATGTAACCGTCCAGGGGTCCTTTACCTTACCTTACTAGGAAGTTTTACTATGCAAATGTCAAGGAAACAAATCTATCTCAAAACAAATCTCATTTCAGTAAGACTTCCAGAAGTTATTGGTGGATTGTACACTAAGCAATTACACTTTTATTTGAGAAGTGGTCTATAATAGTTTTTACTGTTTTTCCTCCTCCTGAAACAGTTTAATACACAAGCCCAACCTACTTGCCTCCTAAGTCAGGGAAGACAAATGTTCTCATCCCATTGGGAAATTAGTCTCCATTCATTTTTTTTGTCAGCCACGAAACTGGTCTGGGAATTGTAGAAGTCCATCCTTTAATACTATTCCATATGTTCAGCAAAGTATTCACGATAGGATCTTACAGGATGGCCACTGGAAATGTTTCCACCGTCTGTAATAAATTTAAAACTGCAATGCCAGCTACTTTTTCAACTGATTCCATGTATGTATTTCATGAATATATGTAGGTATTTCTCTTGGGATGTTAAAAAAACACTACATGTAAAATGGGGAGAGGAGCTACGTGGAGATATTTACGTATATTTAGTCCAGTCCTGGCTTTCTTACTTTTCTATATTAAAGTGGAGGAAATTTGGTGCGTTTTAGACTCCAATCCTATGCACACTTCCCTGAAAGTGAACCCTAACTGAACTCAGCGGGCCTTACTTCTGAGTAAACACGTACATATATAGGTTTGTATTGTTAGGAGTGCATACTAAAAACCAAACCATCTTCTGTAAGCTCTGCTGAAGGATGGTGTATAAATCTTTTAATAAATACATCCCTGGAAGAACGATATTGGATTCTTGATGTTGTTTTTCATTTACATTTCCTAACATTTCATTTACATTTCCTAACTTACAACTACTGCCTAAGGGACTCATATTTCTGTGTAGGGAGCAGTGCAAAAGAAACAAGTTACATGGGAAGAAATGTGAAGACTACATTTGCAAAATGTTAAGATTCGCAGAGATTAAACCCTGGTAGTTTTCTTTTAAAAACATGAATGGTACCAAGTAGTAACAAAGTCTTATTTTATCTGATTTGAATAATATACAAGAGGAAAGAGCTAATAGTAAAATTATATGCTCTATAAAGTTGAGTTGGAAAGCTTTGTCTTCAGTTTCAGATTAATCTGCCTAATTACCAGGGTCTAATAAACCACATTGTGAACTTGAGTCCTACGCCGTAATATTCCACATTTTGGCTAACCCAGCAGATTCCGTAGAAAGCCCATGTGCTGTTCCATGTGATTTGAGGGCTTTTGCTGTATAACCCATAGACTACACTGTGTAGTCCTCTGGTCTGGCCACTCAGAGCTCGATCTACTAAGAAGCTGGTGTGACAGACCACCCAAGATGGAAATGTCTGTTCCAGTTGTGCCATCAGCTGCATTTCATATATGACATTCAACTCACAGACCTCGAGAGTAGGTTTTATTACTGCATAAATTGCCACAGCACAAAATGGTAGGCGGCCCTAGCTATTTCATGTGGGATATCTTCTATGCCATTTCAGGAGCCCCATTTCATGTGAATATTACTTGAGTCCTGGTGGAGTCTAGAATTAAAATAAATGGAAACACAAGTGAATGATCCCCTATCTCCCAAGTGAAAATATGCCCTAACACAAGCTTTTCAGAATTACAAATTATTTCTTCAGATGAACATTGTAATGAATCACTAGAACCATTTAATAGACAGGCTGCAAGATAAAGGGTTCCCCCACCACCACCATTTATCTCCTTTCACAGCTCAGTCAGCATGCAGGGAAATATTTGGCACGCTAATTTTCTGGCATTGTTGTGGACATAATGTTTTAATTATTGTTCTGGAAATTTTAAAATAACACAATCCTCTCATGTGGGATTAAAATGCATTCTTCAAAGTGGTTAACAGAAGACAGGAAATATACACAAAATAAGACATTAGCAACCTGAAATAAGAAAGGATAGGACAATTTTGTGAGGAAGAAGTATGGAGGGGGGGTTACAAAGGTCCTGTTTTGATGGCCTCCCTGATGAGCCCACTACCTGGCCTCTTTTTTTGGGGGGGGGGTTGCTTCTGGAAGCCGAATTTGCAACAGAGGCGTTGCACTCCTTGGAGGGCCTTCTGGCGGTTCCCTCGTTGCGAGAAGCCAAGTTGCAGGGAACCAGGCAGAGGGCCTTCTCGGTGGTGGCGCCCACCCTGTGGAACGCCCTCCCATCAGATGTCAAAGAGAAAAACAGCTACCAGATTTTTAGAAGACATCTGAATCCCTGTTTAGGGAGGCTTTTAATGTTTAATCGATTATTTTATTTCTCTGTTGGAAGCCGCCCAGAGTGCCTGGGAAAACCCAGCCAGATGGGCGGGGTATAAATAAATAAATTAATAATAATAATAATAATAATAATTAAAATGGTGGTGTGGTAATATTTTTTCATTTAGTGCTCTCCCTGCATGTTTTCTATAAAGATTCCCACCCTCAAGTCCTCACTTTGTTCTCCCTTAATATCTCTACAGTGATGAGCCTCAAAGTTTTGCATCTTAAAATATGAGATTTGAGTTCTCTAGCTGGAATTTCTATAGGCCTAGCGCTGTGCCAAGACATTCTGCAAAAGTTACCCAGTTTTATCCTTTATTGTGGCTGTGGGGAACCGAGGAGGCGTTGGGGAGAGAAGCCACCTGGGGTTGTCCATTGACTTCAGTTGGGGGGGGGTATATCTCATAATTTGCACACTTTCCTTTGCAGGCATAGTTATACCATTGCCAAGGGTAATTCTGCGATAGCAGAGAGTTTGCGTCTCTCAAAGGTGGATTCTTGGCAATCTGATCACCCACCTAGCAGGCATAGCCCTTAAGATAAAATAGTTCTGTAGGAGAGTCAGGCTGTTGAAAACAATAAAGCTAAGAGCAGGGGTGGCCAACTTCCAAGAGACTGTGATCTACTCACAGAGTTAAAAACTGGCAGTGATCTACCCCCTTTTGGGGGGTTCAGGTTGAGGTTGTTGAGCTTTTTTTTTAGGAAGGAAAGCCATCCATGTTTTGGCGGGTTCGGGTTAAAGTTGAGTGTTTTTTTTAGGAAGGAAAGCCCTGTTTTGGGGGCTTCAGGGCAAAGATGTAGAGCTTTTTTAGGGGAGCCAAAGTTCCTGATCTGCTTTGGGGAGAGCCAGTGATCTACTGGTGATCTACCACAGATGTACAGTGATCTACCAGTAGATCACGATCTACCTGTTGGACATGCCTGGCTAAGAGCAACAGTGTTTTAGTGGTGCTATTTGGAGTAGGCACATTCAAATAATTTTTTGTGGGTGTGGGGGGTCCTACTCTGAGTATGAGGTTGGATGCCTGCCCTAGCTCTTCTTTGTGCTTGTAGAAATGATATTATTGCCCCAATCCAGCAAGGGGAAATGTAGCTGTATTAGGAACAGTGTCTCAGGACTCTACCTTTGGAGCTTACAGTGGTACCTCGGCTGTCGAACGTCTCGGAAGCTGAACGTCTCGGTTTTCGAACGCCGAAAACCCAGAAGGAAATGCTTCCATTTTTGAACGCGCCTTGGAAGCCGAATGGCTTCCACTGAGTCCCCCCCCCCCAATTTTCTCCACTGAATTTGCAGACTGCCCTTTGCGCCTCAGTTTTCATATGTTTGGGAAGTTGAAAGTTCTTCTGGAACAGATTACGTTTGAAAACTGAGGTACCACTGTCTTTTATTTTAGCAGTAGAAACTATGCCAATCCTTTCTGAGGAATTTATTAACTAACAAATCCATTTTTAAAACAAAAATGTTTACACATCAGTGCCAAGTGTATAGAAAATAAAGGAAGATACAGAAACAATATATCTTTTGTAAGAGGGAAAGAATAACCTCTAAGACTCTTCTGATGAATAATCCAATGCAGTGTTGTCCTAGAGGGATTAAAAATATTACAGGAAAAACATGTCAAGTTGATAATCTTTCGCTTGAGGATATTTTTTTCACATATTGCTCTGCACCTTGATGCAGAATCAGTTATGGAGAAAAATGGCAAAGTCATTTGACTGTTGTGTACATTTCTGTTAACTGCCTACTTTCTGTGCCTTCGTTTTGAAAACCGTTTTGTTCCATTGTTGTTTTTAACTTCATTTGTAAAGTTGTTGTTGTTTTTTTTTAAAAAAATCCTCCCCAACTCAAGAATGAATGTGGGGATTCAGTTACATGGAGAACTTTGTGTATGTTACATGTCTGAATCGTGAATAAATCTCCTAAATTTTATTCTGTGTAAAATATAGTAGTTCTCTGTGATTGCAGGTAATGAAGTTATTCCTTCTCAGACCTAGGCATATCTCCAGAGATAGGGAATTCTCTTAATTGTAAGTTTGATCTTTAGAATAGGGATGGAGAATCTATATGGTCCTCCAGGTATTGCTGGATTTCAATTCCTATCAGCCAGCACAGCCTATGGTTTGGTAGGGACGTGGGTGGCGCTGTGGTCTAAACCACTGAGCCTCTTGGGCTTGCTGATCTGAAGGTCGGTGGTTCAAATCTCCGTGATGGACTGAGCTCCCATTGCTCTGTCCCAGCTCCTGCCAACCTAGCAGTTCAGAAACACACAAGTGGGTTTGAACCCCCACATTTGTCAAAAGATTCCTGCATTGTAAGGGGTTGACGCTACATGACCCTCATGGTCCGTCCCAAACTCAATTCCCTGATTCTCTGATTCCATGAAACCAATACCACCCCCCTCCCATGGATTCCATCTATTCTTTCACACATCACATCTGTGCACATGCAAACACCATTCTGTCTCAACCTTGTAGCCTCCACTGACTTCCGAATAAAAATGCCACTGGCTTCCATCCACCAACATTTGTTAGCTTCTCTTAGGTCCATCATGAGACGCCTGCCAGCTTCCAACCACAGATACCAGCAGCCTCCAGGCAAGCAAACTTGCCTTATTATCGCTCCCTAGCACCCCACTGCCATAGGATTGCCTCCTTCCATTCTCCAGTTTGCCTCCTCCAAGTAGAAGAAACCTGGGCAGTGCTGAATGTCACAAAGTGAATTCACAAAGCCGCCTAAGCAGGGAAAGGGGGTAGCTGACGTGATTCACTCCCTGTCTCCCTTGGTTGAACACTACTTGAGTGTCTGTGCTGCTAAGGCATGTTGGAGAAAGGTTCCTGCCCCCTAGGGGTTAACCTAGGGATACAGGTGGCACTGTGGACTAAACCACTGAGCCTCTTGGGCTTGCTGATCAGGAGGTTGGTGGTTGGAATCTCCACAATCGGGTGAGCTCCCATTGCTCTGTCCCAGCTTCTGCCAACTTAGCAGTTCTAAAGCCCGCCAGTGCGAGTAGATAAATAGGTACCACTGTGGCAGGAAGGTAAACAGTGTTTCTGTGTGCTCTGGTTTCTGTCACGGTGTCCCATTGTGTCAGAAGCTACTGTTAGATCCATCATGAGACATCAACCAGCTTCTAATCACAGATACCAGCAGCCTTCAAGCAAGCAAACTTGCCTTATTATTATCACTCCCTAGCATCCCACTGCCAGAGGATTGCCTCCTTCCATTCACCACTTTGCCTCCTCCAAGTGGAAGAAACCTGGGCAGTGCCGAATGTCACGTCCATTGCCAGGTGTGTTCTGCTGGAAATAGAAAAGGGCTTTCCCCTTGGCCTGCCTTGATATCCACTCAGTTGCCAAGTGCTTTTGTGACATCACAAGAGACCCACAGCCAATGGCAACAGCTGGAGAGGCATCATCTTCATTGCTTTGAGCTTCACAATGGCAGATGGACCTATCAGTGATTGTGTGCTTGTTTATTTGGGACATGGGTGGTGCTGTGGTGTAAACCACTGAGCTTCTTGGGCTTGCTGATCAGAAGGTCAGAGGTTTTCGAATCCCCATGGTGGGGAGAGCTCCCATTGCTCTGTCCCAGCTCCTGCTAACGTAGCAGTTTGAAAGCACGGCAGTGCATGTAGATAAATAGGTACCACTGCAGCAGTGGTTTCTGCCCCGGTGTTCCATTGTGTCAAAAGTGGTTTATTCATGCTGGCCACATGACCCGGAAAGCTGCCTGCAGACAAACACCGGCTCCCTCGGCCTGAAAGCGAGATCAGCGCCACAACCCCATAGTCACCTTTGACTGGACTTAACCATCCAGGGGTCCTTTACTTTTATTTTCATGGTCAGGTATTATGAGAATTGTATTCCTGTGATATATGAAAGGCTACAGGCTTAGTGACTTGAAACTAATGCAGCAGAATAGTGACATAACAGAGTTTCCTGTGCTGTTCTCCATTCAGAAATATCCCAGTACAGTGGTACCTCTACTTACGAATTTAATGCGTTCCGAACGCACATTTGTAAGTCGAACAAAATTGTAAGTCGAATCCCATAGGAATGCATTGGGAGAAAAAATTCGTAAGTAGAAGCAATCCTATCTAAAAATTCGTAAGTAGAAAAAATCCTATCTAAACCACATCCAAGATGGCAGACGTAGCTCCATTCGTAAGTAGAAACATTTATAAGTAGAGTTATTCGTAAGTAGAGGTACCACTGTACTTCAAAAGCTAGCATGAAAGGAAAGAGGTTAGCCTGCTTTTTCAGCATGAAAATTTTCTACTATTTATTTATTTATTCAATTTATACACTGCCCTATACCTGGAGGTCTCAGGGTGGTTCACAAACAAGACCACAACATATAAAAGCATACCAAAAACAATAACCCAATAAACACCCCCCCCCAAAAAAGAACCACATTCTAAAAGGGCACAGGATGTCAATCAGATCAGCCAAAGGCCTGGTTAAAAAGGAACGTTTTTGCCTGGTGCCTAAAGGTGTGTAAGGTGCCAGGCGAAGTTCCCTGGGGAGAGCAGTCCATAGAGGGGGAGCCACTGCAGAGAAGGCCCTGTTCTCGTGTTGCCACCCTCCAGACCTCTTGAGGAGGAGGCACTCAAAGGAGGGCCTCAGAAGATGATCTCAGGGTCTGGGTAGATTCATATGGGAAGAAGTGGTCCTTGAGGAATTGCAGTGCTGAGCTGGTATTCTGTTTTTGTGCTAGATGTGTCCATTGTCTCTCAAGAGCCATTCAGATGGTGAGACTGTTCCTCGTCTTGTACAATCCAGGAGAAGCTTTACTACTTTAAATCTGTTGATTTATATAGATTGGCACCCAGTCAGACACACTCATAATGGCACGTTGACCGCAGTGTAACCTGCAACCTCTGCATCAGGCAGGGGAAATGTCATTAATTTTCTTGATAGGCGACACTTCGGGGAAATGTACCGTAGTTAAGTATCCCTTGAAAAAAATATTTAGCATACTAGGTGGGAGGCTGAAATCCAGCGAGTATTTTCAGAAATGCTACCTCTCCCATATGCAATGCCAGTTTATTTGCAGAATATTCCTGTAGGGTCCCAGTGTGTGGAAGAGCTGGTGGCAATTGGGAAGGAAAGGCTTAGAATTGCTAAGCCTTGGGGAGACAAGCTTTGAGACAAAGGGAGTCTGTTCCAAAGAGACAGGCTTCACTTTAACTACTGTACAGCAAACCGCACTGCTGGCTCTTAAAATTAAAAGTAGTCCTGGAACTAATTTCCAGGACCTTTGTCCAGCTTTAAGTATGCAACTTATCTATTATTATTATTATTATTATTATTATTATTATTATTATTATTATTATTATTATTGCTGCACCTTCCATGCCCTTAATGTGAGGACATGATAGAAATCGACAGTAAGTAATCTAAAAGACTAACATGATTATACACCAGAATATTTAAAAGGTAAAAATATATAGACGTTTACATAAGAAGCTTGATGATCAAGATATGAGAATTAAATTATCTGTGTCCAAAACAAAATGCAGTGTGGATATCGTAAATCTAGCAGAACAGCAAACATCTGTTAAATTTTAAAACATCACATGTGAACACTTTTCCAATAGAAAATAGTTCTGGTGAAAGTTGTTCTGGTCACCTTACTATTTTGGGTGTCTTGTCAAGTTGCTGGTTTTAGAGAGCAAAATGGTTTGCAGAGCATGCGCTGGTGGCTATTATAGAAATAATACGATTCTGCAGGGACATATTAGAGGAGTGTATGTGCTTTAAAGTAGGGGTTTTTTGTTTTTTATTTTACAGTTGAACTAAGTGTGAACATAACTTCCAGTTCAGTATTTATTGAGCGCTTCACTTTGAGGGTGAGGAACCCATGACCTGCCAGATGTATTTCGACTGTAACTCCCATCTTCCCGTTAGCATGGCTAGTGGTCACTGATGACGGAAGTTGCAGTTCAAAAAGATCTGGAAGGCCAGAGGTTCCCTCCCCCTCAGCTTGGACTTCTGGCAGTTCCCTCACTGTGAGAAGTGAGGTTACAGGGAACCAGGCAGAGGGCCTTCTCGGTAGTGGCACCCACCCTGTGGAACGCCCTGCCAGCAGATGTCAAGGAAATAAACAACCATCTGACTTTTGGAAAACATCTGAAGGCAGCCCTGTTTAGGGAAGTTTTTTATGTTTGAAGTTTTATCGTGTTTTTAATATTCTGTTGGGAGCTGCCCAGAGTGGCCGGGGAAACCCAGACAGATGGGCAGGGTATAAATAATAAATTATTATTATTACTATTATTATTATTATTAATGCCTGCCCCTTCAGGCACCTATGTGTGTAGAGCTGCTCCACGTATTTGGAAACACTCATTGTTTCAAAGGCCCTGAGTGCACACATGAGCTCATATAGGAACTTTTCACACTAATGCCAAACCTGGGGGTGGTGGGAAGGCCAGTGTTAGAAATTAGCCAGGTGCATTTTGCTACTGGTGAGATCTCTGGATGCCATGTTGGCGACTGACATCTTCATCTGGGTGCCCTCGCCAGTTTTCTTAAGTGGAAGAGCTTATTTATTGCATTTATAGCACATATTTTTCTCCAAGGAGTACATGGTTCATCCCCCTCCTCAGTTTTTTTTAAATTTTTATTAAAGATTTTCCTTGTTTACAAAACTACATCCATTGTCTTTTTCTTCAGGTTGTGTTTTCTACAGATCAGGTTTTTTTCTTTTTTTTCTTTTAAATTATTAAAGTATCCCCCTGCTCAGTTAATCCCTACAAGGACTCTGTCAAATAGGTAAATGAGACCGTGACTGACTCCAAAGTCACCCAGTAAGTTTCATGGCTGAGTGAGAATTTGAACCCTGACCTCCCAGGTCCTAGTCCGAAACTCTAACCCAGGCATTCCCAAACTTCGGCCCTCCAGATGTTTTGGACTACAATTCCCATCTTCCCCGACCACTGGTCCTGTTAGCTAGGGATCATGGGAGTTGTAGGCCAAAACATCTGGAGGGCCGCAGTTTGGGGATGCCTGCTCTAACCACTGCTCCACCCTGGCTTGCCGATCAGAAGGTTGGCAGTTTGAATCCCTGCGACGGCGTGAGCTCCCGTTGCTCTGTCCCAGCTCCAGTGCAAGTTTACTACTATTACTACAATTACTGCTATTAAAATTTGAATACTGCCCTTCATCCAAAGATCACAGGGCAGTTCACAACATTACAACATCAAAACACAAAATATATGAGACTCTTAATTTCAGGGTCGTGGGATTGAGCTCCACATTGGGCAAAATATTCCTGCATTGTAAGGGGTTGGGCTAGATGACCCTCATGGTCCCTACCAAACTTGATTTTCTGACATCTATATCCCTCCTCCCATGGGTTTCATATATTCTTTCACACATCACATTCGTGCACATGGAAACACCATTCTGCCTCAACCACATTTGAAACCTCCCACACAAACTCACATAAACATATACCAGCCGACATCCAAAAACATGACATCCATTCACGTTTGTGCCCTGGCTTCAATCCGCAAATATCCACTGGATTCTGTTGACTGCCTTCCAAATGTGAACTTCCATCAGCCGACATCCACAAACATCAGTCTGCTTTAGCCTTGTATCCTCCACCAACTTCCGAATCCAAAAGCCACTGGCTTCCATCCACCAACATTTGCCAGCTTCTTTTAGGTCCATCATGAGACATCCACCAGCTTCCAACCATGGATACCAGCAGCCTTCAAGCAAGCAAACTTGACTTATTATCACTCCCTAGCATCCCACTGCCAGAGGATTGCCTCCTTCCATTCACCACTTTGCCTCCTCCAAGTGGAAGAAACCTGGGCAGTGCTGAATGTCACATCCATTGCCAGGTGTGTCCTGCTGCAAATAGAAAAGGGCTTTCCCCTTGGCCTGTCTTTATATCCACTCAGTTGCCAAGTGCTTTTGTGACATCACAAGAAACCCACAGCCAATGGCAACAGCTGGGGAGGCATCACCTTCATCGCTTTGAGCCTCACAATGGCGGGTGGACCGATCTGTGATTGTGTGCTTGTTTATTCAGTAAGCAGGTGGTGCTGTGGTATAAACCACCGAGCCTTTTGGGCTTCCCAATAAGAAGGTTGGCGGTTCGAATCCCCATAAAAGGAGAGTTCCCGTTGCTCTGTCCCAGCTCCTGCCAACCTAGCAGTTCGAAAGCATGCCATTGCAAATAGATAAATAGGTACCACTGCTGCGGGAAGGTAAATGGCGTTTCTGTGCACTCTGGTTTCCATCACAGTGTCCTGTTGGACCAGAAGCAGTTTTGTCATGCTGGCCACATGACCTGGAAAGCTGTCTGTGGGCAAACGCCGGTTCCCTCTGCCTGAAAGCGAGATTAGCGCCGCAACCCCATAGTCACCTTTGAGTGGACTTAACCATCCTTTACCTTTACCTTTTTTATCTAGAGTACTTCTGTTATGGGGCAGCTATAAAAATTAAGTAGGTACATGAATATGGGGAAAGCAAAATGCCACTTAGAGAAGAAATATTTTCCTTTTATGCTTGAATTGGTTTTATTCTGCGTTGTTTGATTTGATGTTTTAATGTGTTGTAGAGCGCTTTGAGATTTTTTTTCTTTAAAATATAAAGTGGCATAGAAATGAAACTAATAATAATAATCATAACAGTAAACTTCACTGGAGGAAAAAAAATGACACCTAGACATTCTGTTGTGGCCACTGCAACCTACATATAAGAAGCCATTTGGCGATTAGCTTATATATCTGAGTTTCTATCACTGGCTGGAAGACAGTGTCAAGATGCCCCATTCTTATGCCCTTTCTCGAGCGGGCACTAGGACACCACCAGGTGGGTGCTGTTATCCTGCACTGGCTTCAAGAAGAGGAAAATATTATCCTTTAACTGTGCTTTGATACTGTTCAGGTTCATTGGTATTGTTAATTTTAGAAAACAATGTGTTTTAGTAATGGCAACTTTTCCATGAAAAAAAGCACAGTAGTGGGCAAATTTTCCCATCCCCTGTCTCTAGAGTAATAAGGCCCTTGGTTGATGTGCACTGTGTTTTCCCCAAACAGCTGAATGACCACAATAAGGCCCCTTAACATCGATAGTTAGAGAAAAGCGTGTTTAGGTTAAAGGGGAAATTTTCCAGGGAGCCTTGAGCCTGGATACTTCTTTGCTTTCGATATTGAGCACAGTGTGAATCCAAGAAAAACCTCGTTCCTGAGCCAGCTGTGTCCTTCCTCTTTAGATGAATCTTGTGGCAAGTTGTAACCTTTGATATGAGGTATGTTACCCAAAGGAAAAGGGAAGGCTACGGAGAGAAATTAAGTGAGGTAGAGCACGACTATGTTTGCTGGGGCCAAGCCAAGTAGAAAAGTGGATGCATGTCTGAAGTGATTAAAGAATTCTTCACTGTAACAGCACAGCCCCTTGTATAATGGTGACGGAATGAAGGGAGCGTAATAAGAAAAAGGGGGAAAAAAGACAGGTTTGGACTGAGCATCATTATGCATTACAGTGGTACCTCTGGTTAAGAACTTAATTCGTTCTGGAGGTCCGTTCTTAACCTGAAACTGTTTTTAACTTGAGGTACCACTTTAGCTAATGGGGCCTCCCGCTGCTGACATGCTGCCGCTGCGCAATTTCTGTTCTCTTCCTGAAGCAAAGTTCTTAACCCAAGGTATTATTTCTGGGTTAGCAGAGTCTGTAACCTGGAGCGTCTGTAACCTGAAGCATCTGTAACCCGAGGTACCACTGTAATCAGCTCTAAATCACAGATTAAAGTGTTCTTTTAAAAAAATCAAAAACATTTCCCCCTTAACAATAAGTTTAGATACAATGTTTACGTCCAAAATTATTATTATTATATTTGAATTTATATACCACCCCTATACCTGGGGGTTTCAGGGCGGTTCATAGGGAAAAAAAAGAATGTCACTCTAGTTTTTTGCTATTATGTGAAAATAGAACAAATGAAAATGGCAATGGGGGGGTACAATCTCAATAAGTCAATCATTTGTTTATAATTGCTTCTTTTCCCTCAATATTTGGACTAAGAGAGCACCTGGAGAATCAGGCTAATATACGGTATTGAGCACCTAGGATATTGGGCTCTTTACCTACTCAGACATTGAGTTTTCACAGCATGCTTCCTTGCTGCAGGGAGTGCAATTACAACAATGTAAATGGGAATGATCACATGGATGTCTCTAACCAAGCTGTCCTTTTCTTCTTTGGCGATCACTTGTAGCCGAGTAAGATTGTCTTCCATAAATACAGTCTGAACTATGGGTCCCTAAGTGACTGTTTAGGCCAATTCTGGACCCACACGTCCTTCCACAGTGGGGACATAGATTTCTGGGCAGGATTTGATAACGGTGAGGGTTTGCCAAGCATGCCTTCCTCTTAACGCGTTTCTCCCTTTCGTCCTGAGTTCAAGCATCTTCAAAGTCCATCACACCTTTGGTAAAGTCTGTTCTCCAACTGGAGCGCTCACAGGCCAGTGTTTCCCAGTTGTCGGTGTTTATACTACTTTTTTTTTTAGATTTGCTTTGAGGCAATCTTTAAACCCTTTTTGTTCACCACCAGCATTACGCTTTCCATTTTTAAGTTCAGAATAGAGTAGTTGCTTTGGAAGACAATAATCAGGCATCCGCACAGCATGACCAGTCCAACGAAGTTGATGTTGAAGAATCATTGCTTCAACACTGGTGATCTTTGCTTCTCCCAGTACACTAGCATTAGTTTGCGTGTCTTCCCAAGTGACGTGTAACAATTTTGGGAGACACCATTGATGGAATCTTTTGAGGAGTTGGAGATGCCATTTATAAGTGGTCCACGTTTCACAAGCATACAGTAAGGTTGGTAGTACAATAGCTTTGTAAACAAACATTTTGTTTTCCCTGCACATGTCCCGGCCCTCAAACACTCTGCACTTCAGTCGGGAGAAAACTGCACTCGCAGAGCTCAGGCGATGCCGGATTTGGTACCTCCTTTTTGGCAGTATTTCTATTGGATGGTTTAGACCCACATGATTGGCCATGCCCTTTTGCTTGCAATATTTGTCTCTTCCTTCACCCCCAGCAGTTTGGGATTTAACATGGGGTCATAACTGCTCTGTGGAACTGCACTTGCTATAGAAAGGTAATATCTTTAACAGGTAGCTATTGCATGCAAGCATTTACCACGTTGACAAGGCTTTATTGAATAATTTTACATGATAATTCTAATCAGGAATGCTTTTATGCACATAGGAGCTTATTGCGCACTCAGCATTGAATGTTTGCATTCTGCTTGGAAGCTCTGCTTAACTGGGATTTAAAATACTACAGGAAGTGCCGTTAGGAGGTGCATTCCTGAAGAACTCAATTACTAAATTTGCAAGCTATTTAAGAAAATAAATTGGGTCTGGCAAAGGGCTTATAAACCTCCTGCAGCTCCATTTGTTTTATACGGGAGAAGAGAGGAACCCAGTCTGAAGGATTTGGGGGCAGGGGAGACTTACTGTCACAAACTTAAAATTCTGCTTGTTGGATTAACTTCAGTTTAAAGCCCAGGGGTCAGCAAACTTTTTCAGCAGGGGGCCTGTCCACTGTCCCTCAGACCTTGTGGAGGGCCAGACTATATTTTGAAGAAAAAAATGAACGAATTCCTATGCCCCACAAATAATCCAGAGATGCATTTTAAATAAAAGCACACATTCTACTCGTGTAAAAAAACACGCTGATTCCTGGACTGTCTGTGGGCCAGATTTAGAAGGCAATTGGGCCAGATCCAGCCCCCGGGCCTTAGTTTGCCCACCCATGGTTTAAAGCTGTAATACTTACAAGAAAAGTGATAAACTACATCTGAAATTCTTTTGTACTGTTAACCTAAGATGCACATCTGCAGTATAAGTGGTTAGAGGTAGATCCCATTATAAATTGTCTCAGTGTTGCTTCCACTGACCGGCAACAGCTCTCCAGGGTTTTTAAATGGGGGCGAGGACACCCCCAAACCTATTTGGAGACTATGGTGGCCAAAGCGGCTACCCTTGAGCTGCAGCCCTTCCCTTCAGTAAACCTGCTCCTGAAACCTCTGCTGAGCTAACCACTGTGTGACACTGCCTCCCCAAGCAGGGCGTGTAATAAAAACCGGCTCACTGAGCCATTAAAATAAAGATACATATTGACGTGGAAAAATGGGGCTGTATCAATATATATAAATAAAAAATAATGACTAAATCCAGGTAGTCCTAATCCCAGGCGAACGCTGCTCTTACCTCGCAAGGCGCTGGGGGGGGCATCAGGCAGAGCTCCTTGTCCAGGGGGGGCGGCCAGGGCCCGATCCACCACCAACAGCAGCAGGGGACCCATCGCCTCCGGGGTGGCATGGGGTGCGAGGGCCGAAGGAGGGAAGAGGAAAAGGAGAGAGAGAAGGAGCCTCCCTTTCCTCTCGGGGTGAGGAGAGCGGCTGCCGCTGAGGCCGCCCTTGCACAGACCATGCTCATAGGTTTTTTTGGGGGGGGGGGGAGCACACCGAAAGAATAAATGATAATAAATAAATAAATAAATGAGAGAGAATTCATTCATTAGGGCCGGCAGCGGTGCCAGGCGAGGGTCCTGCCATTGGGGCGGTGAGAAGGGGAGGCGCACGAGGGCCAGCGCGGCAGCTTCATTAGGGAAGCCCGGTCGGGCCCTGGTTCAGCCCTGCTGCGCGTTGCCGAGGAGGAGGAGGCCACGCTGAATAGGCCCTTTGCGGCGACGGCGACCGGAGGCTCAGCACACCTCCCCGGGCAAAGAAACCCACCGCCATGGACGCAGCGCCCTCCTCCTCTTCCTCGTCTGCGGAGCTCCGGCGGGCACGGAGCAAAGAGGTGCGGCGAGGGAGCTTCGTGCAGGGAGTGCGAGCCTGGGGCCGCCTCCACTGCGCCTGTCAGCTGTTGAGCAGCTTCAGGCCGCTCTCCGGAGGCACACGCACGCCTCAGGATAGCGGCCTGAAGCGGCTCAGCAGGTCACAGGCGCAGTGGAGGCGGCCCCAGGCAGCACCAAGGACGGCGGGCAGGCTGGCCAACAGCGCCCCCTCCATTTTGGCGCCCTAGGCAGTTGCCTAGTTTGCCTAAATGGATGCACCGGCCCTGTGCCCTCCCATCAGATGTCAAAGAAATAAACAACTATCTGACTTTTAGAAGGCCCTCTGCTTGGTTCCCTGCAACCTCATTTCTTGCAATGAAGGAACCGCCAGAAGGCCCTCAGAGCTGGACCTCAGTGTCTGGGCTGAACGATGGGGGTGGAGATGCTCCTTCAGGTCTACTGGGCCGAGGCCATTTAGGGCTTTAAAAGTCAGCACTAATACTTTGAATTGTGTTCAGAAACGTACTGAGAGCCAATGCAGGTCTTTCAGGACCGATGTTATATGGTCTCGGTAGCCACTCCCAGTCCCCAGTATAGCTGCCGCATTCTGGATTAGTTGTAGTTTCTGGGTCACCTTCAAATATAGCCCCACGTAGAGTGCATTGCAGTAGTCTTATTGAAGTCTTCTAATGATAACGTTTATATTTAAAAGATCTTAATGATAATGAGCATATTAAAGGTTTTTTTTTAAAAAAATTGTGACCATAGCTTCTGATATGTTTATTTTTGTTTTTAAAGAACCCTTGGTGCTACAGCCAATAGCAAATAAACACAACGTCCTCTGAAATGCAATTGGGCATGTTGGATTGCCTTGCTGTGGTTTTGGGTCCCTCTTCACATCGAACGAACGGAGATGCCTAAATGTTCTGTAGCTCCATTATTTAAGAACTAAGATATTTAAGAACCGTGACAACTTAAGTCCTCACGAGCTCATAGTGGTGTCGTGAGTTCCAGCAGCTATTTGAAGTGTTTGTTTGTTTATTAAATGTAAATCAAAAAGGGCAGGGTTCACATGGAAATTAAACGAACGAATAATAATTTATTTCAATTTAAATCCTGCCATGATCCCAGGGCAGGTTATGAGACAAACCAAACATCATAACAATAAAATTTGAACATGAGATTTTAAAAAGTCCAAGAATCAATTAAAAATGGGCTGATAGAGCATTGTGTCAACTCAGAGCTGGTTCATCATATCGATCTCCCATGGGCAAAAGCTATGTCCTCAATTGGCACTTAAAAGTTAACAGGATCAGTACCAGTTGTATCTTGTGAGGATAGGACATTCCTGAAGCAGGTTGCCACCACAGAGAAGGAGACTGTCAGTAATGTCTACACTGACTGCCTGGGACGCAGGTGGGCATGCGGATTGGAAGGTCAGCGGTTTGAATCCGCATGACGGGGTGAGCTCCCATCACTCTATTCAAAAGCACACCAGTGCAAGTAGATAAATAGGTACCTCTGCAGTGGGAAGGTAAATGGCGTTTCCATGTGCTCTGGCTTCAGCCACAGTATCCCGTTGCGCCAGAAGTGGTTTAGTTCTGCTGGCCACATGACCCGGAAAGCTGTCTGTGGACAAACGCCTGCTCCCTCAGCCTGAAAACGGGATGAGCACTGCAAGCCCAGAGTCACCTTTTACTGGACTTAACCGTCCAGGGGCCCTTTACTTTTACTGTACACTGACTGCCAGTATGAGAGGCTCTCTAGGGTTTCAAACAGGGGCTGTTCCCAGCCCTACTTTGCAACTTGGACCTGCATGCAAAGCAGATGCTATACCACTGCAGTATGGCCTTCCCCTAAGAATTGCACCTGTCTTTGCTGTGTGGCAGGTATAAATCTATCAGGTTCTGCTTCTTGATGATGATGATGATGATGATGATTTTTTATGTTTTTTTTCTTCAATTTTATACATTCCAATAATTTGACAATAATTTCCCCTCTTTCTGCGGTTCCTTCAATTTATTTTTTATATTTCCTGCATATTCCACATTAACTTAACTTACTCATGTATTCGTCTACTTTAAATATATACTCTTATAAAACTGCAGGTTATTGTAGTAATCCTGCCACTGTTCTTATCTGTTTACAGTTTATTTGTAAATATTCAATAAACCCTTTCCATTCTTTTAGAAAAAGTTTATCTTGATTTCTTATTTTTCCGGTAGGTTTCCCCATTTCTGCATATTCCACAAGTTTTTGTATCCACTCTTCCTTTGCTGGGACTTCTGCTTCTTTCCATTTTGGGGCAAGTCAACATTCTTGCCGCTGTAGTTGCATACATGAATAAATTTTGTGTTTTGTTAGACCAAAAATGGAAAACGAGAGAAGTCCCAACCAAAGTAGAATGGCAACTTAAAATGATGGAATATGCACAGGTTCAGGGCAGTCTCGAGCAGGTCACGCGCCCTGGCGCTGAGGGGCGGAGATCGCTCCGGCGCCCCCGCCCTCGCAGGGCGCAGCATGGTTTTCGCCGGGGGTCTACCTAGAGCCGGCCCTGCTCAGGTTGTGGATTTAACATATAATAATAATAATAATAATAATAATAATAATAATAATAATAATATATTATTTATACCCCGCCCACCCAGCCACTCTGGACGGCTTCCAACAGAAAAATGAAATGATTTTTAGAAGACATCTGAAGGCAGCCCTCTTTAGGGAGGCTTTTAATACTTAATAGATTATTTTAAGTATTAAAAGCTTCCCTAAAGAGGGCTGCCTTCAGATGTCTTCTAAAAATGTGGTAGCTGTTTTTCTCTTTGACATCTGATGGGAGGGCGTTCCACAGGGCGGGCGCCACTACCGAGAAGGCCCTCTGCCTGGTTCCCTGCAACTTGGCTTCTCGCAACGAGGGAACCGCTAAAAGGCCCTCTGTACTGGACCTCAGTGTCCGGGCAGAACGATGGGGGTGGAGACGCTCCTTCAGGTATCCTGGACCGAGGCCATTTAGGGCTTTAAAGCATCAACACTTTGAACTGTGCTCGGAAACGTACTGGGAGCCAATGTAGATCTTTCAAGACCGGTGTTATGTGGTCTCGGCGGCCGCTCCCAGTCACTGGTATATATAGAATAAGAGAACAAGAAGAACATACATTTAAAGAAGATGGGAAAATGTTTATTGAATATATGGGGGGGAAATTGTGTATATTTGAAAATGTGGGAAGCATTATGATAAATTCAGCAGTGTAAATAAGTTTTGATAGAAGTAATAATGGAATACTGAATGGTTTAGTTTATGTAAAATATGCAGGGATTTATGATATACACAATGAGCCATGGAAAGAGAAGAAGGGAAGTCATTGACATTTTAAGGTTGTTTAAATGAATATTCTAAATTATAAAACAGAAAATATATACAGTCATACGTCATGTTGCGTTTGCTTCATGTTGCGTCTTTTTGCGTCACGAACACAGCAAACCTGGAAGTGTTTACTTCTGGGTTTGCCACGTGTGCATGTGCAGAAGTGATCTCTGTGCGTGCGCAGAAGCGCTCTATCATGCCATGCGCATAAGCGGTGCTCTAGTAGTGGACTTTTTGGGGTGCGAATGGCACCCTGGAATGGATCGAGTGTGCAACTAGAGGTACCAGTGTGTTTGTGTGTGTGTGTGTGTGTGTGTGTGTGTAATAATAATAATAATAATAATAATAATAATAATAATAATACACACACACATTTCCTATTCCTCGCTGACTCTCCGCGATTTCATATGGAGAAGCTGGGGATTGAACCCAGGACCTGTTGAATGCCGAGCAGATGCTCTGCCACTGAGCCATGGCACCTTTCCAGTGCAATTGGCCCAGTGGCAAGACCTTGAGAAGAGACTTCCTTCACCCTTATTGAAAGGAATGAGAAGGTGAAATTATCAAACATCTAAGTTAACTGGGGTCTATTCTTTCCTCAGTGACTTCTGAAAACAGAGTGCAGAAAATAACTTTGCAATTTCCCTGATCATAAATTACATTTTCTATGGTTATATTTCAAGAGCATTGGAGTAGGGTTTTTTCTGTTTTAGTAATTTCCCACCATAAATTCTTTTGTGTGCTGCCAAGGGTCTGTTGGAGCTCAGGGGTGAAATAGGGGGTCAATTCTGCTTCTAGTTGGTTTTATTTTGACACAAGAGTTAGCAGACTTAGAACACCTACTTCTAATTTGTTATACTCATTTAAGAAACTACTGTAAAAGAAAAGCCCTTTTAGGCCCTTGAAGTACACAGGACCTTTTTCATCATTTACTATCATCCTAGGATTTCGCCTAGGCATTGTTTTTTGTTATGAGCTTAATAAACATTTCACTTAAGCATCTCCTCTGTTTTCTTCTTCAGACTTTTTGATAGACCCACGAGAAACTTCAGTTACTAACTTTACGGGATCCAGTGTACTCCAACATTAGACTATGTTTTTGGAATGCAGTAACAAAGAAATCTTTTTTTAAAAAAAGTATTGGAGCTCGAGTCATTTTGAAATCAATCAATATTGATTTGCAAGCTAGGAGTGGCCTAGCAGCGTGATATTGCAAAAAGGGGGGGGGGAAGTGTGTGAGTGATAATGAAGTTTTGATTTTAAAGTTAATCTGTAGGGGTTAATTTAAACGAGAATAGTGTCCTGAAGTCGTCTTGGTGTCAGATCTAAGCCTAGAATCATGTAAACCAATAGCTAAGGAGAAACATGTACAGAATTCATTTATATGATGGGTAACCAAAACTCCTGCATATCTGGAATTTGTGGCAGAAAATAAATCAATAGATCAATATTTTAAACATTTGAAACACCTCTTTTAGCATTATTTTCATGGTTTCTTAAGGTAATTTCTGCAGGAGTAAGGTTTTTAACTCGCCTATCCCAATTGGCGGTGATTTTTCGTTGCCTGTTGATGTAAAATAAATTGCAGGTTTCTGTAAGTAACAGAGGAAGGCTTGGGGGCATGGTCTGAGCAAAGTAGGAAGAAGGAATCTTGTGAAGTCTTGAGTAGTATCTCTGTTCTTGTCATTGTACAAGGCAGATGGAAGTCAATTTGTCAGAAGTAATTTATAACTTGTATTTTCTGAAAAGGACACTTCTTTCAGAGCACACAGCCAGCGGCGATGCTATATCTTAGATGCTTAGACATTGGTTTCACCTGTCTGTGCTGCGAAGCATAAATTATATGCTTCCTTCATTACTCGTTTTGAATTTTGGAGTGCATTTGAAGCAGGTGTTACAGTCTGGGAGAGGCAGAGACGAAACTGCAAATTGGAGAACAGCCATACAGTGGTACCTTTACTTATGAATTTAATGCGTTCCGAACGCACATTCATAAGTCGAAAAAAATTGTAAGTCGAATCCCATAGGAGTGCATTGGGAGAAAAAATTCATAAGTCGAAGCAACCCTATCTAAAGTAGGGTTTCTTAAGTAGAAAAAATCCTATCTAAACCGCATCCAAGATGGCAGACGGAGCTCCATTCATAAGTAGAAACATTCGTAAGTAGAGTTATTCGTAAGTAGAGGTACCACTGTATTGGCTTCCATCATGAATTTCAGATACAGCTCAATTGTTCATTGCTTAGGTAAAGTGAAATTTATATTCAGTATTACAATATATATATAATTCTGCCCATGAAACTTTACTTCATTCTCCCAGTCTGCAAACAAGAAAAATCTGCCTTTCTATGTGAGATATCATTTCAGGACAAAAAAAATCATGGGTGTGGGTTTACACCACTGCTGTCTTAAGCATATTTGCTTAGGATATAATTTCACAGAAATCTGTGAATTTGCCTTTAAAAAGGGAATGAGATTAAAAGATAACCATATTTCCTGGAATTGAGTTGGTATTTTCATTCTTTTCCTGTGTTAAAGTCCATGTAGGTTACATAAGTACACCTCGAAAGTATTCTTATTCCACAATAGATTGTCCTACAGCCTTGTAGGAGCTCTTACTAAAGCTGCCTTGAAGCAGCTCTTACTAAAGCAGCTAGTAATAGCTTTGGACCATAAACATTAAATAGAAGCTAAAATTGCTATAATCAAAAACTGCAGGTAATTAAGAGAATCCTCATCCAGCCACCACAAGAAAACCAACTACAAGTTTGGTGGCCATAGATCTGAATGTTCTTTAGATGGTGTTTTGTGCACCTGGGGAAAACATTTATGCACACCAACACCAGGTTTCACTTAAAATCCATTCCACGAATGTAGCCAGAAGCAATTCCATGCTGCCTGAAATAATGTATTCCAGATATCTAAAATGGGAAGGAATTATCTTCCTTTTGACAACTGCATTTTTCATTTGATTTGGCTTTTGACTGCATGCGAAAATACTTTCTCCTGAAACAAACCATCTCTTATAAAAATGCTGTAATGAATATTTTATCTTGCATTTTTGAAAGAGTGCATGGCTTAGTTATGAAGCTTATTATTAGGGCACTGGTGGTTTAGGATTGCTTTGGTTGAGTTGATGCAATACTTTAGGATGGCATTTTTTATAATTACTAATGATTAGTATATCACTGCTGAGTTACTGTGTGAATAATAATAATAAAAAATTTATTTATACCTCTTTCATCTGGCTGGGTTTCCCCAGTCACTCTGGGCGGCTCCCAACAGAATATTAAAAACATGATAAAACATCAAACATTAAAAACTTCCCTAAACAGGGCTGCCTTAAGATCGCTGTGGGTTAAACCACAGAGCCTAGGGCTTGCTGATCAGAAGGTCGGCGGTTTGAATCCCTGCAACGGGGTGAGCTCCTGTTACTCGGTCCCAGCTCCTGCCAACCTAGCAGTTCGAAAGCACCTCAAAGTGCAAGTAGATAAATAGGTACCACTCTGGCGGGAAG
Organism: Zootoca vivipara; assembly: GCF_965207765.1. Classification (NCBI taxonomy): domain Eukaryota; kingdom Metazoa; phylum Chordata; class Lepidosauria; order Squamata; family Lacertidae; genus Zootoca; species Zootoca vivipara. The sequence continues at coordinate 11,985,159 of NC_142593.1, read as the reverse complement.
GTAAACGGCGTTTCCGTGTACTACTCTGGTTCGCCAGAAGTGACTTTGTCACATGACCTGGAAGCTGTACGCCGGCTTCCTCGGCCAATAACGCGAGACGAGCGCCACAACCCCAGAGTTGGTCACAACTGGACCTAATGGTCAGGGGTCCCTTTACCTTTTTAAAAGTCAGATAGTTGTTTATTTCCTTGACATCTGATGGGAGGGTGTTCCACAGTGCAGGCACCACCACTGAGAAGGTCCTCTGCCTGGTTCCATGTAACCTCACTTCCATCAGAAGGCCCTCGGAGCTGGACCTCATTGTATAGCTGTTGGTGATTCTGCCAGTTTGCATTTCTTAGCGCAGAAAGTATTGATCTGATGTGTAGAGATCGTTCCTATTCTAGTTAATTCAAGAGAGTTCTGCAAGCTTCTGGAGGCTTCTACGTGTGAAAGAAAAAAGCAGAAGGTTCATGATGTTTGGAATATACCTTTAGAGAAGCTGAGTACAGCTGGCTTAAACTGGTCCTCTTTCTGTCAAGGTCATGCTGACTATAATAATAAGGCCAGAAGGAGCCTGGGTTTCACTTTCTCTTTCTATCTCTTTTCCTTCTGGAGTGGTGTTCTGTACATAGTGTTAAGGTTTTAGTCTTATTATAAGTTATTGTAAATTTAAGTTAAGTCTTCTGCAACTGGATTTCTTATGGACAGGGCCAATCCTGAATGTATTTGATTTGTGACCATCATGCTCATTTGCCTTCTGTAGCAGTAAAACTCTGCTGGATGAAACATTAATTGCCTCTGGTCTATTATTTGGGAATTCTGTAATGTGTACTATACATCGGAGTTCTGCTCTGGATCAATATTGAGTAGAATTTCATAACAGATTTGGCATTCCTTTTCTAGAAAGCTTTGCTAAGAGCAACAAGTGGACATAATTTCAGAGTGCATAAAAGTTTTGGAATGGCTAAGTGAACCACAAAGTGTAGGACTGAATCCATAGAAAGTTAAATATGCTTTAGTCCAGAGGTAGACAACCTAAGGCCCATGGGCCACAAGCAGCCTGCAGGGACCGTTTAACCGGCGCACGAGCTGCCCCCGAACTGAGCCGCCCGATCGTCGAGTCCCTGCACGCTATGCTAAACCGGCACAGCGCAGTGCGGGGACTCTCTTCCGAAAATCACGTCTGCACTTGCTCAGATGCCGAAAATCACACCTGTGTAGACGCCGACGCCAGAAATTGTGTCTGCGCAGACGCAGATGTCAGAAAACGCGGCTGCGCGTGTGCAATCTGGCCCACAAAGGGATCTCTGCTAGAGTGAACTGGCCCAGGCGAGGTAAACCTTGCCGACCCCTGTTTTAGTCTCATTGAAATAAATGGAACAAGTTATTTTACAATCCTAGGTGGGTTTCAACAACTATGAGATGACAGATATGACTGCTACTTCCTCCGTACTGCTGGCTTATGCCAACCAGGGCAGCAGGAAAGGAACAGAAGTAACTTAATTTTTTTAATAATAATAAAAAACCACACCCATACCCATTATTCCAATGAGGGCACAGCTATTTATTCCATCTTCAGGCTGGCATCGGTGGTGGTGGTGAGAAGAGTGATCCGGAGCCTTAAAACAAGCAGATCTAAGACTGTGTATGCCCTACCACTGCTCCCCCCCAAAATAGATTAGTCTCAGTCCTGCCTTTGGGGCTGTGTTGTGATAGTAGCATTGAGGGACTATTGCAGAGGACTTTGGCAGTTAGCCTCTGTGCCTGCCTTACGTTTTTTTTTAATCTGTTGAGAGATGCCATCAGGTGATTTGGTGTGACGTGTCATCAATATCTTGATGACACCCTGTTCTATCTTTCAATTTCATCTCAGATCATGGGAGGAAGTTCAGATGCTGGACCATTGCCTGGAGGTGGTAATGGGGTGGGTGCAGATTGGCAAATGGAAGCTGAATTCAGACGAAAAAGTGGCACTGATATTTTATGTTTCACCTGCAGTTTTATGTTGTAATGTTACCCACCATAGGACCATTGGTGAAGGGTTGGGTAAACATACAAATATACTGCCAGTGGGAACACTGGTGTGGGGAGGGGGCTCTGCAGTGGTTGTGCCCCCCCTTCTCTGTGGATGGAGAGGCATCTCTTCCCGATCCTAATTCCTTTCAGAAGATCTAGGTATTAGAATTGCTGTGCTGGTCATGCCAACATTGTTCCCTTTATTTCAACAGAACTATAAAGCATAATGGCCCTCCTTTAGATCTGACTGATTGTCTTGGTTCTGAAAAACAGAATGCATTTCCTCCTATTTTTATACTGATCTGCGAACTATGATTATTTGCACATCAAAATTGAAGCATGTTTATTTTGAAATATAGGGACCCAGGTGGCGCTGTGGTTAAACCACTGAGCCTAGGGCTTGCTGATCAGAAGGTCGGCGGTTCGAATCCCTGTGACGGGGTGAGCTCCCGTTGCTTGGTCCCAGCTCCTGCCAACCTAGCAGTTCGAAAGCACATCAAAATGCAAGTAGATAAATAGGAACCGCTATAGCGGGAAGGTAAACGGCGTTTCCATGTGCTGCTCTGGTTTGCCAGAAGCGGCTTTGTCATGCTGGCCACATGACCTGGAAGCTATACGCCGGCTCCCTCGGCCAATAATGCGAGATGAGCGCACAACCCCAGAGTCGGTCACGACTGGACCTAATGGTTAGGGGTCCCTTTACCTTATTTTGAAATAAGACCGTTTTGATCTCCGTGGGATTTGCCCCCAAGCCAAAATGTTTACAATGATAGCCTTTCACAGTGGGCTCATCAGAGCTGGATACCTCTGACCACAATATGTTGTGTGGGAAAAGAATTGCGCCCCTACCCAGACTTTCGTGTAGAATGCAAATATTTTACGTTCGTATAAAACTTGGCTCGGTTGGAGTACTTTGAGATTTTTCATAGCTGCTTCATGCCATGCCACCCTCCATATCAGCCCAGTGTGAGTGTGTGTGTGTTTGTGTGTGTGTGTGCGCGCGCATGCACACACACAGAGAGAGAGAGAGAGAGAGAGAGAGAGAGAGAGAGAGAGAGAGAGAAATACACAGAAATGGGCAATGGTAACTCAATTTTGTTTCTCTCAAGGGGTTGACAGCTACGTTGTTCCCCAAAAAGAGGGCTGGGAAACCAGTGGTTCTTCAGATGTTCTTGGACTCTCAGCAACCAACACCACTGGCCTTTGTTCATGTTGCCAGGGGCTGATGGGAGTTGGGAGTCCTACAGCATCTATATGGCCACAGGCTTCCCACCCTGTCCCCCAAAGGATTTTGTGAACATCATAGAATTCCATTTCCACTTGGCAGCTGCCTTTTTTTCACGCTTTCACAGTATCGGCAGAGAGGGTGGGAGCAGAATCAGGGTGCCAAGCCTAATAGCCCAAACTATGGCAAGCCCCATAGGCAAAAAACTAAAATTGCTTTGTGCAAGGATATTTTGGCAATGGGTATGTTTGCACAAAACATTTAGTCCAAGGTTCTTGGTTTAGTAAACCATACTGGGCATGCAGCCCATTTGCTTCTCCTTTGCTCCCCCTTTTGCTTGCGTGGGAAAACAAAAAAGGATGGGGGTAGCTTTAGGTCTGAACCTGAGATTGTAGTTTCTTTCACCAGGAGTACTGTTTTTGGAGGACGGGGCAGGCAGGTGTGGAGGACTCCCTAGTCCTGAATGGGTTAACTGTGCCCCTGAAGGACCAGGTGCGCAGCCTGGGAGTCATTTTGGACTCACAGCTATCCATGGAGGCACAGGTCAATTCTGTGTCCAGGGCAGCTGTCTAGCAGCTCCATCTGGTACGCAGGCTGAGATCCTACCTGCCCACAGACTGTCTCACCAGAGTGGGGCATGCTCTGGTTATAGAATCATAGAGTTGGAAGAGACCACAAGGGTCATCTAGTCCAACCCCCTGCCAAGCAGGAAAACCATCAAAGCATTATCTCCCGCTTGGACCATATCTGCCAAGTCTCCCGCTGAAAAATGTGGGATAAGCAGCAGCGCGGCACCGGAAGTTGCATAGAAGCAACTTCCGGGGCTGCTCTTCCCATGTGTGGGCACTGGAAATCGGGCAAAGCAGCACCGGAAGTCGCTTCTGCGCATGCCCAGTGGCCAAGATGCCCGATTTCCAGTGCCACTCTGCCCGATTTCCGGTGCCCAAACATGGGAAGAGCAGCACCCAAAATGGAGGCTCCCTGGCAGGTAGGAAATCCTGGGATTTTTCTCCATTTGGGAGAACAGCGGGAAATGGATTAAAATCCGGGGATTTCCCGTGAAAAACGGGATACTTGGCAGCTAAGGCTTGGACTACTGCAATGCGCTCTACGTGGAGCTACCTTTGAAGGTGACCTGGAAACTACAACTAATCCAGAATGTGGGAGCTAGACTGGGGACTGGGAGTGGCCACCAAAACCATATAACACTGGTCCTGAAAGACCTACATTGGCTCTCAGTATGTTTCCGAGCACAATTCAAAGCGTTTTGCCCCCAAGCCAAAAGGATTTGCCCCCAAGCCAAAATGTTTACAATGATAGCCTTTCACAGTGGGCTCATCAGAGCTGGATACCTCTGACCACAATATGTTGTGTGGGAAAAGAATTGCGCCCCTACCCAGACTTTCGTGTAGAATGCAAATATTTTACGTTCGTATAAAACTTGGCTCGGTTGGAGTACTTTGAGATTTTTCATAGCTGCTTCATGCCATGCCACCCTCCATTTCAGCCCAGTGTGAATGTGTGTGCGTGCATGTACACACACACACACACACACACACACACACACACACACACACACAGAGAGAGAGAGAGAGAGAGAGAGAGAAATACACAGAAATGGGCAATGGCAACTCAATTTTGTTTCTCTCAAGGGGTTGACAGCTACGTTGTTCCCCAAAAAGAGGGCTGGGAAACCAGTGGTTCTTCAGATGTTCTTGGACTCTCAGCAACCAACACCACTGGCCTTTGTTCATGTTGCCAGGGGCTGATGGGAGTTGGGAGTCCTACAGCATCTATATGGCCACAGGCTTCCCACCCTGTCCCCCAAAGGATTTTGTGAACATCATAGAATTCCATTTCCACTTGGCAGCTGCCTTTTTTTCACGCTTTCACAGTATCGGCAGAGAGGGTGGGAGCAGAATCAGGGTGCCAAGCCTAATAGCCCAAACTATGGCAAGCCCCATAGGCAAAAAACTAAAATTGCTTTGTGCAAGGATATTTTGGCAATGGGTATGTTTGCACAAAACATTTAGTCCAAGGTTCTTGGTTTAGTAAACCATACTGGGCATGCAGCCCATTTGCTTCTCCTTTGCTCCCCCTTTTGCTTGCGTGGGAAAACAAAAAAGGATGGGGGTAGCTTTAGGTCTGAACCTGAGATTGTAGTTTCTTTCACCAGGAGTACTGTTTTTGGAGGACGGGGCAGGCAGGTGTGGAGGACTCCCTAGTCCTGAATGGGTTAACTGTGCCCCTGAAGGACCAGGTGCGCAGCCTGGGAGTCATTTTGGACTCACAGCTATCCATGGAGGCACAGGTCAATTCTGTGTCCAGGGCAGCTGTCTAGCAGCTCCATCTGGTACGCAGGCTGAGATCCTACCTGCCCACAGACTGTCTCACCAGAGTGGGGCATGCTCTGGTTATAGAATCATAGAGTTGGAAGAGACCACAAGGGTCATCTAGTCCAACCCCCTGCCAAGCAGGAAAACCATCAAAGCATTATCTCCCGCTTGGACCATATCTGCCAAGTCTCCCGCTGAAAAATGTGGGATAAGCAGCAGCGCGGCACCGGAAGTTGCATAGAAGCAACTTCCGGGGCTGCTCTTCCCATGTGTGGGCACTGGAAATCGGGCAAAGCAGCACCGGAAGTCGCTTCTGCGCATGCCCAGTGGCCAAGATGCCCGATTTCCAGTGCCACTCTGCCCGATTTCCGGTGCCCAAACATGGGAAGAGCAGCACCCAAAATGGAGGCTCCCTGGCAGGTAGGAAATCCTGGGATTTTTCTCCATTTGGGAGAACAGCGGGAAATGGATTAAAATCCGGGGATTTCCCGTGAAAAACGGGATACTTGGCAGCTAAGGCTTGGACTACTGCAATGCGCTCTACGTGGAGCTACCTTTGAAGGTGACCTGGAAACTACAACTAATCCAGAATGTGGGAGCTAGACTGGGGACTGGGAGTGGCCACCAAAACCATATAACACTGGTCCTGAAAGACCTACATTGGCTCTCAGTATGTTTCCGAGCACAATTCAAAGCGTTGGTGCTGACCTTTCAAACCCTAAATGGCCTCGGCCCAGTATACCTGAAGGAGCGTCTCCACCCCCATCATTCAGCCCAGACCCTGAGGTCCAGCTCCGAGGGCCTTCTGGCGGTTCCCTCACTGTGAGAAGTGAGGTTACAGGGAACCAGGCAGAGGGCCTTCTCGGTGGTGGCTCCCATCCTGTGGAACGCCCTCCCACTAGATGTCAAGGAAATAAACAACTACTTGACTTTTAGAAGACATCTGAAGGCAGTCCTGTTTAGGGAATTTTTTAATGATGTTTTATCGTGTTTTTAATATTCTGTTGGGAACCACCCAGAGTGGCTGGGGAAACCCAGCCGGATGGGCAGGGTATAAGTAATAAAATCATCATCATCATAATCAACAACAACAACAACAACAAAAGATTGGCTACTACCTGTTAGTTTCTGTATTTCATTGTACTCACGAGCTTAAAAATGAAAGTTTTAGTGTGTATTTTTTGTGTATGAGAGAGGTTTACTTTGGCCTTGGGAATCATCACTTGGTGGGTTAGGGTTTCTCAAGGCCACCAGGGACACGGAGCAGGCATTTGCCACAAAGCAACATGATTGGTTTGTGGTTCTTGAAACTCTGACAGCCCTTTTGAGTTTGTTTGTTTGTTTGTTTTGAAAAGAAGAAAACCAGGTAGGTAACCAAAATAACAAAATGATTATACAAATACAATGACAACTTTAAAATAAAAATGTCCTGGGAGTTTCTTCCTGAGCTTATATATGGAGAATTTTTGCATTTTGTTTAGATAAAAAATAACCAGGGTTGAAGTGTTGATTCTTTTATTACAGTTGCAGTTTTTGGGGGAGAACAAATTTTGCAAATGCTTTCTAGTGCCGTATAACCAATAATTGAGAGGAAAAGGCCACCTGCATGAATATTTCCCTTTGTTTTCTTATGTTCAGTTGGGCAGGATTTATGCTTGATTAAGTTACTGTCTTTTATCATAATTAAAGAAAAATGTTGTGGAGAATGAACTAAAAACACTGCTCAATGAAAAACAGATTGTCAGAGCTGAAGTGAAACAAAAGGTACCCTGTCACACATGTTGCCTCCTTTTTCCTGAATAATTACCAGTCAGAAAGATTTATCTGCTGTGAGAATGAATCAACTCTGTTTTAACCATGGGAATAAAGAAAGGAGAGAAAGTATATTTAACGTTTCCCCCCAGAAATGATGTTGTAAAGTTTGGCTGGGATGGTAAGAAAAGGAACCCCAGAAACAAGGACTTTAAAAATCCATATTTTTAAACAGTCTCGCTTTTCCCTACCAATTCTGCCCCCCCCCAAAAAAGAAGAAGGTTGGTTGATTTCAACAGAATTTAAGTGTATGATTATGTACACATTGCTGCTGAGTTATGAAAGAGTTAAGTTCTTGTGGTGCCTTGGAGTCTCTCTTTTAAAATGGCGTAGCCAGATTTCCTCCTTGAAATATGTATGCTTCTATCAGACTTAATTCCACAGCCCTCTCTGTTCGTAACTAGCTGCAGTTACCCACAAAGAGCAATAAGCTGTATGAAAATTGTAGAGTAATGCCGTAAGTTAAATGAAGTGGGCAAAACTCGCATCTTGGGTCTCGCTTCTCCCTCCAACCCCCTTTGTTTTTAGCTAAACTCTGCCAAGTTGGAGGGGGGCCCATCTTAGGCTCACCACAATTTCCCCCAGTGCACAAGGGGAAACTTGGCAACACACGTCAATCAATTATTTGGCATTTTAAACTTGTTTACAGTTTTGATTTGAGGTTGGTTCCACACACCATGTTAGGTGGATGTCAAGTGGTTCTGCCTCCTAGTATTTAGCAGCACTAGTCTTGTGATTCAAGGTGTGGCACATCAGCACCTTAAAACTGTCAATGAAGCAACCTATAAATGTTTCAAAGCCTACCTAAACTCAAGGAAGTGATGTTCACCTTTTCCCAGGTGTACAGCTGAGCAGCCCCCAAATCCCATCTTTTAAGTAATAGTGGTGTTGACAGATCAGTGCGAAACAGATTATACAGTCACACCTCGGTTTAAGTACACTTCTGTTTGAGTACTTTCAGTTTAAGTACTCTGCGGATTAATCCACTTTCCATTCCTTTCAATGGGAAAGTTCGCTTCAGGTTAAGTACGCTTCAGGTTAAGTATGGACTTCCGGGACCAATTACACTCATACCTAGGGTTAAGTATGCTTCAGGTAGAGTACTCCGTGGACCCGTCTGGAACCTCGACTTACGAACAGTGGTACCTCGACTTACGAACGACTCGGCAACCGAATTTTTCGACTTACAAATGGGGGTAATGGCTGCACGCTTACGAATGTCTCGACATCCGAAAGGAAATTTTAGATAGGGATTTTTAGATAGGGTTGCTTCAACTTACGAATTTTTCCATTTCCAATGCATTCCTATGGGAAATTGCATTTCCAATGGCGTTTTTCGACTTATGAATTTTTCGACCTTCAAAGGATTGAATTCGTAAGTCGAGGCACCACTGTAATCCACTTTCCATTACTTTCAATGGGAAAGTTCGCTTCAGGTTAAGTACAGTGGTGCCTCGCTAGACGAATTTAATTCGTTCCACGGGTCTATTCTTATAACGAAAAATTTGTCTAGCGAATCCCATAGGAATGCATTGAATTTTTTTGAATTTTTTTTTTGCCCATAGGAACGCATTAATTGAATTTCAATGCATTCCTATGGGAAACCGTGATTCGCTAGACAAATTTTTCGTAAAACGAATTCATCTAGCGAGGCAACCTCCGCTAGAAAAATCCTTCCTTTAAGCGAAAAATTTGTCTTACGGGGCGTTTGTTAAGCGAGGCACCACTGTACGCTTCAGTTTAAGTACTCCGCGGACTGTCTGGAACGGATTAATCTACTTTCCATTACTTTCAGTGGGAAAGTTCGCTTCAGGTTAAGTACAGACTTCCAGAAGCAATTGTGTACTTCAACCGAGGTGCCACTGTAATGCAGTCTGCCTTGACTGACTGCATTTCCCCGACACTGGTGAAAATGAAGAATTGGCAAAGAGGAACAAGAAATGTATGCCAACAAAGGGCATTGGGAATGAAATTTTGCCTGTAAGCACCAACAAACATAAGTCATCATTTGAGGATCTCCAACTTATTTACACCTTTGTTTTACACTTGAGAAAGACTTTTGCAGTCTTAAGTGTAAAAAATTGTTTTCCAATTCTTCTCTCCTTTCTTATCTTAGTTGTCTTATTTAGGACCTCCTGTGGATAATATTGAAATACAAAATATGAAATCCTTTGTACACTTGGGAATGCCATCTTTTGGAACAGCGATGTTAATACACGGTTTTCCATTTTTTTTCTGTCGAACTGCAAGTCATGGATATTTGAAATAAGGCATTTTTAAACGTAAAATTATTTTTTTAAATTTCTTTTCATCATCTACATAAGTTTTAAGACTCACACAGAGGTGAGCCACAGGTGATTGTTGTTGTTGTTGTTTAGTCATTTAGTCGTGTCCAACTCTTCGTGACCCCATGGACCAGAGCACGCCAGGCACTCCTGTCTTCCACTGCCTCCCGCAGTTTGGTCAGACTCATGTTGGTAGCTTCGAGAACACTGTCCAGCCATCTCGTCCTCTGTCGTCCCCTTCTCCTAGTGCCCTCAATCTTTCCCAGCATCAGGGTCTTTTCCAGGGATCACATGTGATAAATCACCCTTATTTCCTAATTTAACAACAACAAAAATATAAATAACATTTCTTTATTCCATGATAAAAAATAGCATATGTTTTCCATTTTGGAAGGACTTCAACACTACCACAAAATGCTAGCACAGGAATTACAATGGAAACATATGTCCTTCCTTTTTCAGAATTAATCCGCATACAGGTTTCTGTCAACATCAAAAGGAGAACTTTGAACTCTTCAGAAGATGGAGCTGGTTTGTACATTGTGGGGGTATATTTGGTGATAGCAACGAAAGTATAATCCTGCTCTTGCAATCTGCACCAAAACTTGTTTCTTTGCGAGGCTTTCTCCCCCCTTCCCCTAAAATAATAAAAAAATATCAAATATCATTAAAGAAAGATTGAACTAAAACAGATTTCAGAAATGAATCTCAGCTTGTCTAGATGTGGTGATGTGCACCTGAGTAAATAAATTTTTTGGATTGGTTGCGATAAATTTTTGCTGACTTCCTTTCTTTCCAGCGCCACCTGGGATTGTTTTGCATGGGAATGAACAGAATCAGATTAGGTTTGCCTGGAGTATCTGGGGTTTTCATAGTTACAGCTTTCTCTCTAGTCCACTACGACATCGACTTTCTCCAGTTCTTATTTGCCGTGGAGAGCAATGTGAATGTGCTCTAGGCTGCCTGGTCTCATTGTCAAGGAAAGGAGTAGGATTGTACCCGAAGGGTTGTTTTTCTATACATTATGATCCCATGTAATTCTATGAGAAATTAAATACAGTGGTACCTCTGGTTATGGATTTAATTTTTCTTGGGGTGACGTGTGCACCCCGCAAAATTCCGCAACTAGAGGCACTGCTTCTGCACACACACGGCGCGATAAAACGCTTCTGCACATGCGCGAGCAGCGAAACCTGGAAGTATACACTTCCAGGATTGCCGCAGCCATAATCGAAAGATTCCATAACCTGGAGGTTACGCAACATGAAGTACCAATGTATTTCTTTTGGAACTGTGAATCTCTGTTTAGGCTGTTTGTCTTAGCTGCCCTTAAAGATCAGCTAACCTTAAAGATCTAAAGTTGTGTGAATAAAAACAGGCAATCAATTAATTTAAATACATCTCAAAATTAGTTCAGAAGAAATTAAAATCTGGACAGATGGCAGTCCACGGGTAAAATTGAGAGTGGTTAATATTCTCCAGGGCCAACTGTTACCACTGGTCTTATCAAGGACCTGTGAGCGGGCTAGGAGGGCTCTTTAATGCTTGTTCTTATACAGAAAGAGAAGAATCAGACTGAACTCTGACGAAAGGCCTGGTGGAACAGCTCCGTCTTACAGGCCCTGTGGAAAGCTGGTTTAATCTGGTTCTGGTTCTGTTATCTTTCTGTACTGGACCTCAGTGTCCGGGCAGAATGATGGGGGCGGAGACGCTCCTTCAGGTATACTGGGCTGAGGCCATTTAGGGCTTTAAAGGTCAGCACCAACACTTTGAACTGTGCTCGGAAACGTACTGGGAGCCAATGTAGATCTTTCAAGACCGGTATTATGTGGTCTCGGCGGCCGCTCCCAGTCACCAGTTTCCTAGACAACTGGGAAACAGAGGCCTGTGAGCCCTCCAGTTGGAGAACAGCCTTGACCAAAGGTGTCATGGGCTTTGAAGACGCTCGAACTCAGGACAAAAGAGAGAAATGTGCTAAGAGGAAGGCACAATTGGCAAACCTTCACCATGATCAAATCCTGCCCAGAAATCTATGTCCCCACTGTGGAAGGACGTGTGGGTCCAGAATTGGCCCCAACAGTCACTTACAAACTCACTTTTAAAACCGTGTCTATTTTACCTGACTACAAGTGATCACCAGAGAAGAAGAAGGGGGCACAAACGCTCCCCATGTTTAACCTTCGGTTTGCTAGTAAAACGGAATTACTCTGTCGCGAAATTATGCAAAACTGAATTACTGTGTCGTGAAATGATGCATGTCCAAAAAGTGTGTCACCAACTTGAAACGTTTTGGAGAGCTCTGGCCCAGAGGCTTGGAAAAAACAAAATATATATTTTCATGGTGCTGAAATGATGACAAGGTTGCACAGCATCCCATAGATGTGGGTGGGTGTGGATTCTTTCATTGCTAACCTCTGGACGTCTCTCAGAGATGGCACACAGAGTAGGGCTTTATATTATTATTATTATTATTATTATTATTATTATTATTATTATTACCCCACCCATCTGGGTGGCTTACAGCATATATAGAAACATAATTAAAAAATCAAACATTATAAAATGTAGTTCCTCCCCGGATGGGCTCATTGACCCCCCAAAAGTTGACATTTATTGGATTTCCTGGACTTATGGCTAACCTGTCTTATCTTCCATCAAGTAATCTTTCCACCATAGTTATCTGATTTAAACTTTTTATATGGTTTTTCTTGTATGTTTTTATGTGCACTTGTTGTGAACTTTATATTATACTTTCCCTAAAAAGGGAATGCAGACCTTATGGGGGGGGGAATCCTCTACACCAATTTTATGCCATGCCTATTATCAATACAGACGAAGAGTAGGCTACATATATATATTCAAAATAAAACCTTTTCATAATAAATAATAATAAACAAGCAGGTAAAAGTACCCCAGATGGTTAAGTCCTGTCAAAGGTGCTCATCTCGCTTCCAGGCTGAGGGAGCTGACGTTTTGTCTGCAGACAGCTTTCCGGGTCATGTAGCCAGCATGACTAAACCGCTTCTGGCACAATGGGACATCATGACAGAAACCAGAGCACATGGAAACGCCGTTTACCTTCCCGCAGCAGTGGTGCCTATTTATCCACTTGCACTGGTGTGCTTTCGAACTGCTAGGTTGGCAGGAGCTGGGACAGAGCAATGGGAGCTCATTCCGTCATGGGGATTCGAACTGCTGACCTTCTGATCGGCAAACCCAAGAGGCTCAGTGGTTTAGACCACAGCACCACCCATGTCCCAAATAAACAAACAATCACTGATATGTTCACCCACCATTGTGAGGCTCAAAGCAATGAAGATGATGCCTCCCCAGCTGTTGCCATTGGCTGTGGGTCTCTTGTGATGTCACAAAAGCACTTGGCAACTGAATGGATATACTGTAAAGGCAGGCCAAGGGGAAAGCCCTTTTCTCTTTCCAGCAGGACACACCTGGCAATGGATGTGACATTCAGCACTTCCCAGGTTTCTTCCACTTGGAGGAGGCAAAGTGGTGAATGGAAGGAGGCAATCCTCTGGCAGTAGGATGTTATGGAGCGATAGTAAGGCACATTTGCTTGCTTGAAGGCTGCTGGTATCTGTGGTTGGAAGCTGATGGGTGTCTCATGATGGACCTAAGAGAAGCTGGCAGATGTTGGTGGATGGAAGCCAGTGGCTTTTGGATTCAGAAGTTGGTGGAGGCTACAAGGCTAAAGCAGACTGATCTTTGTGGATGTCGCCTGATGGAAGTTCACCTTTGGAAGACAGTCAACAGAAGGCAGTGGATATTTGTGGATTGAAGCCAGGGCATGAACGTGAATGGATGTCATGTTTTTGGATGTTGGCTGGTATATGTTTGTGTGAGTACATGGGAGGTTTCAAATGTGGTTGAGGCAGAATGGTGTTTGCATGTGCACGAATGTGATGTGTTGAGGGTAGATATTCATGAATAGATGAAACCCATTGGAGGGGGGATATTGGTTTCATAGAATCAAGAGTATCAGGGATTCGAGTTGGGAGGGACCTTGAGGGTCATCTAGCTCAGTGTTTCTCAACCAGTGTGCCTCCAGATATTTTGGGACTACAACTCCCATCATCCCTAGCTAGCAAGACCAGTGGTCAGGAATGATGGGAGTTGTAGTCCCAAAACATCTGGAGGCACACTGGTTGAGAAACACTGATCTAGCTCAACCCCTTACAATGCAGGAATATTTTGCCCAATGTGGGGCTCAAACCCACAACCCTGAAATTAGGAGTCTCATGTATTTTGTGTTTTCATGTTGTATTTTCACATTGTGAACTGCACTGTGATCTCTGGAGAGCAGTATTCAAATTTTAATAATAATAATAATAATAATAATAATAATAATAAAAGACACCTGAATGCAACCCTGTTTAGGGAAGTTTTTTAATGTTTGGTGTTTTATCGTGTTTTTAATATTCAGTTGGGAGCCGCTCAGAATGGCTGGGTAAACCCAGCCAGATTCGAGGGGTATAAATAAATTATTATTATTATTATTATTATTATTATTATTATTATTATTAGGAGGCTGAAGTTAAAGGGTGAAGCCACCAGGCAGAAGCCAATGGAGGGGCCTGAGTGATGCTGTCAGTTGGTAGCTATCAAGCCATTAAGCCTAGTCATCTATGAGGTAAGGTGAAGCAGCCTGCCCTGGCCTTTAAAATCATAGAATCATAGAGTTGGAAGGGACCCTGAGGATCATCTAGTCCAACCCCCTACAATGCAGGAATATGCAGCTGCCCCATACAGGGATCGAACCTGCAACCTTGGCGTTACGAGCACCATGCTCTATAAACAACTGAGCTTTCCTGAATTAGTGTTATATAAATATTTGGATAAATATTTTTTTAAAAAACAACAGGAAGCTGTTCGTGCATGCTCTTCTGTTTTGGCCTTAAGGCACTGCTTTCTCTGTAAAGTTCCACTTCTAATCTCGTAATAAAAAGGGGGAAACAAAATATGATCATTCCGTGACAGTCAGCACCCAGGCAGATACTTGAATGCAAGCAGTCGAGTGGTAATTACTAGCTTTCAGTACCCATTAGTTTCAGATTTAGATTAATTTTTCTTTTGGGAAAGCTTTCCATGACTGTTGGTTAAGGAAAACCACACTAGTTTACGATTGACAGGATGATTAATTTTTCAGCATTTTTGTCAAATGTACATAAATCAAAGGTGCCAAAACACTTGATGGCATTTTGTCTCTTCACTGCGGGCTGGAAAGTTGCTAGGAAACATGCCGTCATTGCTAAAACCACTTCTCTGCTGACTTCAAACCAGTTTGTGGTTCTGTAATGGCAGACTATAGGGAACCAAAAGATATCTGAATTCTTCTTCCCACCCATTCCTAAATTACTGACTCGGGTGTTTGTGTGTGTGTGTGTGTGTGTGTGTGTGTGTGTGTGTGTGTGTGTGTATGTGTTGTGGAGAGAGGGACATGTATAGATGGCTGCTGTTCTTTCATCCACCAAAAGAAGCAGCACCTCTGGAAGACAAAATATCTAATGGCGTAGAACTAAAATTGGTTTTAAAGAGCGGTTATGTTGCTCTTAAGTCTTGTTTAGCAACCAAGTAGGCTTCTTTGTGGGGAACAGGTATTTGTGCAAATGAAAATGGAGTTGCCATCCTGTGAAACAGGAAATAGGAGGTTGGGATACTTATAACAACTCACACCATGAGCACCTGTCATCAATCTCAGTATTTCTTTTCATAGTGAAGATTTATTAAAGTGGAGGGTTGAGGAAATGGTAATCACAGTTGCCTGAGTGCAATGATGAATGAGAGTTTTAAGATTTCCCTCCTTTTATTCCTTTAGGTTTATTATGCCATTTATTTTTCAACCTTTTCTTCTTCTTTTCCTTTTTGCTAAAGTTCACCCAGAATCTTTCTTCATATGAACAGTCTGGACACCCCACCTGAAAAAAGCTTTCTGCAAGGGTCTACAATAGGGGTGCCCAAACTTTTTTCAAAGAGGGCCAGATTTGATGAAGTAAACATGTGTAAGGGCCGACCGTGGTTGACCTTTTTCTAGAATTGAATTTGTTGAGCTCTTTTTTTTTACAATTTTACCTCAAAGTTGTTGAGTTTTTTTATGATTGAAGTTGTTGCCACAGGGGCCAAATTAAACTGACCGGCGGGCCGGATTAGTCCCCCAAAATGGACTTTGGAGATGCCTGGTCTACAACAGGGGTCCCCAAACTAACTAAGGCCCGGGGGCCGGATGCGGACCAATTGCCTTCTCAATCCGGCCCACGGACAGTCTGGGAATCAGCATGTTTTTACATGAGTAGAATGTGTCCTTTTATTTAAAATGCATCTCTGGGTTATTTGTGGGGCATAGGAATTTGTTCTTTTTTTTTTCAAAATATAGTCCGGCCCCCCACAAGGTCTGAGGGACAGTGGACCGGCCCCCGGCTGCAAAAGTTTGCTAACCCCTGGTCTACAACCACTGAGCTTTGACATCGGGAAGTCCAGTGGCAGATTCAGCCATGAATGACTTTTCCTTTCATATTTGTCCTATGAGTCTCTCCGGTGAAAATATTTCTTCCTCCTAGCTTTCCAAGCTAGATCTCCCGTCTCTTGCCTGTGCTTTAAAGCTGGCTTTACAGGTAATTAAAGCAATCTTGCAAAGAAACGGAACATACAGCACAACTTCATTGCAAACAGGAAGCTTTCCTGTTATATTTCACATAACTCCGATAGGGAGCGATTGTGATAGGTGGGGGCGAAGCCACAGCCGCCTGAAAAAAAGCTACTGGCTCAATGGCTCATGCGGCATGATTTGAAATCTTGCTGTAAATATACTGTATTTGTGGTTCCCTTTGTAACCAGTGGCGCCAGGAATTGGTCCCAGGTTTTTTTTATTTTTTCCCCTTAGAATGCTTCATATTTTATTACATTATTAAGTTTTAAGTGCTATTGTTCCATATTTGGATCATTAAAGGCTTTGAGGTATGCCTTCGCGCTCCTAAGAAGTATGGATGTCATCAGGATCCCAAAGAGTGTATGTTTTCTGTATCTTTATTTTAATGTCGTTCTTGACTCTCTGCCCAGGTTTGGGTTATTAGGTTTTTCTCTCTGCTAGAACAGAAATTAATCTAGTTTTCCCTTTTCAGTGCACAAAGGACCCTTCTTTTTAGTTGTAGTGAGTTAAAGTTTTACTGTAGGCAACATAACTGTATATTATTGTTCTCTTTTCCCCCCCAAAGTAGAAGCAGTCCATTTATTTTTATGAATGTTTCAATTGTTAAAAGGTGCTGTGTCTAATTATGAAATATTAGGTTATATTTTGACCTGATTCCCCTGCTTTCTCAGATATTTTGATGCAGTCATCTCCCTGCATATGGCGTTTTAAAAATATGTAATTCAGTTTGAAAAGTACTGATCATCCTCCTATCTCTTTTTTTTTTAAGTGCACCTCTTTTTGCTGTCCAAAGCAGCAAAAGGGTGCAAACTGAGGCTGTGAATTTTATTTAACCGGAAAGGAATAGATGTGAAATGGGAATTGTTGAAGTATACAGGCGTTTTCTGACAAGGGTTACGTTTCTGAGTAGCATGCCTGTAGTGGAACCTTGGTTCTTGAACTTAATCCGTTCTGGAAGTCCGTTCAACTCCCAAAGCTGTTTGAAATGCAAGTCATGGCTTCCAATTGGCTGCAGGAGCTTCCTGCACTCAAGCGGAAGCTGCGTCAGATGTCCGGCTTCCGAAAAACGTTTGACAACTGGAACACTTACTTCCAGGTTTTCAGTGTTTGGGAGCTGATGTGTTCGTCATCTAAGCCGTTTGAGAACCAAGCTACCACTACATGTGAAATAGTGGGGAAACCATCTAAAAAGCCTCTAAACACCCTCTCCGCCAAGTCCACCAGACTCCACCATAGAATCATGGAAGAGACCACAAGGGCCATCCAGTCCAACCCCCTGCCAAGCAGGAAACACCATCAAAGCATTCTTGACATATGTCTGTCAAGCTTCTGCATAAAGACCTCCAAAGAAGGAGACTCCACCACACTCCGTGGTAGCAAATTCCACAATCGCTCCCTCCAAACATCCTTTCTCAAACTCAAAACTCTCCACAAGCAGCAAAGGCTCCTGGGATTGCTAACCGTTACCCCTCTCTTTTCATGCCGTTTTTGCAATCTCATTGCTCTTTTTGGGGCTCTTTGGGGCTCTTTTTGCCCTTTCTGCACCTTTTTGCAGCTTGAAGCCAGTATTTTTTATTTTAAAAAAAATGGATGGATGAGACATTTGCACGGCTAAAACTTGTATCTTCTCATGCAGCTGTGTGTTCTGCAGTGCTGCTCATTTGTGTAAACTTTCCAGGGCAGTCTCGAGCAGGTCGCGTGCTCTGGCGCTGAGGGGCGGAGATCGATCCGGCGCTCCCTCCCTCGCAGGGTGCAGCATGGCTTCCGCACGGCTTTGCCGCGCAGCGCCCGGCCTACCGGCCCGGCGCCCCACACCACCGGAACTCTACCTAGAGCCGGCCCTGAAACTTTCCATTCAGATCACTGCCTTGGAACTTCTTTTTTTTAAGAGATGAGTTGGGGGAAAATACCTTCCAACCTGATTAAACAGAACCTACTCTCTAGTTTCAGTTCTATTGAAACAATTAATGCCACCTGGTAGATTCCATATGGCAGATATCTAAAGTAATCTTCCCCTTAAGAAAAAAAGAAAAAATATGAAATGTACAGTGTTATCTCTGGTTGCAGATGGGATCTGTTCCGGAGGTCTGGTCAGATCCCAGGGTTTCTGCAACCTGAGGACAGCTTCTGCGCATGCGCGCAGGGTGAAACCCGGTAAAATACTTACGGATTTGCCGCACACACATCCCGAGGCATTCGTCTTGCGGGGTACCACTGTATATGTTTGTGCATGGAGTTATTACTTAGCATTGCCTCGCATTGAAAGTGACCTTTCAAATGGTGAAGTAAATTTTCAAATGGCCAGAATGTAACTGCTTCCTCCAGCTGCAAAATATGGCATGAAGTCATACACCAGCAGCTAAAGACATTGAACAGGGCTTCTGAAGCAGACCGACGCAGCTTTCCTGCTGAAGGAGACCTTCAATTACTGGAGGAAAAGTGATAGGGCCCTTGAGGCCTCTGGTTGAATGAGTTTACCGTTTTTTGCATTTAATGCTTCGAGGCTCCGACTGTTCATCTTGCAGCCTCCAAAGTTGCTTGATTTAGTTGTGGTTATTGTTCGCGACGTGTGACCTTTTAGCCCAGGAGAAGCAGGAGGGCAGAGGAAGAAGGGGCCTTGTCAGAATTTGGATGGATTTCTGGGGGTTGGATTGATGCATGGATAGAGGGAAGTGTGAAAAGAGTCTTTCCCATGAGAAAAGGGTATTTCCCCCCCTTAAACTTAGTTTGATGGATGGTACATGCTTTATGTTCAGTAATGTCCAGATTGGGTTTCAGCGAGTAAACCAGGAGGCAAGTCTGCAGTGTGGCAGAAACTGTTACATGGTGTTGAACTATCACTTTTATTTAATAGAGGAAGTTTAGTATCACTCTTAGCAGGCATAGTGGGGAGAGCAGACTATCCAATTTTACCTTTTCAAAGCTCTATAGATCATCTCTGTCCCCTGTCTCCCTCTGTGGAGGGAGGCTGTCAGTCATCCCACAGGTGGTCAGTCACCCCTACTGGGAAACCAAATATCCCTTTCCAAGAAGGAATTGTCAGCAGTTCTTCCCTCCCCAGGGGTGGGAATTTCCATGAGACGGTATACCACCTGAGAAAGCATGAGAAAGAATTCAGGACTTTGAGATCATGAGTGGCGAATATGAAATCTCTTAGACTAAGGATGGTGATTAACTTTCTTTGTCAGGGGCTGGGAACCAGGCAGAGGGCCTTCTCGGTAGTGGCACCCTCTCTGTGGAACGCCCTCCCATCAAATGTCAAAGAAATAAACAACTATCTGACTTTTAGAAGACATCTGAAGGCAGCCCTGATTAAGGAAGTTTTTAATGTTTGATGTTTTACCATGTTTTATCTGTTGGGAGCCGCCCAGAGTGGCTGGGGAAACGTAGCCAGATGGGCAGGGTATAAATAAATAAATAAAGGAACAGACACTTAAATGGCTCCCCCTTCCAATTTATTTGAGATTTACTTTCAAGACAACCTCCTGAGTTCCAACCTCCTACCATCCCGTTCACCCAAGGCCACCTCTAGACTCCCCACCTTGAACTTCTCAGTTTTAGTGGAATTTCCTTTCCAGTGGCTTTTGGTCTGGAAGAATGGGTACAGCTCACAAAATAGAAGTTGTAGACCCAAGTAGCTCTTAGATTCCAAGGCTTACTAAAGGACCTCATGAGCTCCCTGGGAAAGGGAGGTAGAAGCATCCATCACCGGCTCCATTGCCCCAACCAGACTGAATCAGCAGCCCACTGGCTGCATTCTGAACTAACTGAAGTTTCTGAGCAGTTGTCAAAGGCAGTTCCATATACCATGCATTACAATGGTCAATCCCAAGCAGAAAATACCACACCTTTCTGTCTATAAGACGCCCCCTTGGATAAGACACACCCACACCCCATTTTGGGGGGGGACTAAATTTTTTTAAAATGAGGGGAGATGGCCCAAAGATATTGAGCCTCTCCCTCCATGCAGCTGCAGGCAGGAAACACTCCCTAGATCAGGGGTCCCCAAACTTACCCGGCTTCGCGTGGCAGGCCAGGCCGGAGGGCAGGGGAACGTGCAGGTGCGGCGGGAGCACATGCCTGTGCGCATGCGCACACACTATTTTCGGCGCACTTCCGGGTCAGAAAAGCGACGAAAATAGCTTGTGTGCATGCACCCGGGCCTCCTCCACCCCGGAAGTGTGCCGGAAATGATGCTTGCGCATGCGCGTAAGCTATTTCCGGTGCTTTTCCGACCCGGAAGTGGGCAGCCGCGCCACGCCGCGCCGGAAAGAGTGGGCGGTGGCAGCGGGTGGCGGGGATTGTCGTGGGCCGCATCCGGCCCCCGGGCCATAGCTTGGGCACCGTGCCCTAGATCGTTTCCCACGCACAATGGCATCGGGTGAATTTGCGCTTCCTGGCACTAATACTTCCAGTGCCTCACCTAAATCTGATGAAAAAGAGAAAGAGGGTTGGGTGTCATTATTACAGCTGATTCTTCAGAGGCCCGGCATTGTGAGCAAAGTCTAAAGCAATCGTTCATTAAACAGGTACAAAGCACCGGGTAGTCACATCTGTTCATAGAAACGTGTGTCTTTTTGGCGCCAAGTGGGATATCCGGTAGGACTTTGGGAGCAATGATATCAGGGAACAAATATGGTAATTGAATGAAGACAAAGGAAAGCTGTTACTTTTGGACTGGATTTCCAAGGTACTTTCTCTGAAGAGGAAACCATAACATTCCCTAGGCTCGCATTTATGGCTCACGGTTAGTTTCAATACTCAAGATAAATCTCTGCTCTTTCCATGACACTTGTGAATTTACATCATCTGTGAAAAGAATGTCGTATTGATTCCTCATTAGGGAATGGGTACTTTGAGCAACTCCTATGCAGGTGTATAAACTGGCTTTCTCTATCCCAGCTGTATACTCCAATGTGCTTTGCCCTTCATTCCTCCAAACCTCATGGTCAGGGATCACATTTTTTAGATACATTGTAAGGTGTGTTTGCTTTACCAGGAAGACAAAGGGATTTAATGTTAGAGCCTACAGTGGTACCTCGGTTTAAGTACACAGTTGGTTCCGGAAGTCTGTACTTAATCTGAAGCGTACTTAACCTGAAGCGAACTTTCCCATTGAAGGCAATGGAAAGTGGATTAATCCGTTCCAGGCGGTCCGTGGAGTACTTAAACTGAAGCGTACATAACCTGAAGCAAACTTTCCCATTGAAAGTAATGGAAAGTGGATTAATCCATTCCAGACGGTCCATGGAGTATTCAACCTGAAGCGTACTTAACCCGAAGTATGAGTGTAATTGGTTCCGGAAGTCCGTACTTAACCTGAAGCGAACTTTCCCATTGAAAGTAATGGAAAGTGGATTAATCCGTTCCAGACGGGTCTGCAGAGTACTTAAATTGAAAGCACTTAAACCGAGGTATGACTGTACTTCAACTCCAGTACAGTGGTACCTTAGTTCTCAGACTTAATCCATTCCGGAAGTCTGTTCCAAAACAAAAGCATTCCAAAACCAAGGCACCCTTTCCCATAGAAAGTAATGCAAAACGGATTAATCCGTTCCAGACTTTTAAAAACAACCCCTAAAACATGAATTTTACTGTCTAACGACCATTGATCCATAAAATGAAAACCAAGATCTGTACTATACTGTACTATAAAAAATTAAGACAGTATTGTAGATGATAAAAATTAAAATTATTACTATTTTCTTACCTGCACTGATGATAGTCTTTGTTTGGATGGGGGCTTTTATCCATTTCCGCAGTCACGCAATCAATCAGTAGCTGATCTGGGTTCCACACAGTCACAAAAACAAGTTAACTGAAAAAGCCTCAGAAATAAAAATGCAAAATAAATAGCAAAAACAAAAGTGCCAAACTTAATCCATTCTGGAAGTCCGTTTGACGTCTGAAATGTTTGAAAACCAAAGTGCAGCTTCTGATTGGTGCAGGCGCTCCAGAAAGAATAGCCGACAGCCGTATCAGAAATTCGGCTTCCGAAAAACATTTAAAAACCAGAACACTTACTTACGTTATGGCGTTTGGGAACCAAGGTGTTTGACTACCAAGGAACCATTGTGCAGAGTTGCAGTTGTCAAGGACTGTCTTCTCTGATAGGACCTGCATAGAGGTCTATTGCCTGATGTTGCCAATGAGCATGACCAGGAAGAGGACCTTTTGAGTCATGGTACCCCATTTGTGCCATGCCCTTCTTCCAGGTTGTTGGCATTTGGGAACCAAGGCGTTTGAGAACCAAGGTACCACTGTACTTCAACTCTTGTATCCTCTTGAATCGCTCCTTATTCAGAGCTTTGTGTTGAGCAATTCTAAGTGAAGAATGGTCTTTACAGTTCCCTTATGGCTGAATATTGGATTTCTGCCCTCAATAAACAGTTTAGAGCAGGGGTCAGCAAACTTTTTCAGCAGGGGGCCGGTCCACTGTCCCTCAGACCTTGTGGGGGGCCAGACTATATTTTGAAAAAAAAAATGAACGAATTCCTATGCCCCACAAATAACCCAGAGATGCATTTTAAATAAAAGCACACATTCTATTCATGTAAAAACACCAGGCAGGCCCCACAAATAACCCAGAGATGCATTTTAAATAAAAGGACACATTCTACTCATGTAAAAACATGCTGATTCCCGGACCGTCCGCGTGCCTTAGTTTGGGGTCCCCTGGATTAGAGTGTGGCATCCTATATATTTAAACAAAATAATAATGTGCCTTACTACAAGCTTTCAAGCTTCTGTTCTCCATATTCTTCAGAGTCCTAAATTTTATAACCTTTATTTATTTTGCTTTCTTTAACCCTATGCCTTCCTCTTCAGGTTTTGTGACCTTTTACAGTGTTGTGCGTGTTTCTGTTTTGACCGAATGCTGCCACCTTTTGTTTGAAAGAAGTGCATCCCATAATCTTTCAACAAGCAGAAACCATATTTTGAAATCTTCTGCAATGGGTTGTCTTAATGGTCTTCATAAGCTGATCTTGTCCAGCTAATCTTCTTTTGTAAACTAGAGTCTCCTCAGGGTAGACACTATCTTAATCCAAAATCTTGTGAAGCATCTTATGGGCTTACAGCACTGTTTCCTTGTTGAATGTTCTTTCTGAAAGTACCCTGTTCCCTCATGATTCAACAGTAACAAAAAGACACTTCTGAAATTCATATGCAGAGCATATTTCTTGTGTTTTTTGTATGTGGTTGATAATTACATCTTTATCCCTTTTTTAGTGTGCAATTAAACAATTAAGAGTGGAATTCAACATCACTATTACAAATGTTCTGTTTCTGCAAGCATATTAGAACCCCCCTCTCTAAATCAATTTCATTAAGTGTGCGGGGAGGAGAGAGAGAGAAGGAAGTCCCATTGTGTGAAGAAGTTCTTGTGCGGGGCTTCAGCAGCAGAGTTTTGTTAAAAGAAATTGGATCAAATGCTTACTTACCCCATTATAATATTGCAATAAAATATAACACGACACAGATTTCTGACAGCCCTCATCACAAGGACATCTCTTTTCCCCCCAGTGGAATTTATTTAAATCAACAATCCATTAATGCTTCTGGCAGAGAAACACAGTTCACCGACATAAAATATCCTTGAAGTTTAGGAAGCTTAAGAAAATTAAATGTTTATTAATCGAGTAACATTTCCAATTAGCCAAACCCAAATATATTGGAGAACAGGTTCTAACAGCTGTCAGCTCTTGAAAATCCAGGTCCTTGGGGTTTTGTTTTGTTTTGTTTTTGCTTGATTCATTGTTGTTGTTGTTTAGTCGTTTAGTCGTGTCCGACTCTTCGTGACCCCATGGACCATAGCACGCCAGGCACTCCTGTCTTGCACTGCCTCCCGCAGTTTGGTCAAACTCATGTTCGTAGCTTCGAGAACACTGTCCAACCATCTTGTCCTCTGTCGTCCCCTTCTCCTAGTGCCCTCAATCTTTCCCAACATCAGGGTCTTTTCCAAGGATTCTTCTCTTCTCATGAGGTGGCCAAAGTATTGGAGCCTCAGCTTCACGATCTGTCCTTCCAGGGAGCACTCTGAGCTGATTTCCTTAAGAATGGATAGGTTTGATCTTCTAGCAGTCCATGGGACTCTCAAGAGTCTCCTCCAGCACCATAATTCAAAAGCATCAATTCTTTGACGATCAGCCTTCTTTATGGTCCAGCTCTCACTTCCATACATCACTACTGGGAAAACCATAGCTTTAACTATACGGACCTTTGTCGGCAAAGTGATGTCTCTGCTTTTTAAGAGCTTGATTCATTAGTTTTAGCTTTCTCCATAATGAGAAGAGTATCCATCGAAAATCCTGAAAGATGTATTTATGCAGACTAAACTCCCTGCCATCACTCCAGGAGTTCATTAAAGAATCTGTACATACTGAATCAACTATCACACATAGTCAGTGTCTGAGGACAGCTTTGCATGTAGAGAAACTGTGGGGTTATGCAGGAAATTATAAGGCTTATTTTTCAAGTCTTTGCTATGTGTGTTTGTGGATTTACTTTTGTGCATTTCCCCTCTTCCAACACTTCCATTGGCTGTTCTGGAACCTGAGTCTCTCCGCTTAATCCCATTACAGTGCTACCTTGGTTCTCAAACTTAATCTGTTCCGGAAGTCTGTTCCAAAACCAAAGCGTTCCAAAACCAAGGCACATTTTTCCATAGAAAGTAATGCAAAATATATCAATCGGTTCCAGACTTTTAAAAACAACCCCCAGAACAGCAATTTAACATGATTTTTACTAACTAACGAGACCATTGATCCATAAAATGAAAGCAACAATGTACTGTACAGTGGTGCCTCGCAAGACGAATTTAATTCGTTCCGTGAGTCAATTCGTTTTGCGAAAAATTCATCTTGCAAATCGCGGTATCCCATAGGGATGCATTGAAATTTCTTTTTTTGGCCGTAGGAACGCATTAATTAAATTTCAACGCATTCCTATGGGAAACCGCGATTCGCAAGACGATTTTTTTGCAAAACGAATTCGTCTTGCGAGTCACCATCAGATCGCAAGACGCATTCGTCTTGCGAAAAATTCGTCTTGCGGGGCATTCATATTGCGAGGTACCACTGTACTGTAAAATAAATAAGACAGTATTGTAGATGATAGAAATTAAAATTATTTTTTCTTCTTCCCTGCACTGATGGTAGTCATTGTTTAGATGGGGGGCTTTTATCCATTTCCGCAGTCACACAACCAATCAATCAGTAGCTAAACTGAGTTCCACAAAGTCACAAAAACAAATTAACCAAAAAAGCCTCAAAAACATAAATGCAAAATAAATAGCAAAAACAAAAGTGCCAAGTAGAGCGGTACCTTGGTTCTCAAATTCGTTCCAGAAGTCTGTTTGACTTCCAAAATGTTCGAAAACCAAGGCATAGCTTCTGATTGGTGCAGGTGCCCTGGAAACTTTAGCCGATAGTTGGACCAGACGTTTGGCTTACGAGAAACGTTCGAAACCCGGAACACTTACTTCCGGGTTTTCAGTGTTTGGGATCCAAGGCGTTTGAGAACCAAGGTACCACTGTGTTCAAGATACAGTACCCTGCTGCTTGGTTTTCCCAGTAGTGAGGTATGGGAGTGAGAGCTGGACCATAAAGAAGGCTGATCGCCGAAGAATGGATGCTTTTGATTTATGGTGCTGGAGGAGACTCTTGAGAGTCCCATGGACTGCAAGAAGATCAAACCTATCCATTCTGAAGGAAATCAGCCCCGAGTGCTCACTGGAAGGACAGATCCTGAAGCTGAGGCTCCAATACTTTGGCCGCCTCATGAGAAGAGAAGACTCCCTGGGAAAGACCCTGATGTTGGGAATGATGGAGGGCACTAGGAGAAGGGGACGACAGAGGACGAGGTGGTTGGACAGTGTTATCCAAGCTACGAACACAAGTTTGACCAAACTGCGGGAGGCAGTGCAAGACAGGAGTGCCTGGTGTGCTCTGGTCCATGGGGTCACGAAGAGTCGGACACGACTAAACAACTAAACAACAACAACAACAACAACAACAGCCCTGCTGCTGCCCCTTCCTGCTGCCAGCATATTTCCCCTACTGCTGCCACAGCCATAATTTTGTGTGAGCGGGTAATGTGCAAAAGTGACCACTGCCTATAAATTATACATGGGAGCAGTCTCCTTTCATTTACTCTCTCCCAGTGTGGTCAACGGGAGCGAAAGCCCATGAGGGGGTTGGAATGAAGGAGCTTACCTTGACCTACTGTACCAGGAAGTTCCCTAGCATGAGATCTAAAATCTACAGGTGCATAATGACAAATCTGCACAGAAGATACTTATTTGCAATGGCTTAGTCCGAGGACTCATTGCTTGGAAAGACCTATTAGCTAAATAGCATGAGATGTTTCTGCTTGCAGAGCTGACGCGATGTCCTGGCAGACGGCAGAAACCTGAGTACAAATTAAATTACTTTGAGATGCAAATCACTTTCTTACAAGAAACCGTAACATTTATAACCTCTTCGGCAAGAGAGCACATGATGATTTTCGACGTTGTGTTGCGAGTTATATAAATCAGGCATGCCTGCGGTTTTAGTGCTATAAACTTTGTTAGGATTTGAATAGCAAGATACTGCCTTGAACAGAAATTGAGGGGGAGGAAAATAGTATTAGAAAACTTGAGTAAAATATTAAAATAAGTCCTTTTCACGTATTATCTGCTTCTGATGAGGGCAGCATGACATGAGCTGTAAAACTTGGGACGAAATCTTAATCCTCAAACCATTATCTAAGGCCTGAATGTTGCTTCAAAATCCTCCCTCTTAACCCACCCATAAACAGAGACATTTTTGCCAGCAGACATAAGGCAGAGCAGCATTCTTACGCTGGACTGGAAAAGCAACAATTTCCTGGCAGAGAGCACACTTGGTCAAGTTATAAAAGTGGTTTCACTTGAACAGAGCCCATGCTATCAACTTTTATTAGGGCGCTGTTTATCTTGGACCTTGTGGGAGTCAGGAGAAGTTGTTCAAATGGAACTTTTAGGTAAACTTTTGTGCTGCATCTAATGGGCCATGTCTTCAATGAAATACAGAACTTAGAAAGTACCTTATTTAACTTTAAAGCCGGTTTTTGGCTTTGAAAATTGCACGTGCGCTGACGTTACACAGAAGTAAACAAGACCCATTTTTGTATTTCCAGAACTTTGTTGTTTTGACTGATAGCACTTCAGTAAAATATTGACTCGGCTTTGAATTAAAACATAGATGTTAACAATGGATTGCAGTTGTATAGCATAACGGCCTACAGAACTCTTGTCCATACTTTGGTTGAACTGACAAAATGTATTCAGCGTATTCTGGCAAGAGTTGATAAAATATGGGCATTATGGAGAGATTTTTTTTGGGGGGGGTATTATTGGGTTGTTGTTTTGATTATATATATCGTGGTTTTATATTTTGATTTTGTTCTGTGAACCACCGTGAGACCTCCAGGAATAGGGCAGTATATAAATTCTAATATTAATACTAATACTACTACTAATAATGTTAAATGTTTATGGGCTTGGCAACCTTCTGGTATGAACTGGCTTTTTTATTTGGTGGCATTTGCCTGGTCTGCTCATGAATTCTTAGAAACCAAACATGATGTCATAGTTCAGGCAGGTCCGAGGGTTTTTTTGGGGGGGGGGTATTTATTCCTTATGCAGAACAGTTCTTTCAGAAAAAAAAGTATTTTTGTACACACCTAAGCAAAGGAAGCTCCTTTATTGTGAGAACATTTATCCATCGAGCTCAGTATTGCTAAACTGACTAGCCATGGCTATCCCGGGTTCAGAGTTGGTACTTTTTCATTCCTAATACAGTTGTACATTGGAAGCTGAACAGAATCTGTTCTGGAAGTCCGTTCAACTTCCAAAACATTGGAAAACCAAATCATGGCTTCTGATTGGCTGCAGGAAGCTCCTGGAGCCAATCTGAAGACGCGGAAGCCTCGTTGGATGTTCGGGTTCCAAAAGAACGTTCGCAAACTGGAACAATCACTTCCGGGTTTGTGGTGTTTGGGAGCCAAAACGTAGGAGTTCCAGGGTGTGTGACAACCAAGGTACAGCTGTACAGGGTTGGAGGAATTGAACTTTTTTTGTAAGCAACTACAGTGGTACCTTTGTTGCGAACAGGATCCATTCCGGAGCTTCTGGTTGCATCCCGAGGAATTCGCAACCAGAGGTTCCGCTTCTGCTCATGCGCGCGGTGTGTAGAGCGCTTTTGTGCATGTGCGCATGGCGAAACCCGGAAAAATACTTCTGGGTTTGCCACGTACATATCCCAAAGGATACATAGCCGGAAGTGAACGCAAGTAGAGGTACCACTGTACAATATATGTTTTCCACTGAACTGTCATCCCTTCCCTAGTCCAGGTGCATGGTTGAGTTGGCTAGGTCCCCCAGCCTCAAGCATAAGGGTGTTTTACTTTCATGGGAGAAGACAGAGATGAGAATTTCATCCAAAGCTATTCCTTGGCAACTTTTTCTACCTGCTCTGCATCACAGCTGCGATTTTTTTTTTTAAAAAAAAGACTGTTTCTGCAGAGTTGAAATTTGAATCTCCCAGAAGTTAAATGCAGATTGCTTCACTGGCTGCAACTAGGTCATTAGCAGTCCTAGATGTGCCCTGACTGCATTCTTTTTTTTTTGTATTTATAGTAGTATTTATTAAAATACATTATTTGTACAAACAAGGAGAATAGAAATGGACAAAACAGACATTGATAAATAACAAAATATGAAACATCGAACAGAAACAAAACAAAAATAATACATTTTTTCCAAGTTGTACATATTTTCTTATACTCCTGTTTCCTATATCCCTCCACCCTACCCGCCACCCACCGTGCGTGATTAGATACTTCCAGCCTTATTCTGTTCTGCGCCTTTCATGTTCTTGCGTGCAATTGTATACCTGATTACTTATTGTGGTACTTGCCCTGACTGCATTTGTAGGGCCAAGGTCATGGGTCAGAATGGAGGGAAGTTGTTAGATGCGTGTTAGGGATGAAAGAATTCACAACTGGGGAGACAGCAACAAAAAGATTATATTTTGGAGTACACCTGTCCAGGAAGCTCTCTATTCTACCCCTCCTCCTGATTTTCCATTCCCCTCCTTCCCAACCATCACATCGTTCCATGATAGGAAGGCCATCTGTCCTACTTTGAAGAGCCAAATCCTCTATTTGAAGGGCTGTTCTGGTTCAAGTCCTGTTTAAAGATAAGAAACCTAAACAAGGAAAGTAGGAGGCTTGGCCCTTCCTCATAAAATATCTAGGTAAATTTCAGACCCTCCAAGTGTCCCTATTTTCCAGGGACGTCCCTGATTTAGAGAAGCCGTCCTGGTTTCTGATTTGATCCCGGAATGTCCCACTTTTCCTTAGGACAGTGATGGGCAACCTTTTGAGCTTGGTGTGTCAAAATTCGCCAAAAAACCGAGCATAACTCTGGTGGTGTGTCACTTCGAGAAAAAAACCACAGTTTTGCAATATTTATAGTTTAAATAACAAAAATGTATAATTGTAATATATAACTGTATTTAATAAACCAAAAACTCATTATTTAACCTAGCCAAACCGAAAACCCCTTATTTATCACAAAGTGCCCAGAGTTGTTGAGCTTTTTGGGGGGAGCTGCTGACCAAAGTTTGGGAGATTTTTGTGGGGGTGTGTGTGCAAAAGTTGCTTTGCTTTTGGGGGGGGATGCCCCAAAGCTGCTGCACTTTTTTGGGGGAAAGAGAACAGAAATAAATGACGAATAATACCTTTGCTGGAACTAACATGCAGCACCGACATAGTCTGCCAAAGCACCAAAAAAACCAGCACAGAGCGGGTTAAAAAATGAACTCTGTTACACCCAATCATCGTCTGCCAAAGCGCCAGAAAAAACAGCACAGAAAGGGTTCAAAAATCAATCTCTGGCTACCAGCAACAACAACAAAAGGATCCGGGTTTTAACCGCGGAGACAAGCTGTAGCGTGAGGAGGAGCAGGAGAACAAATGGCGAGGGGGACAACAACAATGGGGGGAAAGAAAGAACAGCAACAACGCGAATGGGCCGATGGGGCGCATGCCAACAGTGAGGGCTCTGTGTGTCATGTCTGACATGCGTCTCATAGGTTCACCATCACTGCCTTAGGATGTCCCTAATTTCATTGGAGAAATGTTGGAGTTATCCAGTCCCCGAGCTGTCTGAAGGCAATCCTGTATAGCAGGCTTCCTCAAACTCGGCCCTCCAGATGTTTTGGGACTACAACTCCCATGATCCCTAGCTAGCAGAACCAGTGGTCAGGGATGAAGGGAATTGTAGTCTCAAAACATCTGGAGGGCCGAGTTTAAGGAAGCCTGCTGTTGTTGGAAGTTTCAAAAAATGTTTCATGCTTTATTATGTTTTTATATTCCGGCGTATAAGACGACCCCCAACTTTTCCAGTTAAAATATAGAGTTTGGGATATACTCACTGTATAATAAATACGACCCGGCGTATAAGACTACCCCTGACTTTTGAGAAGATTTTCCTGGGTTAAAAAGTAGTCTTTCACGCAGGAATATACAGTACGTTGGAAGCTGCCCAGAGTGGCTGAGGCAACTCAGTAAGATGTGTGGGGTATAAATAGGAAAATTTTCATTATGGAATGGGACATACCTATTTTCATCACAGGAATGTTGCAGGGTATGAATTTTTAGTAAGTGATCATAAATTTGCATTTGTACAAATGCTCCAACAAATGCAGATTTTATGCAAATATATGCAGTGCAGCTCCTCCTCTTCTTTGGCAATGTGTAAGTGGCTACCTTGGCCACTGAGCACACAAAACTCTCATTAGGATGTTTTGGGCCTTCTCTCTCTCTCTCTCTCTCTCTCTCTCTCTCTCTCTCTCTCTCTCTCTCTCTCTCTCTCTCTCTCTCGATTTTATTATTTCCCATAGACTGGCTTTGGGAGATGCTTCATGCACTAGAAATCAAATCTCTCTATATTCCAGTAGAGAAGATCCAGTGCTTGCATTATAGTACACCCTTCCAGAGGCAGATGCTGACATTGTATGGATTGGGTTGTGGCATGAAAACAGTTTTAATTTAGCAAGTATTTCCTGAATGCTAATTTTATCTTGTCACATTCAAGGGCGTCTTACCCATAGAGGCTAGTTCTGGAGGGCGCCAGGGAAGAGGCGGAGGCTGGACATGGTGCCTCCCAGCACCAGCTCACTGCTCTTGCCCTCCTCTGCCATGCCACACTGAAGCAGTGCCACAACTGGAGCCTCTATCTGCCGTGGCCACTGCAGCACGAAGCAGTCAGCTGAGCCGGGAGGTGCCGCGTCCAGCCTCCGCCTCTTCCCCGCTGAAGGAGCTGCCCTCCAGTCACTGCCCATCTCCTCCAGCCCCGCCATCAGCAGTGTCCTCCCTAAAAAAAAAACTCTGGGAAACGGGGTGGGGTGGGGTGCCGGAGTGAGCTTTGCACCACAGCACCAGATATACTTAAGACGGCCCTGGTCACATTTAATATTCCACAGCAGTGGCTCCCAAACAGTTTTCTCCACAGACCACTTCAAAATTGCTGAGGATCTCCGCAGATCACTCAGTAGATTTCCTGTTCTGCCCTCGATGTTTAATTGTATTTTTATACACTCTGCAGGCTACCTGAATGAAGCTAGCAGGCCACAGGTGGCCCACAGACTACAGTTTGGGAAACATTACTCTACAGTGTATATATGATGTATGCTAGGTAAAGGTAAAGGTAAAGGGACCCCTGACCATTAGGTCCAGTCGTGACCGACTCTGGGGTTGCGCGCTCATCTCGCATTATTGGCCGAGGGAGCCGGTGTATAGCTTCCAGGTCATGTGGCCAGCATGACAAAGCCGCTTCTGGCAAACCAGAGCAGCACATGGAAACGCCGTTTACCTTCCCGCTGTAGCGGTTCCTATTTATCTACTTGCATTTTGACGTGCTTTCGAACTGCTAGGTTGGCAGGAGCTGGGACCAAGCAACGGGAGCTCACCCCATCACAGGGATTCGAACTGCCGACCTTCTGATCAGCAAGCCCTAGGCTCAGTGGTTTAACCACAGCGCCACCTGGGTCCCTATGATGTATGCTACTTCGTATTTTATTTTGCTGTAAACTTCTTAGAGGTCTGTGATTATAGGTGATAAACAAATTTACATGCTCCCATATTGCAAACTCAGAATTCGCTTCAGTGAATGGGAATAATCTGTTAAACTTCAGCTAGTAACCTTACTAGTAATAGTAAGCTAATGCGTAATAGATGTTTCAGTGTATCTGAAGAAGTGTGCATGCACACCAAAGCTCATACCAAAATAAAAACTTAGTTGGTCTTTAAGGTGCTACTGAAGGAATTTTTTTATTTTGTTTCGACTCAGACCAACACGACTACCTACCTGTAGCGTAATAGATGTGTTCATCCTGGCAAGGTATCACCTACCCTATATATGGAGATTTCAGGGTGTGAGTGTTGGTTGATAACTTTCTTATATCAATTTGCATCTTCCATATCAAAAGCTTATCTCAATGCAACGTTTTCTGCAGTTATTTTTCCTCAGAAGGGACCTGCTTTTAGCATGACCTCCTAATTGTTGAATTGCTGTTTTTCATTCTCCCTCTCAACAAGGAGACACTCTTTAATTGCAAAAGGAGAGAGAATGCCTGGAATGCAAGCTACCTCCTGTTAGCCTGCAATCATGGGGTCAATTTGCACTAATTGCACCAAAGCAGCTGTTGCCTTGAGGGGTACAGAAGTGCAGTTTCTCAACCAGAGGCCAAAGGAGAGAGGCCAGCCAGAGAGCTTACTTGCTCTTCCAGGAGCATTATCCAAACACCACTAGGCAACATGAAGGACAATAAGACAGGGATCAGACTAATCCCACTTGCCCCATCAAAGGCGATGAAGCCTTTAAAGTCTTACTTCATCCTAAAACTGGCAGCAATTTTCAATTATACTTTTATTGACAGATTCAAATGCTTATTGTCAACACAACTAGTTAATTTGGATCTGGCATGATTTATAAGGCAATCAAGAGATCTTTTTTCTTTTTTAAAAAAAGCCTATTTTAAATCTTTCAACGCAAGTGGTGAGAAGAGACTTGCATAGCATCTCTCTTCTGTGGCTGCATGAATAGGTCTTAGATGCTGCGTTTCCAACTAAGCCCAACCCAGAAGGTAAATTTATCCATGTAGGATCTGAGTCAGTGTGTCCTCAGATATAGCCATTGTTTTAAGAAATTTGCTGACATCTGACCTTGGCCCTTAAATGGAAGATCATTTCAATGGTTGCAAACTGTTGTTGCTTTATAATACTGAGGGTGGAGGGGATAGCATAGCCTCATGGGAAGGACACCCGGTCCTTTAAGTAGGCATTTCCAAGAAATTTCATTTACGGGATTCTTGCCCACAGTAGTAGATATGATAGTAATCCGAACTGAATTCGCCCATTCCCTTCCATTTTAGTTCACTGGTGCCCAGGATGTCAATATTTATTCTTGCCATCTCATTTTTGACCACATCCAGCTTACCATTATCCATGGTTCTTACATTCCAGGTTCCTATGCAATATTTTTCTTTACAGCATTGGACTTTCCTTTCACTTCCAGACATATCCGCAACTGAGCGATCTTTCGGCTTTGGCCCAGCCGCTTCATCAGCTCTGAATCTACTTGTATTTGTCCTCTGCTCTTCCTCAGTAGCATGTTGGACGCCTTCTGACCTGAGGGGCTCATCTTCCAGCGTCATAACTTTTAAATGCCTGTTGTCTTTGTCCATGGAGTTTTCTTGGCAGGGATATTGGAGTGGCTTGCCAGTTCCTGCTCTAGGTGGATCACATTTAGTCAAAACTCTCCACTATGACCTGTCCATCTTG
This sequence comes from Zootoca vivipara, assembly GCF_965207765.1. Lineage (NCBI taxonomy): Eukaryota > Metazoa > Chordata > Lepidosauria > Squamata > Lacertidae > Zootoca > Zootoca vivipara. The sequence goes on along the minus strand of NC_142593.1, from coordinate 11,950,971 downwards.
GGTGGCCCTGCACGGCATAGCTCATAGTTTCTCTGAGTTATTCAAGCCCCATCGCCATGACAAGGCAGTGATCCATGAAGGAGATCTGTTGCATATGTTAGGCTATATCTTTTAATGTGTTGTAGAATCTTTTGGGAAAGCGTTGTGGGACTAGCAAGAGAGGTATGAGTACATAAGGGAAAGAAAGAGTACCATATATTCCGGCGTATAAGACGGACTGGGCGTATAAGACGACCCCCAACTTTTCCAGTTAAAATATAGAAGTTTGGGATATACTCGCCATATAAGAAATACGACCCGGCGTAGAAGACGACCCCCGACTTTTGAGAAGATTTTCCTGGGTTAAAAAGTAGTCTTATACGCAGGAATATACAGTATATGATGGAGAAACACCACAAACTCTGTGGGGAGGTAAAAGTCATCATTCAAAGCCATTCTAAGATTTCCCTTGAACATTTCACAGGTACCCTCAATTGCTTTTAAATATACTGTACCTTTGTAATTCCAGTTGCCATAACTCTGCAAATTTCTACAGAAAAAGGGCCTCGAATCCTAGATTTCTGGAAATGAGATTCTGCAGCAGATTCTGTATGTCACCAACCAAAGAGAAACAGCCTTACAGGAACCTGCTGCTTGGATATAGCTGTTGGTAATCAACCAAAGGGAACCCCATAACTAATTACAAACACATGAGAGTGTTTATAGGAGTATGAATACATTCCCAAATTGACTGATTCTGTGATCTGGTGCAGCATATGTCTGCCAGCCTTTTTAAAGGTCTGTAACTTGTCAGATAAACTGTAATTTCTCAGCTAGTGAGAGAGCACAGCTGCTGTGTGGGTCCAGAGTAACAAAAATATTTCAACAAAAGAAGACTGAGCTAAAAAAAAAGGTAACTGCTATTGGACATTACTTTCTTTCAAGCCAAATAATCTTTCAGTGCCATCCTCTAGTTATGGCTCTACCCAAAGTTGGACTGTTGAGAATAGTTTAAAAAATTATTGATATTCATTCCTTCTCTCTTCCTTGATGCGCGCGCGCGCACACACACACACACACATATTGCTGAATAAATAATAAAATTGCTTTTCATATTGCAACAATGTAACTTAGTTTGATACAAAATATAAATGTGATCTCCATCCTATTAATTTAAAAACGCTTTACATCACACACACTTAACCCCCCCCCCCACATGTTGCACATTGTTAAATCACATCTGTAGTTTAATTTGAAATGCTTCCAAAATTGCTTCCAAAACATGTTGTGGTTGAGACACGAACCTGATTACAAAATGAATGTTCATCATGTCAGCTGTGAAAGGCAAATTTTATTTGTTTACTCAGTTTTGTTTGTTTAAAATGTAGCAAATGGAAACCTGGGAAAAAAGCTTGTATGCAAAGTGTATTCTGGGAAGGTAGCCTTAAAGCCCCCAGAATAGTTGCCTGATGTGACCACCTCACTCTGCCCAATAGTAGGACCGGCCCCCAAGTCAGAGCTCATGTGGCTGATTCCCTGAGTAGGGTGACCTGTGGCCCCCCAGATATAAATGGATTACAATTGACCACTGGCCATGCTGATGGAGTTGTGGTCCAACATCTCAAGGGCACTAGATCCCCTAGCCCTGGGTTAAACAATGGATGCTTGCAACCAGGTAAATATTTAGGGCAACCTCCCCCAACCTGGCACCATCCAGATGTTTTAGACTACAGCTCCTCTATTATCCTTGACCAAATGGCCATACCAGCTTGGTAAAGGGACGCGGGGGGCGCTGTGGTTTAAACCACTGAGCCTCTTGGGCTTGCCCAAGTTGGCGGTTTGAATCTCCGTGACGGGGTGAGCTCCCGCTGCTCTGTCCCAGCTCCTGCCAACCTAGCAGTTTGAAAGTACGCCAGTGCAAGTAGATAAATAGGTACCGCTGTGGCGGGAAGGTAAACGGCATTTTCCCGTGCGCTCTGGCTTCCGTCACGGTGTCCCGTTGTGCCAGAAACAGTTTAGTCCTGCTGGCCACATGATCTGGAAAGCTGTCTGAGGACAAACGCCAGCTCCCTCAGCCTGAAAAGCGAGATGAGCGGCGCACCCCATAATCGCCGTTGACTGGACTTAACCGTCCAGGGGTCCTTTACCACAGCGTTTTTCAACCTTTTTTGGGCAAAGGCACACTTGTTCCATGAAAAAAACCACGAGGCACACCACCATTAAAAAAGTTAAAAAATTTAACTCTGTGCCTATATTGACTAGGGGAGGGGAATGTCTGTGCCACTAGCTGTGGGGAGCCTCCTTTTACAGCAGCAGTCTATCCCCAATAATTTAGGTGCCAGGGGTTAAAGAAGTGGAGACAAGGCATTTTCATAAGAACCTAAGAAGAGTCCGCTGGATCAGGCCAGTGGCCCACCTAGTCCAGCATCCTGCCCTCACAATGGCCATCCAGAGGCCCCATTGGGAAACCCACAAGCAGGATTCAGGCACAAGACCACTTTCCCCCTCCTGTAGTTTCTGGCACCTGGCATCCAGAAACACTGCTGCTTCCAAATGTGGCAGGGCAGAGGAGAGCCCTCAGCAGGTTGCCCTCTCCTCCACGAAACCCAGCGATGTTGGTGGTCATCACTGCCTCCTGTGGGAGGGAGTTCCTAAGTTTAACAATGTGCTGCAGTTAGGAAGTCCGTCCTTTTACCTTCACTTCCAGTGCCAGGACCTCTGACCTGCTCTGCGTGCCCTTCCCACGTGCATTGCAAGGTTTGCTCCCTTAAGGGAGAGGATCTAGGGGAGAAAGGGGGTGCTTCCCTCCTGCACCCCCACCCTAGCCCCCCACCATCCCTTGTCTCTCCTCCTCTGCACCTTTCCAACACCCTCCACCCACCCAAGGTCCCTTTATTATTGAACCTGGTGGTCATCTGCTCACCCTACTGAAAGCTGCAAATGAGCCATTCTGCCTCCTCCAGCGAGGAAGATGAGTCCATTACTGACCTCCCCTTCCGCCCGCCCCCACTAGCGTTATTAAGCCTCTCTAGGAATTGGATTCTTTGGATTTAACCATTATAGATCCACTTGAAATTCCCTTTCCCCCCACCCCCGCAAGTGGTGCCTCCCGGGCCGAATTTCAGGGCAGGAAATTACCTTTACCTTTTCACGCAGCTTGCTACATTTGTACGTAAGTGAAGAAAGAATGCACATATCGAGTCAGCAAGAGGACCGAGAGCGAGACAAACAGCAGCAGCAGCACCCGCCGGCCGCCTCTCATGTCCGAGGCCGTGGTGGTGGCTGCTGAAAGCTGCGCTCGCCCCACATCGTGACCCGGCCGGCTTCCTTTCCGGCGGGTCAGTGTTTATTAATGGCGGCCGCCAGGCACGTGACAAGGCAGCAAATCGCCCTTCTTGTCACCGCACGTCGCGGCACACCAGCCAGCGTCTCGCGGCACACTAGTGTGCCGCGGAACAGCGGTTAAGAAACGCTGCTTTACCAGGGGTCCAGGGGCAGGCATGTTTGAATACGCTATTCATTTTGCTTTGCCAATTTATCACCACTAGAGAGTGGGTTATACCATCTCTGATGAAAAATAAAAAAAATTCCTTCAGCATGCACACGAAAGCTCATACCAAAATAAAAACTTAGTTGGTCTTTAAGGTGCTACTGAAGGAATTTTTTTATTTTACTTCGACCCAGACCAACACGGCTACCTACCTGTAACCACATCTCTGATGAGTTCGTTTATCCTTTTGACTGCATCTCCACTAGAGATAGGAAAGCCTGGGGGGAAAACTGGAAAAACTGTTGGAATCACCAAAGAGGGTGTTTCCGTACTCTGTTTCCGTTTGTTTTTGCTTTCACTTCTGACTTCTCTCTGAGGAACACCAGAATTCCTGGTTTGTCTGGGGGTCCTAGCCCCCGGCCAACCTGACAGACACCCCCCCCATTTCCCCCCCAAAGCCGTTCCCCCCCCCGGGGAAATTGAAAAAAGACAACAACACAGTTTGATATAGTTTGAATATCCCCCCCCCCCAATTTTCCAGGAAAACAACGGCTTTGGAAAAAACTGAGGGGGAAACCCTGGGTTTTTCTTCCAAATTTTCCGGGTTTTTTCCAGGCCTTCCCATCTTTAAACCCTTTCTAGCTCATGAAATGCCACAATAAGTGATTATCCAGATATGAAGAACCCTTTCTAGACCAAGAGGCCACTTGCCGTCTCAGATACAAAAGTGGACAGAACAGTGAATGCCAATTTTATCTTTTTAAAAATATATATATATGGCATTACCTCAAGTACCATATCAGATGGCAGAAGTAATGTTATATTTTTAAGAGAAAATAATTCCATCTTCATATATTTCCCCTATTTTAGAAGCCTTTCTCCCCTGATTGTGTTCTAGATTGCTGGTGATTGTCCAGTCCTTTGTACACCTATGACTTCTACCACATAATTTTTCTTCTGTCTGTATGTATGAAAGGCAGCTGGAAAATTTTGTACTTCAGTCTGCTTGACAATCAAGGCAATATCACATTTTCCAGCAGAGGAACAAAATCCTTGCTGTGTGATTTAACAGTCAGCTCTTGCTTTCAGAACAGTGTACACTTTGTTTATCTGGGGATTAGTGAAAATCCCATAATTCATCACTAGTCTGTCAGAAGTAAGTTTTAGTTGATTTAGTGCTTCATTCTACATTGGAAATGTATACACTTTTACCTTAAATGTTTAATGTTCTTTCTCAAGCACTACTTTATGGCATCATGTTGTATTTATAATAGCTTCAGTTTACTTTTTGAAATGACAGCTCATATTAATGAATTAAGAAATGCTTTATAGAACATTGCTACGGAGATAAAGAAATATGACCTGATAAAATGTCTTCAGGAGACTGTTATAATACAGAGGTTGTATTTTAGGGAGACTGTAAATTTATTTTCACATATACATCAGCCGATCTCATACTGATGATAAAAATTTCAAGTAGGTTATTAAATCCAAAACAGAAGAATACTTTTACCTTATATTCAGGTTTTTCCCCCATAGTGGGTCTTGCAGCTACTGTATTTGGATTAATGTAAATCAGGCATCCCCAAACTGCGGCCCTCCAGATGTTTTGGCCTACAATTCCCATGATCCCTAGCTAAGAGGACCAGTGGTCAGGGATGATGGGAATTGTAGTCCAAAACATCTGGAGGGCCGAAGTTTGGGGATGCCTGATGTAAATAATCTGATATTGTAGTTAGAAATATGTCTATGTATTTTGATTTTTCCCCCATATCATAGACTGCTTCAAGATCTATGAATAGCAAGTGATCTATACTGTAAATTGATTAAAACTATAAACAAACAAAATACAAATAATAATGTACGGGTCCATTAAAGCCATTCTTTCATGCAAAATATCCAAACTCCTTTCTCTCTCCCTGCCCCAGGTGCACTGGAAAATTAGCTGCCACTTAGAATGATGTAAGGACACCAGTGTTTTACCTAAGAAAACGCTGTCACTTATTTTTCCTTTCCTTAAGAAACTCGGTCCCATCATAGATTCCACATTGGCCTCTCATTCTACATCCAGTACTTTATCAGATCTTACCTTTCTGCAAGGCTGTTCCCAATCTGCTCTTCTCCCATCATAGCAATTTTTCCTCCAATGGCAGCTTCTGTATAAGAGGAGTTAAGATCACACCACTAATGTCTTGGCTTCTGAAAGGAAATCCCATCTCACTAAGGTCATAAACACTCACCTTCGTGCTGGGTCTGTGAGCCTTACCAAGTTTAATTATAAAGTCTCTGACATCTGTGTTAGGTGGGCTAAGAACCAAAAGGCCAGGTTGATAAAACATTGCATTTACCGTATGTTTTTATAGCACTGAGTGGATTTAGAAGGCCTCATTTGCATCCAGGCAAACATATGAGCTCACAACACATTAGCGCTAGATCTCATTCTCAAGGTTAGGATTCCACTTTGGGTTCACGGTGTATGGTGGCATGGGCGTACCCAGCATGGGGCAGGGGGGGCAGCTGCCCCCCACGAAGCAAAAAAATAAAAATAAATCGTCCTGCTTCACGATGGATGGCTGCAGCTGAGCTGGAGATGCGTCGGGGTCCCGCAAGAAGAGCCTGAAGCGGCTCAGCAAGGCACAGCGGCGTCGCTAGCCTTCTGGCTGCCTGGGGCGGCAAATCAGAAGGCACCCCGCTGGGGGGGCGGGGTGTCCGTTGCGCGCATAAAGGCCAGCGACGCCGGTGGGAGGAAGGGAACCGCGCGAAGGGAAAGGAGGAGCAATGGAGACAGGGAAGCGGCTTCCTCTTCTCCGTTTCTCCCTCCCCCTCCTCGAGCTCCAGCATGAGGGCAGCACTGGAGCCGCGTCCCTAACCAGCCCAGCCCAGCCCCGCCGGCGGCAGCGCTGCCACTTACTGCTCCTGCTGGCCACGACCCAATGGCGTGCCCAACCCCGCTGGCCCCGACTCTGAGGGCTGCACATGGGCCGCTCCTGGCAGCTGCAACCATAGCCCACGGCGGCACGGCACCTCAGCAGCTCCCGGGTTGGCGCGCCCTCGGAGTGCGCAGCAGATGCCGCCACCGCTTTTGTTTGGGCTGCAGCGGCAGCAGAAGCCACAGAAAGGGGAGGGGGATTCGCAGCAGGAGGCGGAGAAGGCGGAGGGACTCTAAGCCACAGAGTCAGGCCTTGCCCCCAGAGAGGGACGGAGGGAAAGGAGGGCGGACTTCAGCTTGCGCCCCCGCCGGGTCTGTAGGAAGCGGAGGCAACTCGAGCGCACAGCTTCTCGGTTGCTCAGCCAGCCCTTCCTCTATCCCTCCCTCCTCCTCCTACTCAGGCAGGGCAGCCGTCGGTGGAGGTGGCGAGGTGGCGCCGCGCTGCCCCCCACAAAGTGGAGTGGTTCCCAAACTCAATCCGTTCTGGAAGTCCATTCAACTTCCAAAACATTCGCAAACCAAGGTGCAGCTTCTGATTGGCCCCAGCAGCCAAGACAGACGTCCGGCTTCCAAAAAACATTCACAAACCGGAAAACTTACTTCCGGGTTTGCAACGTCCGGAAGCCGATATGTTTGGGAGCCAAGATGTTCAGGAACCAAGGTACCACTGTATATAAAGAAGTTTCAACTTAAAAAAGGGGGGGGGGCAATGTAAAACCACCACAATTTAAGAATAAAAAGAATAGATAGGAACATAGGAACCAGCTTAATTGTATACATCTCCAATAACATTATTGCTTTCTCAAATTAAAGAAATATCCCAACTAAGTTTTCTACAGCTGCAGCTGTTCAAGTTTAATTATATCTATGCAAATTTGCAACCCGGAAAACAGCAATGTTACTGTTTAAACAACTAGTATAAATAGTGAACCGCTCCATTAACAAGAATATAAATAAATTGAGACAGGTAAGAGTTCTCTAGAGCTCCAAGTTTATGTTATGCAAAAACTTCAACAGCTGTAATTTGTAGGTCCTTACAGACTGAGAGGTGTGACTGATGTGAACTGTAGGAATCAACATTTGGTGAATGTATATTTTGTCACTTTGCCAAAAGCCAGGACTTTGCTAATGCTCCTTTCACTGTCTACAGTCTTTGAATAAGGATACATCTCTTGCTAAAATATTTCCTTGGAAGAGTATTAAGATACACATTATGAGAGCAACTCAACATAATGCTAAATCTATCTATCCTTAAGTGCAAGAATTTCTGCTTGCTTGCTTCAACGATATTTGCTGTCCTTATGCTGTGTGCTGTTTAGGGGGTTCTGCTTATAACCCCATGAACCAATGGGGGGGCAGAGGTGTGGGGCAAGAGGGAGGGGGCCCGGTTGTACTAGCAAAAATCCTTGTGTGGGCATTTGCTAGTGGAATTGGTCAGTAAAATCCAACCCTTTGTTTACAGAAATAGAATATATGATATTGTTAGTTTTTTGATTACTTTCTGGACTTTTAGTACTGTACACATAACCGAATGCCTTCCAACTTGTGCAAAGTACATGCTGATTCCTGGACCGTCCGCGGGCCGGATTTAGAAGGTGATTGGGCCGCATCCGCCCCCCGGGCCTTAGTTTGGGGACCCCTGTTTTAGAGCCATCTTCTGGTTAGCTTTATATATTATATATATTATATATTATATATTATATATTATATCTGGTTAGCTTTATATATTAGAAATACAGTGGTGTGTAACATTTTTGGATGCCTGTCACATGAACGGAAAAAAATGGCAGTTGTCTTTGATCTGTTGATGAGATTTTTTAATAAATCACTACCATCCATGTGGAGAGGAGATAATGTTTCAGGGATGCTTGCTGTTTTCTCTCTCTCTTGAGTATTTAACACAGAACAGTGAGTGGTCCAGAGATATCAGGGGGTTATTTATCACCCCACCCCACCCCACCCCACTTTCAGCGCACACAGAACACTCCTTACATTGCCAAGTGTTAAATTGTGTAAAACCTATATGGAAATTGTAAGTCTCAACATATTGTAAGCCCCAGATATAATCTTCAAATGAGATTTTCATTAGCTGGTTGTCAAGCAAACTTTATTTGTTAGATAGAACATGTTGTCAGAAGCTGACATTTTAATTAGTTTTTTTTTTTGTCATTGGTGATTTACAGCAGCCTCTGAATGCTTAACACAGTTTAGACCAGGCATGTCCAAAGTCTGTTTTGGGGGCCTGATCCGGCCCGCCGTACGGTTTAATCTGGCCCCTGTGGCAGTTTATTTCCTGGGGTAAAAGGTAAAATCCCCAAAAATAAAGTTCAGCAAGCTCAATCCTAAAAAAAGCTCAACAACTTGGTTAGCCCATTGGTCAGCCCTCATGGCCCTTCACTTCATCAAATCTGGCCCTCTTTGAAAAAAGTTTGGACTCCACTGGTTTAGACTGTGTGTGCGCTGTGTGTGTGTGTGTGTGTGTGTGTGTGTGTGTGTGGTGTGTGATAGACTTTTGGGGCTATTGTGTGGATCAGTTAGTGCATTTAGAAGATTTGCCCAAGGATCATTGATCAACGTGAGACGATGTTGTTCATTGTAAATCAAAGCACCCTTCATCTCACCTCCTAAATTACATTGATAGATATCTCCACATTTTATCTGTGGTGCTGAATGGGGAAATCGTAGTCAGTTTGGATATACGGCATGTTGAATGCACCGTTAAATATTCAGTAACGTAAATTAAGTTTGAAAGGTGTTAACATAAACTACAGCCAAGGTGGTACCCTTCAAATCAGACCCAGCCATTGTGTTCAATGGTCGGGGATAATGAGCGTTACAAGCTAACAATATTTGGACGGCACCACATTGGTTATCCCTGCCTTAGAGATATTATTCCTTCCTTCATTTGATCTCTCTCATTTTCTCGTCTGACATTCGTGGTCACACAGAGGCCCCATTAAACACACTAATTACTAATCATTTTTCAAATTACAGTAGATATATTTTTGTTAAAAGCGCATAGTGGCTACATGGCTGTAACAAGGAATTTGCACAGGAAACAACATGAATAGTTTAATGCAGGGGTTCCCAACAAAATTTTCTCGAGGACCCCTCATCGAGCCGCTATTGTGACAAGGACCCCTATTAATTCCTAATCCTAAAATTAAAAAGTGAGAGCCAAATTAAGAGTCTTTTTATATTTTATATTTATACGTTTTTTACAGTTACAACAGAGTACTCCATCAGTATACAGTTAGTTTTAATTTTCAGTTCTTAATGACATAAGTTAAATCTGTCCTTTGAGTCCATTATTTCTGAAATATTAGGTTCCAAACTTGAAACTTTCACTCTGAAATCCGACTGCATGTCGAGCCGATTCCTATATTTGTTTTTCATGAAACACATGGAAGAAAATGCTTGCTTTGTTTACAAACACTACTGTTTTGCAAAGAGGCAGCGCACGCCAGGGAGGAGGGAGGGGAATGGAGAAGACAGGGTACCTGCGCAGTAGCGCACAAATGAAGCCGACGCGCGCAAAGCATCTTGGGGGGGTGAGCGTTAGTAGAATGTGTGCACTGCCTCTTTGCAAAACAGTAGTGTTTGTAAAGCGCCACCTAACGGCATACAGCAGAACTACTGCCTCTATCTAATTCTAGTTTTGCGCTAGACTCTGCTCATGCAGGAAGCGGCCAAAACAAAAAATCTGTTATCATACGAAATATATTTAATATATTTTTTATTCTAATAGCATCTTGCGGACCCCTCTGGCATAGCTCGCGGACCCCTGGGGGTCCCCGGACCACCTGTTGGGAACCACTGGTAATGCCATAGAAGTGTTCCTATGCTTCCAATACATACCTGCCAAGTTCCTGTCTGAGAAATAAGGGATCGGACCGGAAGTAGCAGACCGGAAGTAGTGCTGCCGCCATTTTGAAACTGGGCAAAGCATGCTCAGAAGTCGCTTCTGAGCATGCTCCGCCCAGTTTCAAAATGGCCGTCGCGGCAGAATGAACCGGGGGAAAACAAAAAAAATCCGTTTTTTCAGCTGGGAACAGCTGGAAAAACGGGGGTTTCCCGGGAAATACGGGAGACTTGGCAGCTATGTTCCAATATTCACCTTTTATAATCAGGGTTGCTCATCATTTTTGATGTCTGGTTCTGCACAAGAACAACGATTCTCTAGCCAGAAGCTTACGTTTGAGGTTCCACCACAGTTCCTTTTAATTATTTTTAACACTTTGCAGGTTACAACAAAAGAGGGAACTGTGGCTGTGGTTTTTAAAGCTATTTTAATCTCAGAACCCCTTTCAGTATCATAGATTACGATGCCTCTTGAGCATCTGAAGAATTGCCGCTAAAATAAGGTTCGCAAGAACTACAAGTCAGGTGGCTGTTACAAGAAGTTGTGTTGTACGTTCCTGTGTGCCAGGAGAACCAATAAATTTTGCCAACAGGTGTAATGGTTGTGGATAATCACTGTTAACTCTGGCCAGCTGGGCACTTTTCCAGAACTTAATAAGAAAAATTCCAGACTTTAGACCACACTCCATGCACTTTCGGAATTTTTGGCTGCAACTTGAAAACCTAAAATGTTCTGTGGACAAGCCTTTGCAAGAGATTTTAGTTTCTTCTAGAACACTGTTGTCATTTTCAGTAAACACACAGCTCCCTTCCGCCATTATTTGCTGCTTGAATACTTTTGTGGAGTGACATATTATTTAAAGAGTGCTTTTTAAACTGGTCTCGATTTAGTAATAACACAAAAAGTTCAGGATGTTACATTTGCAAGAACAACAACAACAACAACAACAACAGGACTTTTGTTGTTTTGATTTAGAAGATACACCAGCAGCTTTTAACATGCTGGCTTAATTTGATTAATCATCAAAGTTGTTCCAGTGAATGTAATTAGAACATAAAAGTCGAGAGTCAGTCGAAATTAAAAAAGAGGACAGAGACTTAAAGTTTTGACAGCTACTGCAATTTTATACAGTGGTACCTCTACTTACGAATTTAATGCGTTCCAAACGCACATTCGTAAGTCGAAATTTTTTTTAAATCGAATCCCATAGGAATGCATTGGGAGAAAAAATTCGTAAGTCGAAGCAATCCTATCTAAAAATTCGTAAGTAGAAAAAATTCTCTCTAAACCGCATCCAAGATGGCGGACGGAGCTCCGTTCGTAAGGAGAAACATTCGTAAGTAGAGTTATTTGTAAGCAGAGGTACCACTGTAGTTCATCTCAGAGCTACAGCTACAGCAACCTTCCCAGCCTTAATCTCTTGCCGGAAAGAGAGAGATGGGAAGGAAGCCTGCTTAAATTCCTTAAATTTCCCTCCCCAATCTTGGAGCTGAAAGAGGGGGCAGGACCCATTGTAGAAGTTGCCAATATCTCTCCCCCCCCCATCTTCAGCTTCTATTCTGGCAGGAAGACACACACACACACACTCGTTACTCTTGCTATGGAAAGTGTGGTGAGTGTGATTTTTTTTTTTTTAATACTGCCTCTCCCAAATCTGGATATTATGTGTAAATGTGAGATTTGAGTACCAGACTGTAACGGTGCTGTTGTGGCTACTCTTGAGTAAAGACGCCCGATTCTGCTCTGTCTTTAATAGTTTTATTGCGCATAGTATTTACAGTGCAGAGATAGCTGGACCTCAGTATCCGGGCTGAACGATGGGGGTAGAGATGCTCCTTCTCCAATTGGTGGTTCATGGACCCTGGGGATCTGCCTCACCCACCCAGGAAGTCCATAACACCATAATTAGCAAAATGCAAACCGCTGCTCTACATTCCAAAGCTACTGAATCTGCTTGGTCCTCACTGGGCTGCATTTCACAGAATCAAAGAATCAAATTATTACTACTACTACTACTACTAATAATAATAATAATAATAATGATAATAATTTATTTGTATCCCGCCCTCCCCGGCCAAAGCCGGGCTCAGAGTGGCTAACAACAGATAAAAATAGCACAGTGTACATAAAATTGCACAGTCAATTAATTAAAATACATTCTAAAATCAATTCAAAATCAAATTAATGGCAACCATTGGGTTAGAGTTCTATGAAGAACTCTATGGGGTTTTTTGGGGGGGAGGGGAGAAACAAGTTCCAAATATTTGTGGAGCAGCTCTCGAAAAGATACCATACCAAGTTATTCAGTGGCCGCATAATCCTTTGCCCTCATCTTATCTAAGTGTGTGTATGTAGCAGGCTTGTAAACTAAACACTTTATTTGATGTCCCTGAGTTAGGAAAATTTAAGGACTTAGTAGAAAATTTGGAGGTGGGAGTAACCCCAGTGAGCTTGAAGATTTTGGGTTTTCAAAATACCAGTCAGGGAAGCGTCAATCTATCAATTGTTACACTTTGCATTTTAGACATGCAACAGGGATTATGTAGGGGGGGGGTGTTTTAAAAGTTGTGTGCTATTTTTTGCTTTTTGTACATGTTACTGCATTCTTAAAATAATAATTAAAAAATGTTTTCAGATTAAGTTTTTTTTCAAAAGCAAAGCCCTGCTTAATGGATTTTATGGAATAGTAGGGTTCTTTTTAACAGATGAAATAAAATAAAATATATAATCTAGTTATCCTTATCCTTAAAGGCTTCACTATGAGACAGCAAATACTACTTATACACTATATTTATACTTGCTCTTTTTCACACAAAGGGGAATATTGAAAAATCATTTATTCGCCAGATTTATGGAGTGTTAGCCAATAAACTATTATTATTTTCAGCCTTTTGGAGAGACTGGTTTTTGTTTTTTTGTTGCGTTGTTCTCACAGCCAGAAGCAGTAAAGTAATAAATCATGCAATAATGTCATGGTTAATTATCATGTTTCTTGGTGTGCTTTGAGCTGCAGGTGTGTTCAGCCGTACTATTTTGTGCACTATATTTACAACCCAGGCAATGAAATGTTTTTGGAATGTTTCCTCATTTTCAGGAAGGATTTTTATTTGGTATAATACTTAACCAACATTTACCATCTGTTGTGAAGGAAAATATTCATTTCAGCGTGCAGTTTAATGCTGATCTTCATTCATTAACTTCATATTTTAACTATGTTATTTCTAAGCTAAAGATCAGCAACAGATGTGGCTTCTACAAGTAGACGTCTCTAACGGTTATCTAGACGGTATATTTAATACTTCAAAAGTAAATAAGGGCTTGGAGCAGATTGATATCCCCTGCAATCAACTTCCCTTGATCAACTCCCTTAAAATTACTGAGATTCTGTAAGAAATTGTATATTTTCCCTTTCAAATGAGACATGCCTAGTTAGAGCAGCTGAATGGCTGAGATGACATTCTGGACCCCCTTTCGCCCCACCCTACAACTAAGAGTAACATGAGGGTAACATGTGGTCATTTCCCAGCAGTCCAGAAACTAGACACTCTCCATATTCCCCAAGTATTTTGTGATCAGGAGTTATTTAAGATTTGCCTACATCTCATCCTCTGTTCTGAATGGGACTTGTGTTTCTCTGAATCAGGGCCTACTCGGGAATCAACAGGGCAGAAACAAATGCACGGGTGTTTCTTTTCTCCTGTGGAACTTGCACGGGGAACTCGCAAACCTACTCCAGAGAACAGGGCATGTTACAGTGCGCTACCAAACTATGGATACCCAACCTGTGTATGGCATTGGATGTTGCTACTGTGGTTATGGCTATCTCAAGCTATGTAGCACAGCTTCGTGCAAATAAACCAACAACGCAGCTGAGTACAGTTAAGTTTCCTGCCATCAACTATGCTGTGAAGTTAATAAATGGAGCAAAGTTACAGTCAGAATTAAGGGAGAAACAGGTTGTGTTTTACTCCTCCATGGGGTTGTGTGAGCATGCTTTGTGTCGTTTCTTGCCCTCATGCACTCCAATTCAAGACTGCTACTTCCTTTTTAGTACAAAGCATACTGGCAAACTATGGCTTGCTCTTACCTTCCAAAGTCAGCCATGACTTACAATCCTGGCTTGGATAGAAATCCATAGTTTGTTGGTTTGGATATACAGTACAGTCGTACCTTGGCTGCTGGACGCCTTGGGAGTCGAAAGTTTCAGCTCCCGAACGATCGAAAACCGGAAGTGAGTGTTCCAGTTTTTGAATGTTCTTTCGGAAGCCGAGCGTCTGACGGGGCTTCCGCAGCTTCCGGTTGGCTGCAGGAGCTTCCTGCAGCCAATCAGAAGCCGTGCTTTGGATGTTGAACGTTTTGGAAGTTGAACGGACTTCCAGAATGGATTCTGTTCAGCTTCCGAGGTACTACTGTACCTGCAAATAATGTTTTTTGCTAAAGAGAAGCGACTCCCTTTGAATCAGAGCATGGGGAGTGCTCAAGCACAAACCATTTTCTTGTAGTGCTAAACCATAGTTTGGTTTTATACCTGAGCTGAGTCTTATGGGATGTAGTGTCCTTACTAGACCAGGGGTCCCCAAACTATGGGCCGGATGCGGCCCAATCGCCTTCTAAATCCGGCCCGCGGACGGTTCGGGAATCAGCATGTTTTTACATGAGTAGAATGTGTCCTTTTATTTAAAATGCATCTCTGGGTTATTTGTGGGGCATAGGAATTCATTCTTCTTCTTCTTTTCCAAAATATAGTCCGGCCCCCCACAAGGTCTGAGGGACAGTGGACCGGCCCCCTGCTGAAAAAGTTTGCTGACCCCTGTACTAGACTGTTTCACTTCCATTCTGTTTCATTTTCATGATGAGTTTAATATCTTTTTAAAGCCTGTTTACATAAAGTCATTGTTTGCTCTTTCATCCGAACCATCTGTGATTTGTGCTTGCCTGCAAACCAGGATCAAACCGTAGTTTCCCTGTTCAGACAAAATGACAAACCATGGTTTCATGAAAACTAGGACCAGAATTTACTGGTACAAGAGGACAAGGGAGCATTGGACGCCCTAGTCTCCTTGAGCCTTTTTCTTATGTTTCAACACACTCTTGCTTTATTAGTCTAGGAAGGCTGTCCATATTTTCCTTGTTGAATGTCAGCCAAGTCTCAATAGCAGCAGGCGTAGCCATTGCCTTGAGCCTCAGATCAACTCCCCAAGAGCCTTTGCTCTCTCATTTAGAGTTTCTTTGCCAAAGGGAACTGCACTGATAAAGTGTAGCATTCCAAAGGTAAGAATTTTTTAAAAAAGAAAAGAAAAGAAAGAAAGCAAAATTCTGCCTTCTGCAGAAACAATATGTACTCCCCTGTCCCAAAGCTAATCAGAATTTCATTGCCCAATGTGTTATTTTTAAATATAAAATTACATTTATTGATATTATTCACATGCCTTTGTATTGGTTTCAATCTCAATGAACGTAACATTTGATAGAAAATAGCACAGTAATGACATTCCTTACATTCTGTTTTTAAGGGCTGCTTATGAAGAATGAAGTTATACAATGCTTTAATGGTAATAGTTAATTTAAAATAGTTAATTTGTGCTGTGGCTGCAACACTGGACCTACGTACCTGGGAGCAGTACTTCTGAAATAAAATATTGGGGTAGGGGAGTAAGCCCTGCCCTAGCATAATTGATCACATGATGCAGCACACACACATTATTTGACTGAAAATGTCCATCAACTTGGGGGTGTCCATCAGATATTTTATGGGGGGGGGCGCAAAGGGACCTCACCCCCTAGGAGTTGGCTCCTATGTTCTGAATCTATAGGATTGCACTGTGATAAAATGGGCTTTTAGTGTGTACGTATGGCCTGCCACTTTGTAGAAGACCTAATTGCTAGAAAAGTCCATTTTAGGTTCAAAATCCTTTTGTTGGGTCACATTGCCAGCTGGGTCCGGGTGACGTCATTTGGCTTCAGTCTTCCTGGTTTCCGTGTTGCAAGATTGCCATTACTCTGAATTCAGCATGAGACGAATGTGAAAGTGTCTCCCCCACCCCGTTGAGGTTAAAAAATAATTTGACACTGAAGTCATTAGTTTTGCTTGTTGAAGGAAGTAAAATGCCTCTACATGTGTGTTTATCGTGTAGTTTAAACAGGAAGTCTTCCGACTTGCCCATTTGTCCCTGTTCTTTTCATTCCAGGCAGGAACTGTAAGTTGTGGAGACAGTGCAGGTCCTATCCTTGCACCACCGTGAAAGGGATGTGCAAACTGCAGCAGTAACTGCCTCTTTGTAGACATTTCAACACCCTTTGCCGCTTTTTTGATATCTGTTGCCAGGAGCTGCAGATGTTGGGGGATGAATTCCCATGAAAGGGTATGATTCAGCAACCCAAAGCAGTTTGCATTTCGCAGCCAAAGTAATTAGATTGGCAGCTGAATTAAAAACCTACAGTGGCTCCTTTGTCTGAGGAGTTACAGACCTTGATAACTGACGGTGGGGCGAACGAGAGTGCAGCCAAGGAAATAATAGAGAGCTTGATGATAGTAATTTGAAAGATACTTTCATTTATTGTCATGCATTGTTCACCTACACATGTGGCCCCTCCAGAAAATTGTTTTATAGACCTGTGACCACTACCAGCAAGCACACCACCTCTTCCATTTGTCCACATGAACAGTAGATTTGAGGATTATCACTGCATTTCCCACCTCTCATCTGGACATACATCTGCTTATTTAAACTCAAGTGGGATTTATTTTCATCTTCGCTTCTGGCGAACCAAAGCAACACACGGAAATGCCGTTTACCTTCCCGCTGTAGTGGTATCTATTTATCTACTTGCACTTTGACGTGCTTTCGAACTGCTAGGTTGGCAAGAGCTGGAACCAAGCAATGGGAGGTCACCCCGGCGCGGGGATTCGAACCGCCGACCTTCTGATTGGCAAGCCCTTGGCTCAGTGGTTTAACCCACAGCACCACCACTCTCATAGTGGTGAGCAAAAATGAGGGACATAGTTTGTGAAGTCTTTTAACTGTGTTTATGTGGGGCTCGTGTTATTTCACGCTTGCTCCAATTTTCAGGTGTTTGCCGATTTGCCCTTCAGCTGACCAAAAACAATACTACCAGATTAGTAGAACACGGGCTTGCCGATCAGAAGGTTGGTGGTTCGAATCCACGCGACGGGATGAGCTCCCGTGGCTCTGTCCCAGCTTCTGCCAACCTAGCAGTTCGAAAGCACACCAGCGCAAGTAGATAAAGAGATACCAGCAGGAAGGTAAATGGCGTTTCAGTGCACTCTGGTTTCCATCATGGTGTTCCGTTGTCCCAGAAATGATTTAGTCATGCTGGCCACATGACCTGGAAAGCTGTCTGCAGACAAACACCAGGCCTCTCAACCTGAAAAGCAAGATGAGTGCCACACCCCATAGTCGCCTTTGACTTTACTTAACCGCCCAGGGCTCCTTTACCTTTACCCACTACTTCCAAATTAGCCCACAAGTAGACATGCTGAGCATGAAGATGGTTTGGAGCACAATTGATGCAACACGCAATAAAACAGCAGCAAAAACATAGGAGGGGAAGTCTAGAATAGTCATGACCTGGAGTGATTCAGAAGTTCTTGGGCTACAACTCCCATCATCATTCAGAGTTTCTCTTGCAATCAAACACTATATGAGTCCCATGGACTGCAAGAAGATCAAACCTATCCATTCTGAAGGAAATCAGCCCTGCGTGCTCACTGGAAGGACAGATCCCGAAGCTGAGGCTCCAATACTTTGGCCACCTCATGAGAAGAGAAGACTCCCTGGAAAAGACCCTGATGTTGGGAAAGATTGAGGGCACTAGGAGAAGGGGACGACAGAGGACGAGATGGTTGGACAGTGTTCTCGAAGCTACCAACATGAGTCTGACCAAACTGCAGGAGGCAGTGGAAGACAGGAGTGCCTGGCGTGCTATGGTCCATGGGGTCACGAAGAGTCGGACACAACTAAACAACTAAACAACAACAACAACAAACAAACACTATATAATTTTTTGTTAAATAGAAATCCCTAACCATCGGCCATGCTGACTGGGGCTGAAGGAAGTTGGAGTCCCAACAATTTATGGGAGGTATCAGGATGGGGAAAGATGAACTACAGCTTTCTCCTTGCAGTTGCAATTCTCACCATTGCAATTCTCACCACTGTCACATCACCAAGCTGCCCTACCACCATCCACCTTGCTTCCCTGTTTTGCACCAGTTTATGTAAATGGTCCCGAACCACACTACTCTCACTATTCTTACCCAGCTTGCAGACAAAAAGTTAGCAGCACTCTACATGGGGCTACCTTTGAAGGTGACCCGGGAACTACAACTATTCCAGAATGTGGCAGCTAGACTGGTGTCTGGGAGTGGCCACTGAGACCACATAACACCAGTCCTGAAAGACCTACATTGGCTCCCAGTACATTTCTGAGCACAATTCAAAGTGTTGGTGCTGACCTTTAAAGCCCTAAATGTCCTTGGCCCAGTAGACCTGAAGGAGTGTCTCCACCCCCATCGTTCAGCCCAAACACCGAGGTCCAGCGCTGACGGCCTTCTGGCGGTTTCCCTCCCTGCGAGAAGTGAGGTTAAAGGGAAACAGGCAGAGGGCCTTCTTGGTAGTGGCGCCCGCCCTGTGGAACGCCCTCAAGGGCGTACCCACCATGGGGCAAGTTAGGGCAGCTGCCCTACTCTAGAAGCAGGGCTGGTGGGCAGAGGCGGAGCACAGCCCGGCGGAGCGCGAGTTTGCCATTCCCGCCGCGCCGCGCCGCACCCTCCCTCCAGCTCCCCGGCGCGCCCTCAGGCAAGGCCAAGAACGGCGGGGAACCAGGGAGCGCAGCGCGGTGGGCGGGAACGCCGAACTCGCGCTCCGCTGGGCTGGGCTCCGCCTCCGCCCACCAGCCCTGCTTCTAGGGAGGGGCACAGCCCGGCGGAGCGCGAGTTCGCCGTTCCCGCCCGCCGCGCTGCGCCCTCCCTCCAGCTCCCCGTCGCGCCCTCTGGCAAGGCCAAGCGCGGCGGGGAACCAGAGAGCGCGGCGCAGCGGGCGGGAACGCTGAACCCGCGCTCCGCTGGGCTGGGCTCCGCCTCCGCCCACCAGCCCTGCTTCTAGGGAGGGGCACAGCCCGGCGGAGCGCGAGTTCGCCGTTCCCGCCCACTTTGTGGCCCCTCCCCTTCCGTGCCTTGGCCCCTCCCCTTGCCCCCCCTAGTTTTGATCCTGGGTACGCCCATGAACGCCCTCCCATCAGATGTCAAGGAAATAAGCAACTATCTGACTTTTAGAAGACATCTGAAGGCAGCCCCTCTTTAGGGAAGTTTTTAGTGTTTGCTGTTTTATTGTGCTTTTAATATTCTGTTGGGAGCTGCCCAAATTGGCTGGGGAAACCAGCCAGATGGGCGGGGTATAAATAAATCATCATCATCATCATCATTGGAACCCCAGCTTGTAAGAGTGACTGTTACCAGTTGGCATCATTGCCCAAAGTGATTCTATGTGACCTTAAAAAGTCCTTAAAAGCTTAGGGCATATCTTGGAGAGCATTTCTCCCTGAATTGAGTCCACTCACTGAGGTTCCTCCAAGATGATTTGAACCAGCATGGCCTTTACAGCTGTGTTCCTGAAACTCTGACATGTGTTCCATTTGAAGGTTCAAAAATCCTCCTCTTCTCTTGACCTTTACAAAGAGATTGCAAAACTCACCCTTTCTGGAAGGCATTTTGGGACTTACGTGGCTTTTTCAATTATTTAAATGAATAACATGCTGCTGGATTTGTTTCTCATACTGTACTTGTTTCTTGTTTGTGGAATATACTGTTGGCTGTTTTTTTAAAAAATGGCTTTAATTATTTTAAGTCAGCCCAAGCTTTCCTTGGAAAAGTAGGATAGAAGTGGACAAAACACATAGAAATAGAGAAGGAGGGAGAGAGAGAGGGGGAGAGAGAGAGAGAGGGAGAGAGAGAGAGAGAGAGAGAGAGAGAGAGAGAGAGAGAGAGAGAGAGAGAGAGAGAGAGAGAGAGAGAAAGAAAGAAAGAAAGAAAGAAAGAGAGGATATATGACATATGAGTTTAGTATTAGAATATTATTGAGACTGCTGTGCCCCATCCCTGCTCCCCAGTGCCTGCTGCAGGATCCATTGAAGTTTTTCATCCACATAATGTGGCAACTATCATCCCTTTGTTTCGCCTAACTCAGCCTGGGTAATGAAATGGAACTGCCGTGTCAAATTTGGCCATCAGCTCACTTTAACTGCCAAGCACCCCCCCCCCAAAAAAGGTCAGCAGTTCATTTCACATACCTGTCTATGTGTGGATTTTACAACCGGAGTATAAATCAACCATTGAAGGAGAACGATGATATCCCACAATACTATCTTGCAGATAAAAGTCTGAGAAAGAAATTATCAGCAAGTTGCGTTTGGGGTCCTTGGTGGGCTTATTGCATCGATTGTTTAGCTCTGAAGGATCCTTTCTTGTGCCAGATTTTCGAAGAAGGTTATCGACATCCTGGTTACCGAGTTCCACAGTAGCTCTGGTCATTTGTGCCGCTGAACACTACCTGTGGGTTTTGTTCTGCTAGCACACAGACTGATTTGTAGTCATTTGGTGATGGAATATCATGGCTGAGCTTCTGATATTGGTAAAAGGGGCTTTGTATAGCTTACATGCTGAAAAACTTAAGAAGGAAATAACGAAGCATGATGGGAAGAATGAATATTTGAACTGGATATGTGCCTGTGAGAATGAACTGGTTTAGTCCTGCTGGCCACATGACCTGGAAAGCTGTCTGTGGCCAAATGCCAGCTCCCTCAGCCTGAAAGCCAGATGAGCGCCGCACCCCACAGTCGATTTTGACTGGACTTAACCGTCCAGGGTTCCTTTACCTTTACCTTTTACCTGCCAAATTAGGAAAGTCCATGACTCCATTGTGGGATAAGCAATGACTTTTTCTGGCATGGGAGTTGAGTTGAGTCAGATCTTGGTAAGGATTTGGACTGTATTACAGTGGTACCTCAGTTTACAAACACAATTGGTTCCGGAAGTCTGTACTTAACCTGAAGCGTACTTAACCTGAAGCGTACTTAACCTGAAGCGTACTTAACCTGAAGCGAACTTAACCTGAAGCGAACTTTCCCATTGAAAGTAATGGAAAGTGGATTAATCCGTTCCAGACGGTACTTAAACTGAAAATACTCAAACCGAGGCGTACTTAAACCGAGGTACAGTGGTACCTCTACTTACGAATGACTCGACTTACGAATGTTTCTACTTACGAATGGAGCTCCGTCCGCCATCTTGGATGCTGTTTAGAATTTTTAGATAGGGTTGCTTCGACTTACGAATTCTTTCTCCCAATGCATTCCTATGGGATTCGACTTACAAATTTTTTCGACTTACGAATGTGCGTTCAGAACACATTAAATTCGTAAGTAGAGCTACCACTGTATGATTGTAATTCACTGCATGGCTATTTCTGAGTCGTTGACTAGACCCTGGGTTTATGGAACTTTCTAACCAGGTGCAAATGAGGAAGTGTATTTTGTTTGTGGGGTCAAAAGCAAAAAAGTGGGGAGCAACTCGAGCAACCTTGACCTTTGTAGAGTAGGCTAGTTTCTTTGCACTCTGTCCTCCTTCCAGACAAGCAAGAGGCATCATTCAAGGACCCATTCCAGTCAGACAAAATCACTCAGAATGTGAAGCTTGGTCATTGAGGTGTGTGACATGGGAAACATTCCAAGGGCCGCATCAAGGGGTGTGGAAGGCACATTCGGCCCCTGAATCTGACGTTTCCCATCTTTGTTGAAGAGTTAGGAGGTTCCAGTGTTATTTTCATCTGCTAAAAGAGGATCACAGATTAAGTTGCGGGAATTGGAAAGGGGGGAAAAACCTGTGAGAGGAGTACTGGTAACAGTAGAAAGAAATGGATTCACAGGTAGTTATTGAAACATCTAAAAATGCTTTAAATGTTACACGCTGCTATGAAAGGAAAGGAGTATCTGTTGGGCCAGATGGTTCATTGGCAGTTTTTCACAAAAAATGTACAGGCAAAGTCTCGTGGTCTTTATGACACACAGACCAAAGTCTGGCATTGCATTGACATCCAATTTGAAAACGTCTGGTCTAAAATTTAAGAGAGGATAGATTTTTTTGAAGGTGACTTTTCTAGGTCAGTGTCTCTTTTTCTAAAAGTAAATTTTAAAGGGAAAAGTTTGTAATGACATGCCTGCCTGTGATGTATAATTTACATAATGTAAAGAGGATCTTATAAATTTAATGCAGCTCATTCATACAGCTTTTTGTTGGTTTTTTAAATCTTTCTGTGGCTTGTAATTATCCACTGATAAGGCACATATGGGGATAGATGTTTTTGCTAGAAATAAACACACTGCGCTCAAGAAGGAATATCACAAAGCTATTATTAAAGTTCCTCTTTTAAAAAAATAAATAAATGAGCAAATGCTTTTTTCTCTTTCCATCTTGATTTGAGGGATTGAGAAATCAGGAAGGAATGCAGGAGGGTGGGAGCTGGGAAATGAGATAGCCTCCCTGTGTCTGGTCATCAATTTACTCCTCTTGTTTCTCTGTCTCCAGGATTCCTCTCTAAATAGCTAAAGAATTGGGAAAAAGGGGAAAGGAATTTGAATTTTCTCTAAGCAACAAATCTCTCTCTCTCTCTCTCTCTCTCTCTCTCTCTCTCTCTCTCTCTCTCTCTCTCTCTCTCTCTGTGTGTGTGTGTGTGTGTGTGTGTTTAAATCAACAAATTGAGGGTTATATTTAGGAATTACGATTTGGGTGTGTAGACACTGTCAATTCCTGATAATTCTAAATTTCGCTTTTCTGTAGCCAGTAGATTCTGTACAAATGAAGGAACCATTGGCCAGTGTGTTTCAAGAGCAACCGGTCAATTTTGTTGCATGTTCCGCTCAGATAGTGGATAGGAATAACACTCAGATCCCCCGCACCATTCCCCCTTTATAGATAGGAGTTAAATAATAAGGCTCTAAAACTAATTAAAGAAGCATTCTTTCCATATCCAGATTGCAGTCTCATGACATAACCGTTTCTTGGAGCTTAGCTTTTTGTCTGTACAGTTCCTAGAGCATTATATCCAAAGAATGTCTTGCGGTATTGATGACGACACAGGCAGGTAGATGACAATCCAGAGTTAGATTATACCAGGATTACAGAAGTAGAGAGAGTTACAAAAGTTCTCTGTTTTTGCATTTTGTTCGTTCCCCTTGAACTTGGTGCAAGACTTATGGAAGATTAGGGGGGGGAGGCATAAGGAACTACCACAGTCTCTTCAAGTAAAGACCTGTATGTGCATCAAACAATTCCTCTGCAAACATGTTTTGGGTAGTTCAAAAACAATGGTCACTCCAAGGCCCTTTTCTAGAAGAAATCCAAAGCACAATGAAATACTATGTCCTTTTTTTCTGACTCCAGGAACATGGAGTTCCCCTTCCCTTTGGAAATGAGAAAGAAGGAAACCTCACATATATTGGAATAGCAGGGGCGTTTTACCAGACACATACTTCAGGATTTTTGTTCTGTTTACCTGTTCTTGGAAATAAATCTTAATGCTCTGGTGTGAAAAGAGGTGACTGTCATCAATAAAAGCTAAGATCTGATCTCCCGGGAAGACAATGGATATAAATTTTGATGTGCATTTTTGTAGCTTACCAAATTTGCCAGTCAAAATAACATCCTAGTGACAGAGGAAAAAGATAAGCTGAGTATCTGAACTAGATTTTGTGTTAAGTGGTTTGTTTGTTTTTTATTTATTTAGGTGAAATGGAAATACCAGATTCTGATGATCCTTTAGGCCAAATGGATGGACATGACAGACCAGTTCCAACACATAAAGGTAAAAATAGTTTATTTAAATACTAGCCTTATCAAAACCTGACAGCTGAAGGATTTGTTTAATGATCTATGTTTTTCACCACTGGAAAAATGGTTATGTCCCTGTGGAGATGGCAGTATTGAGTCAGTGGCTCATGTGCACTCTTTATAAAGATTTGAGAAGTGAGGTTATTACCCCTTTCCTATTGTCCATGCTGGGTCGCTCAACCATTGCTACTGTGTCCTTACAGTGTTTCTAAACCTTGGGTCCACAGCTGTTGTTGGATTACAACTCCCACCATCCCTAGCTAGAAGGAACAGAGGTTGGGGGTGATGGGAGTTGTAGTCCAATAACAGCTGGGGACCCAAGGTTGAGAAACACTAGCAAATCAAGAGGATCAGGTGAGAGCAAAAACTGCAAGCCTCTAGGGCAAGAGGCTCAGTGCTTTAGACCGCAGCGCCACCCGCTTCCTGAATAAACAAGCACACAATCACTGATATGTTCACCCACCATTGTGAGGCTCAAAGCACAAGGCTGTGGGTTTATTGTGATGTCACAAAAGCACTTGGCAACTGAGTGGATATCAAGGCAGGCCAAGGGGAAAGCCCTTTTTTATTTCCAGCAGGACACACCTGGCAATGGATGTGACATTCAGCACTGCCCAGGTTTCTTCCACTTGGAGGAGGCAAAGTGGTGAATGGAAGGAGGCAATCCTCTGGCAGTAGGATGCTAGGGAGCGATAATAGGGCAGGTTTGCTTGCTTAAAGGCTGCTGGTATCCATGGTTGGAAGCTGGTGGATGTCTCATGATGGACCTAAGAGAAGCTGGCAGATATTGGTGGATGGAAGCCAGTGGCTTTTGAATTCAGAAGTTGGTGGAGGCTACAAGGCTAAAGCAGACGGATGTTTGTGGATGTCGGCTGATGGAAGTTCACCTTTGGAAGATAGTCAACAGAAGCCAGTGGATATTTGTGGACTGAAGCCAGGGCACGAACGTGAATGGATGTCATGTTTTTGGATGTCGGCTGGTATATGTTTGTGTGAGTAAATGGGAGGTTTCAAAATGGTGTTTCCATGTGCACAAATGTGATGTGTGGAACATAGATATTCATGAACAGATGAAACCCATAGGAGGGGGGGATATTGATTTCATAGAATCAGAGAATCTATTTTGGGAGAGACCATGAGCATCATCAAGCCAATTACCTTACAATTCAGGAATCTTTTGCCCAATGTGGGGATTAAACCCACAACCTTGAGATTAAGAGTCTAGTGTTTTTTTGTGTGTTTTCATGTTGTATTTAACTGCCCTGTGATATTTGGATGGAGGGCAGTATTCAAATTTTAATAATAATAATAATACCACCAACTATAATAATAAAGGTTTTTAGCAGGGGCCATTAGAATAAGATCTATTACAGTCAAACCTCGGTTATTGAATGTAATATGTTCCGGAAGTCCCTTCGACAACCGAGGGGTGGCTTCCGATTGGTTGCAAGAGCATCTTGCACTCAAGCAGAAGCTGTCTTGGATGTTTGGGTTCCGTAAAATGTTTGAAAACCAATGCATTTACTTCTGGGTTTTCAACGTTCAGGAGCCGAAACGTTTGAAAACGGAGCCATTCGAGAATCAAGGTTTGATTGTACAGTACAGTCGTACCTTGGATCCCAAAAGCCTTGCAAGTCAAACTTTTGGCTCCCGAATGCCACAAACCCGGAAGTGAGTGTTCCGGTTTGAGAACGTTCTTTGGAACCCGAACGTCTGACGCGGCTTCCGCTGCGCTTTGGTTTCCAAACGTATAGGAATTTGAACGGACTTCCAGAACGGATTCTGTTCAATTTCCAAGGTACAACTTGATATAACCCCCCCCCCCAAAAAAAATTGATTTTCTATACTTAAGTTTTTACTACTATCTTCAGTACATTTTATTTTATTTTATATCCTATTGCTATGGTTACTTTTTAAAATTAACCTGCAAATTGTTACCTTGAATAAAATTAATGAATATGCAAAGATATACAAGTATCTCCAGGAGTCTCCCAAGATTCAGCTTGACTTGTTAATCAGACATTGTCTGTGGTTGATTCCCTGTCTCACACCCATGTGGTGTAGTGATTAAGAGTGGTAGACTCATAATCTGGTGAACCAGGTTTGTGTCTCTTCTCCTCCACATGCAGCTGCTGGGTGACCTTGGGCTAGTCACACTTCTTTGAAGTCTCTCAGCCCCACTCACCTCACAGACCGTTTGTTGAGGAGGAAAGGAAAGGAGAATATTAGCCGCTTTGAGACTCCTTTGGGTAGTGATAAAGTGGGATATCAAATCCAAACTCTGCATGTACAGGGGACCAGCTAAGGGAAGGGCTCAGCCTCTCTCTGGACTAATCCTGCAAAAGACATAGAACCCAACACAGGACCTCTCCCCAAGTCTTCTAGTATATGCAGAAGACTCTGGGAAGAGGTGACACAATTTTTCATCTGCTTTCCAACTTTCCAAATACCACATTGGAGAAAGAGGGGAAACGGCAAGAGGACCTCCTGCAGCTTCTTGATTTCTCCAGAGCCCCATACGATGTTAAGCAAGACTCTGGCCTTTTTCCAAATACTCTGCATGTTTCAGTGGACCTAGTGATGGGGGCTGGGTCTGATTTCATTTCATGCCTTCTGCAAAGTCTGCAGTTCATAGGGAACTCAGGGAACGGTGAACTCACCAGAACAGAGAGGTTGTTGTTTATGGGAGTCTTGAGTGTCTGGACATTTAGCAAAACATCAGCTCTGAAGAATGACATAGTGGCCCAATATGGCTAAACAGGTGTGGATTATAGAAAGGGTTATATTTGACCAGGCTTCCTCAAACTCAGCCCTCCAGATGTTTTGAGACTATGGTTCCCACCATCCCTGACCACTGGTCCTGCTAGCAAGGGATCATGGGAGTTGTAGGCCAAAAACATCTGGAGGGCCAAGTTTGAGGAAGCCTGAATTTGACTGTGGCGCTGTGGGTTAAACCACTGAGCCTAGGGCTTGCTGATCAGAAGGTCAACGGTTCGAATCCCTGTGATGGGGTGAGCTCCCGTTGCTCGGTCCCAGCTCCTGCCCACCTAGCAGTTCGAAAGCACGTCAAAATGCAAGTAGATAAATAGGAACCGCTACAGCGGGAAGGTAAACGACGTTTCCGTGTGCTGCTCTGGTTCGCCAGAAGTGGCTTTGTCATGCTGGCCACCTGACCTGGAAGCTGTACGCCGGCTCCCTCGGCCAATAATGCGAGATGAGTGCGCAACTCCAGAGTCAGTCACAACTGGACCTAATGGTCAGGGGTCCCTTTACCTTTACCTTTATATCTATGTATTTATTTATTAAATTTATATACCGCCCTTCATCGTAAGATTTTATTTATTTATTCTTTTGGTAAGTGTGTAAAGCTGAATGCACAAAAGTTAAAGTTGTGAGTTACTTGTATTATAAAATAAGCTTTCTTTCTTTCTTACACTTTGATATAAAGTACGGATTTTAAAATACAGTCATACCTTGGTTGGCGAACGCCTTTGTGAGCCGAAGGTTTTGGCTCCCAAACACCCGGAAGTGAGTGTTCCAGTTTGCAAACGTTCTTTGGAACCTGAATGTCCAACGTGGCTTCCGACTGGCTGCAGGAGCTTCCTTCAGCCAATTGGAAGCCACACCTTGGTTTCCGAATGTTTTGGAAGTCGAACAGACTTCCGGGACAGATTCTGTTCCACTTCCAAGGTACCACTGTACACAGCTTTGTACCTTTTTGAGCAAATAACTGCAGCGCAGAATTTGGAGAAGTGTCAGAACTGAAGGACAACTGCATTCTGATTTGACTATAATCCTGGGAAGTGTGAATCAGGCTGTTTTGCTTTAAAATAATGGGCCAAATGTATTCCTGAAGCCAGCAAGTTCCCTTGCCAAAATTCCTCAAGGTTTGCTGCTATTGCTGAATTTTCTGTGGCGTGTGCAAAATTGTCCAGCATTTTCATCAGTGCTTTTGCCTCCAGCAGTTGACTCATATGCTATCCCTTCTTCAGCCAACCCACCTTAACCAGTTACCTTCTCTTCTGCTTTGTGCCTTGCACCCACCCAATGCCACCGACCAAGAAATGAGCTGGGGGAAATTGAAAGATAGTTTTATATAGACATTCTTTGCACAGCTCAACCACCACCCAAATCTTTGGCTGCTATTTCTTTGGGGGGGGAGGGAGGGGGGCAAACTGCACTATACCTAAATATCCCGAGTAGCGCTGGGCACGAAGGAACGAAGTGATCTGTTAGGAAATGTTTCCAACAAGAAAAGCTTCTCTAAAATTTGGTTTAATTTACTCTGCCGTGATTTGAGTTTAATTTACTAGAACTTCAGATACTCTGGTGTATGCTTACTTATCTTTAAACATCTGAGAGTTGAATAAGTGAGCCTTATGTTCCTAAAGCTACTGCTGACATGCACTCCTCATTGCTCCAGCATCTCGGAACAGAACACCCTTTTAAGAACAACTTTTTGATTACCGCAGGCCTTTCCCTTTACAAGCTATTTCATAGCACGAATTGCAATTTGGAATGTTATACTGTGGAACATTCTAATAATTGCGCTCGGCTCTCTGCCAGCCTGGGTGCTTTCTGGCTGCGTAGCACACACCTATCCTGTCTGAATCAACCTGTCGAGCATCTGATGCGCAGTGAAACTAAAATATGGTGCATTCATTTTAAGGCAGTCTTCATTATAGCCGAGCATGGATGTGTTCAATTCCGATCCTGTTTGTCCTTATTTTGCAAGCTGCTCTGTTGCTGTTGGGTGTTTTTTTTTGACAAATTTGTTTGCTTCCTCTGGATAGCTGTGTTATGAAGTGCAAATCCATGTGTTGTATTTGAAATGGCTACATTAGATACACATTTGGGCACCTGGTTTACGGTACTTGATGGATTTTGTTGGAGCTATTAGATATGTAAACAGCCTGTAAATGCAAACGTAGTTTATCAGGTTTTTATAACAGCAGCAGAAACAAAAAGCAAAGCCGAACACATCTGACGGCGGAAATAAGTTCTTGAGAGAATTGTTCAGTACAGTGGGGGAGCATGCAAATATCGTCATGAACTGTGAGACTTTGGAAATGTCTCTGAAGAATGGAATGGCCACCAAACTGAATGCGGTCTGCCTGCCCAACAGCTTAAGACCATTCTAGAATCATAGAATTATACAGCTGGTGGAGACCTCAAGGACCATCTAATCTCATGGTTCCCAACATGGGGCACATGCCCCACGGGGGGCGGCAATTCATTTTTAAGGGGGGCAATTCGAGAATGAGTTATTACAACGAATGGCCTTTTAAACTTCCTCCACATGAATAGGATTTCATTTTTTGAATAATAAGAATTATATGTCACCGGGGTGGGGGGGGGTCAGGATTTTAGAAATGCTTAGGTGGGGCATGGCCAAAAAAAAAAAAAAGGTTGGGAACCACTGGTCTAATCCAACCTCTGGCAATGCAGGAATCTCATCTAAATCACCTGTGATAGCTAACCATCCAACCTCTGCTCAGGGGCGAACAAAACATGAATGGTACCCGGGGTGGGGGTGGGGCAAACCGACCATACGGTGCATGCACAGCGCTGCTATGTACGGCTCATGCGTGCACCGTCCGTATGGTGGCAGGATCGCCTGCTTGTGGCTGCAGCCACCGCCCGTATGGGCGGTTTGCTGATGGCGCCGCAAACATCTGCGCGGCTCTGCTCGCTCCCTCTGCTTCACGCGCCCAGCCCTTTGCCCCACTCCATCAGAAGAGTCAGGCATCACGTGTGTGAGAGAGGGAGAGACAAGCTCTCTCTTTCCCTCTCTCTGCCCACACTTGCCTCCCCCACCCCACCCCACTCTGCCCGAGACTGTGGCGGGGACTCTGAGGCAGCGGCAGTAAGAGCAAGAGCAGACGCAGGCAGCGATGGTGTGCCTTGGGGAGGCGGTGGCCTTTGCCGCTGCCACTGCTGCTGCGCCGGCTGCTGCTGCTCCTGCCACCCCTCCGTCCTTGCTGTGCGGATGAAGCAGTGGCATCAGAGGGTGTAGCCATGAGCGGAGGATCCTTTGTACGCGGCTGCGGCAGCAAGATGGCACCTCCGTGGGGTGCCCTCTTGTCACCCTGCCAGAGATGGTGCCGGGGGCGATGCACTCCCTCTGCCGCCCCCCTTTCCTATGCCACTGCCTCTGCTTTAAAACTTCCAATAAATCAACAAAATTTGTGACTTGATAATAATCCAGGCATGCGGAACTATATTCAGCTGGCAGGCCAATTCCTCATTCGCCACTGCCACCCTGGCGCGGTTAATCACCAGCCATCACAATGGTGCTAGGTGACCGGTTTTTGCCTGCACAGATGGAGCTTGCTTAGCTCCATGCACTGCGCTTTGGAAGCCCTGACAATCAGTTTGGCAGGTGCCAACTAGCAGGTCATCAGCAATGCCTGGACCCCCCCCCCCAACTGGCCCAGTAGCATCTCTACTTCCTCCACTCAGGTGGTCCACAGCCTTGTGGGCCAGATATGGAGGCCTAGTGGCCTAATCTGGCCTGTGAGCCACAAGATTCCTACCCTTGTTCTAGGCCTTGACGATCATGATGTGTGTGAGACCGTTGCTGAGTCCTTACTTGCTTGTCCTTCCGTTGATCTTATTACTTGCACCGTGAATTACATATGGTGACCGAAGCCCTACATATATGCCTTCCAGGAAGAGAGGATAAGCTGGAAGCAGAAAAAATAGGGATTTTTCTGTGGTGGCTAGAGTTGTGGAGCTGATCCCAGGGACACGGGTAGCGCTGTGGTCGCAGCAGCGGGAAGGTAAACGGCACTGTGGTCATGGCAGCAGGAAGGTAAACAGCGTTTTTGTGTGCTCTGGTTTCTGTCACAGTGTCCCATTGTGCCAGAAGCCGCTGTTAGGTCCATCATGAGACGTCTGCCAGCTTCTAATCACAGATACCAGCAGCCTTCAAGCAAGCAAACTTGCCTTATTATCACTCCCTAGCATCCCACTGCCAGAGTATTGCCTCCTTCCATTCACCACTTTGCCTCCTCCAAGTGGAAGAAACCTGGGCAGTGCTGAATGTCACATCCATTGCCAGGTGTGTCCTGTTGGATATAAAAAAGGCTTTCCCCTTGGCCTGCCTTTATATCCACTCAGTTGCCAAGTGCTTTTATGACATCACAAGAAACCCACAGCCAATGGCAACAGCTGGGGAGGCATCATCTTCATTGCTTTGAGCCTCACAATGGCGGGTGGACCTATCAGTGATTGTGTGCTTGTTTATTCGGGGCACAGATGGCGCTGTGGTCTAAACCACTGAGCATCTTGGACTTGTCGATCAGAAGGTCGCCGGTTCGAATCCATGCGATGGAGTGAGCTCCTGTTGCTCTGTCCCAGCTCCTGTGAACCTAGCAGTTTGAAAGCACACCAGTGCGAGTAGATAAATAGGTACTGCTGTGGCAGAAAGGTAAACTGCATTTCCATACGCTCTGGCTTCTGTCACAGTGTCCCATTGCTCCAGAAGCGGTTTAGTCATGCTGGCCACATGACCTGGAAAGCTGTCTGTGGACAAACGCTGGCTCCCTCTGCCTGGAAGCGAAATGAGAGCCACAACCCCAGAGTCGCCTTTGACTGGACTTAACTGTCCAGGGGTCCTTTACCTTTTTAATATGCTGATCCCCCTCCTTTTTATCAATTAGGTAGGCTGTAATAACTTTTTAAAGGTTGTTTTTAATGAGGGTGTGTAAGAGATAGGGGCCTCTTTTTTACTGCGTTGTCCAGCTGATGGTATTTGGTATTGTTTTTATATAGTTTCCAGTTGTTTTTATATATGAATCATGGGTGCCTATTTCCCCCTGATTTGGGTTTTAAGGATAATTGTGGTAGGAATTTGGCATAGGACCTGCTACTGCAGAGCTTGTTTGTGCATCACTAGGAAATAGCCCAGCAACTCAGCAGGTGTGCAAAGGATGAATAAAGAAAATGGAGGGGGCACATTGTTTACTAGAAAAGGAGCAGGTAACAATAGGCAAAAGCAAGCCAAAGAAGTGGTAGTTAAATTATATCCATTGCAATAGTGTTCTGTGAGTGGGAAGAACTTTCTGCCTCAAAAAATTATACAGTGGTGCCTCGCTAGTCGAATTTAATTCGTTCCATGGGTCTATTCTTATAACGAAAGATTCGTCTAGCAAATCCCATAGGAATGCATTGAATTTTTTTGAATTTTGTTTTTGCCCATAGGAATGCATTAATTGAATTTCAATGCATTCCTATGGGAAACCGTGATTCGCTAGATGAATTTTTTGTAAAACGAATTCGTCTAGCGAGGCAACCTCCGCTAGAAAAATCCTTTCTTTAAGCGAAACTTTCGTCTTACAGGGCGTTCGTTAAGCGAGGCACCACTGTAAAAGGCAGGGTGTTATGTGCTATGAGCAAATTCAATCACAAAGCTGAATAAAAATATTAAAACAATCATTTGCAACTGAAAAATTTATTTTTTACTAGCAATGATTTGAACTACCATATATGTATACTGTACTTTAGGCTTAAATTATTTCATTTTATTGCTTAGTTTTGTGTTTGCTAATAGGAAGTAACAGAATATTGTAAGTAACCACTTTTTGTTGAAGAGCATGTTTTGAGCATGCTAATTATAAGCTGAAACAACCAGCTTCCTAATTTTTCCAACGCTGTCATGAATCGTTGAAGTAAGGCGTGAGGATTTCTGTTCAAGTGACAAATCAAATTTTTGGTTAAACTTGTTTCTACAGAAGCAGAGAACTGTCAATCCAGGTCTCAGATAATCACCTCTCTATCTGCACAGATAATGCTTAATTTTAAAAACCACAGACCTGAAATGATTTTCTTAAACTATTCATAAATAAGTGCCCCCAGGCAGTTGCTTATCCCAGCTCAGCTTTGATCTCTTTTTGACCTTTTCCCCTTTTCAGGCTACTTTTTGACCTTTTTGGAACCAGTCAACAATATCACCATAGTCCAGGGCCAGACGGCAATTCTCCACTGCAAAGTCGCAGGAAATCCATCGCCAAATGTCAGGTGGTTGAAAAACGATGCGCCAGTGGTTCAAGAACCAAGAAGGATCACCATAAGGAAAACAGACTATGGCTCGCGACTTCGAATCCAAGATCTCGACACCACTGACACTGGGTATTATCAATGCGTGGCTACAAATGGGATGAAGACCATCACTGCAACAGGAGTTCTGTTTGTAAGGCTGGGTGAGTCACTTTGTTTTAAAATGTGGCTTTTATAGCTGGGTTTATTGCTTTATAGACTAGCTCCTAGTTTTCACAATCACAAAATGAGAAATTAATTCACTGGGTGTCCCCCCCCCCATTTTCTTTTTTTCTTTTTAGAAAATAAATTGCAACATGAAAGAAAATCAATAAAGTCCTTGCCTGAGGCTTCCTCCTCAGCACAAAAGGTCTGGGTTGAACCTGATACCATTTACTAGTAATAAAAGAAAGTAGATGCAGATGGAACGGTCTGTAAATATGAAGTTCAGAGAACAGCACAAATGTGAAATAAGGTTTAGTCTTAAGGCACAGAGAGGCAAACTTCCATTACTTCACATTTCACAGTACTGCTTGAACTCATTCTGTTCTCACTGGCCAGAAAAATTAAGTAGCTGTTCCCCATCTGGTATTCATATCTTTGGCCCCAATCTTTGCACATGATGCCTGTAGCAGCTAGCAGCTGACTCTTGGCTAAAAATCAAGGTGTGCATTTTACTGTACGGAGGATATCCCCCAAAACTGTATTGACTGAAGTAATAAGTTGCACAGTGGGTTTTGCATTGGGGTACAGATCAGTTTGAAGTCTTTGTTGTAATGGCACTAACAATGAAGGATGCTGTATCCTCTATGCCTATTTATTATAATAATTGCCACAGGTGACTTAAGTGATTTATTTATTTATTTATTATTATTATTATTATTATTATTATTATTATTATTATTAAAATTTATATACTGCCCTATACCCTGGGGTCTCAGGGCGGTTCACAGAATAAAATCAAGATATAAAACCACAAAACATATAATAAAAATAAAAACAACAACCCAATAGCCCCCTCCCCCTAAAAAAAAACATTTTAAAAGGGCATAGGATGTAAATCAGATCAACCAAAAGCCTGCTTAAAAAGGAACATTTCTGCCTGACGCCTAAAGGTGTATAATGTGTATAAAAGTGTATACACCTAAAGGTGTATAATGAAGGTGGCAGGCAAACTTCCTTGGGGAGAGAACTCCACAGATGGGGAGCCACTGCAGAGAAGGCCCTGTTCTCGTGTTGCCACCCTCCAGACCTCTTGAGGAGGAGACACATGAAGAAGGGCCTCAGAAGATGATCTCAGGGTCTGGGTAGGTTCATATGGAAAGAGGCAGTCTTTGAGGTATTGTGGTCCTGAGCCATTTAAGGCTTTATAGGTCCAAAGCAGCACTTTGAATTGGGCCCGGAAACTAATTGGTAGCCAGTGCAGTCGGACCAGGATCCGTGTAATATGTTCAAACCGTCTTGCTCCTGGGAGCAACCTGGCCACTGAATTCTGCACTAGCCAAAGTTTCCGAACTGTTTTTAGAGGCAGCCCTTTGCAGTAATCTAACCTTGAGGTTACCAGAGCTTAGTTAGTTAGGCTATCCCTGTCCAGATGGGGTGTAGCAGGGCCACCAGCCAAAGCTGATGGAAGGCACTCCAGGACACTGAGGCCACCTGAACCTCGAGCGACAGCAAATCACAGCATCTCATACAGTGGTGCCTCGCTTAACGAATGCCCTGCTTAATGAAATTTCCGCTTAACGAAAGGATTTTTCGAACGGAGGTTGCCTCGCTAGACGAATTCGTTTTATGAAAAAATCGTCTAGCGAATCGTGGTTTCCCATAGGAATGCATTGAAATTCAATTAATGCGTTCCTATGGGCAAAAAAAAATTTCAAAAAATTCAATGCATTCCTATGGGATTCGCTAGACGAATTTTTCGTTATAAGAAAAGACCCGTGGAACGAATTAAATTCGTCTAGCGAGGCACCACTGTAATTATCTGTTTTTGCAACAAAGGTCATACAGCAGTACCTGTGAGTCGTGTTTTAACGGTTGAATTAGCTTTAATAGTGTTTAGCAGGAGAATGTTGCATTGACCAATAGGAGAGATGCTTTCTTGTGTATACAAAACCTCATTTGCCATATTTGATCCAGCAGTTATAAGTTACTGATTTGCACTTCTGAAAGTAACACAAAATAATAGTGGGGTGGAAAATACTTTTCCCCCCTACACTGAGGAAAAATCATTGTTAAAAAGATTGTACTTGTTTTAATTCTGTTTTCCAAGAGCCAGAGCTATTTAATAATTTCTGTTTATTCATTTATAGGTCCAACACACAGTCCGAACCACAATTTCCAGTAAGTACTCCTTGTGATTTATTTACTGGGTGCCCTAAGTTATTTTTGATGCAAAAGGCTCAGTAATAGAACCATTAAATGAAGATGGAAGTCATCTCATTTCTTTACTTTTCAGAACGATTGAAGAGATCTTTGGAGACAAGCATTGTGCTTTATTTGGTTTCATTTTGACAAAATTGTCTTGCTT
The DNA here is from genome assembly GCF_965207765.1 of Zootoca vivipara. NCBI lineage: Eukaryota > Metazoa > Chordata > Lepidosauria > Squamata > Lacertidae > Zootoca > Zootoca vivipara. The sequence continues at coordinate 11,915,239 of NC_142593.1, read as the reverse complement.
TGTTTCTGCAGGCAGGTTTTCCATTTTAGAAGGGCAATATAGCACTACATTGAGATGGTATTTGTACTGGTATGGCGATAAACACTTAATGTTAGCAGAAAACAGCCTTGCATCCCTATAATTCTAACTTTTACCCAGTTTATTTTACTATTACCCAAAAACTCAAGTTAAATCAGATTCTGAAGATGTTATTTTTGAGTAATCATTGTAATATGAATTGGTTTGTACTTCATGATTTGTACTTGGCCATAATTTATCTCAATTTCATATTAAATGGGAATGTTTCCCTTTCCCTTTCAAGATATCTGAATGTATTTTGCATCCATTTATATAATTGCAAAAATTTGCTTGTATTGTATCTCAAGGGTTGAGGAGATAAGACTGCAGAATTGGAAACTAAATTCATAATATTGTCAAGTGTGAGTATTATCTCATTTATCAAAAGGGCCTGAAGGACAGCCAGAATGTATGACTCAGATATACTGTAAGTTCTTATTTTCCACCCCAAAAGGTTAAACTTGTTTGGGGCCACATGGAGACAGAAATTTATAGGAGAATGTGTGTTTATTCTCTCGGTTACTCACACACATATCAATAAAGAGTTGAATTGTCCATTGTTCAGCTTTTGTTTCATGGCTGTTTCATGTTCTCCGTTTTCGAGTCAGGATTTTATTTCTTTGTATCAAGCACCCATATATGTTCAGTTATTTCATGCTTGCATGTTTATTAGAGATGACTGGGAACTATTGACTGGGAAAAAGTTGGGTGAATTTGGATTCAAATACCCACAAAACTCCCAATACCCATCCCAGAATCTCAGACTCTAGAAATCCTGCTCCAGTCGTGCATTTAATAGTTTTCCCGACCATGTGCCACTACAAAAGCAACCCCTGTCAGATTTATGGAGGAATCTGCTAACAATCCTCCTCCTGCTTGGAAACAGGTTCTGTCATCATGCTTTGTCAGTTTAAGAGGCTTAGGTACAGGGCCGGCTCTAGGGGAAGGCTGGGTGGCGCAGGGCTCCAGGGCGCCGTGCTGCCAGGGGGGTGCCGCGCTGCGCCCGCCCACCAGCCATGGCAAGAAACAGGGCGGGGGGCTGCGCCGGAGCGATCTCTGCACCACGGCGCCCGGGCGCCCGACATGCTTAAGACGGCCCTGCTTCAGTACATATGTGGCAAGGTATAATGTACCTTTAAAAGCTTCTAGACGACAACAACAGCAACAACGATTTTATTTTTTGTATCCCACCTATCTGACTGGTTTGCCCTAGCCTCTCTGGGTCGCTTCCAGCATATACAAAAACATTAAAAAAATGTAACATTATAAACTACCTGATACATGGCTGCCTTCAGGTGTCTTCTAAAAGTTGTGTAGTTCTTTATCTCCTTGGCATCTGATGGGAGGGCGTTCCATAGAAAGGGCGCCACTACCAAGAAGGCCCTCTGCCTGGTTCCCTGAAACCTCACTTCTCGCAGTGAGGGAATGGCCAGAAGGCCCTCGGAGCTGGACCTCAGTGTTTGGGCTGAATGATGGGGGTGGAGACGCTCCTTCAGGTATACTGGGATGAGGCCATTTAGGGCTTTAAAGGTCAGCACCAACACTTTGAATTGTGCTCGGAAACGTACTGGGAGCCAAAGTAGGTCTTTCAAGACCGGTGTTATGTGGTCTCGGCAGCCACTCCCAGTCACCCGTCTAGATGCCGCAGGAGCATGCACCACTCTGGCAAGACAGTCTGCAGGCTGGTAGGGTCTCAGCCTGCGTACAAGACGGAGCTGGTAGACAGCTGCCCTGGACACATAATTAACCTGTGCCTCCATGGACAGCTGTGACTCCAAAATGACTCCCAGGCTGTGCATCTGGTCTTTCAGGGGCACAGTTACCCTGTTCAGGTCCTACCCTATATAGGACCTTAATCCTGTATCGTAATACTGAACTCATTCTCCAAGTGTTCATCCGTTTGAAACCAAAATGGCACCATCCACAGACAAAAAATAAGTATTAGCAGGTTCAGGGCGACCCTTAGGCTTTCAGAAGTAAAGACAACTTAGGATTCCCATTCAATCAGAACTGAGAATGCTCAGCAGGCTTAGAATGCTGACTGACCTGAGGGGGGACTGGATTGCAGGTTGAAGTGGAGTGTACTGGGAGAGCCGATGGGAATCTGGGTGGAACCCCAAGCAGAGCACTCCACGCTGCAACATTTTGTTACAGGTCCCACTTCTAGGTACCCGTGTTTCTCCAAAAATAAGACACCGTCTTATATTTATTTTTCCTTAAAAAAAACAAAAACATACTATGGCTTATTTTCAGGGGGTGTCTTATTTTTTTCCTCCTCCTGCTGCTGCGGCCGGCATTGCTGCTGCGCCTATCACTTATGTCTTATTTTCGGGATATGGTTTATATTCCTTGAATGCTTAAAAATCCTGCTATGGCTTATTTTATGACTACGTCTTAAAATAGGGGAAACAGGATATATGTTGTTATGTTGTGGGTTTTTTCTTAAAAGCGTATGAAGGAGGGTTCCCAATTAAGATATATATTGTCTAATGCTAATTTCATTGTACAGTGGAACCTCAGTTTACGAACGCGATCCGTTCCATGGAGGCGTTCGTAAACGGAGGCGTTCGCTCCCCGAAGGGACGCTTCTGCGCATGCGCAAATCGCTTCTGCGCATGCGCATCCGACACCACGGAACCCGGATGTAAACACTTCTGGGTCTGCGGCGTTCGTAAACGGAGGCGTTCGTAAACAGGACTATTTGTAAACCGAGGTACCACTGTAGTTCATAGCTATTTCTGGCAACACGATTGGAAATATAGTTTGTCGCTTAAATATTTAACTTTCCTAATATTGATTAGCCATGGGTCCAGAAGATATGAACTTTTTTGGCATTTGGTACCGTGTTTCCCCCTTTTTAAGACACCGTCTTATAACTTTTTTTCCTCAAAAAAAACCACGGTGTCTTATTTTCAGGGGATGTCTTAAGGCTTGGTGCTCTGTGCAATCACACATGACACTTTCTGGCACATGCAGATACAGATCAGCTGTAGCGCTGAAATCAGCTGTTCCTGGTTCAGGTGTAGCGCGCGCCCAGCGAAGTCAGCCCTGAGAAGGGAAAATGGCATTTAAAAATGCCATTTGAAGTGATTTTAGCCTGTCGCCCAGAACCGGCTGCTGCAGCGCGGAGCGCCCAGCAGCGCCCGGGGGGAGCGCCCAGCAACACGGACAGAGCGCTCAGCAGCACCAGGAGGAGCGTCCCACCGTGCCAGGCGGCGGGGTGGCAGGCCACCTTGGCATGGCGAGGAAGAGACGAGGCCGCTGGCTCGGGCGCTCCTGAGTCCTGACCCCAGCCGCTTCTACGCGGCAGCAGCAAAAGAGCCATGCGGCCACATGGAGAGGCTAGCGCCCGAGCGGGAGACGCGATCTCTGCAAAGCTCTGCACTCACTTCATCCGCCCGACGGGAAAGCGAAGTGGGGAAGAGAAAAAGAGCCGCTTCGGTTTTTTCTCTTTTTCTCTTCCCCACTTCGCTTTCCCGTCGGGCGGATGAAGTGAGTGCAGAGCTTTGCAGAGAGCGCGTCTCCCGCTCGGGCGCTCGCCTCTCCATGTGGCCGCACGTCTCTTTTGCTGCTGCCGCGTAGAAGCGGCTGGGGTCAGGACTCAGGAGCGCCCGAGCCAGCGGCCTCGTCTCTTCCTCGCCATGCCAAGGAGGCCTGCCACCCCGCCGCCTGGCACGGTGGGACGCTCCTCCTGGTGCTGCTGAGCGCTCCGTCCGTGTTGCTGGGCGCTCCGCCCGGCGCTGCTGCGCGCTGCAGCAGCCGGTTCCAGGCGGCGGGGAGGCAAGCTGAAATCACTTCAAACGGCGTTTTTAAACGCCATTTTACCTCCTGGTTCCAGGCCCCCAGTTGGCAGGCATGGGGGTATGTCTTATTTTCAGGGTATGTCTTATATTTCTCAAATGCTTAAAATTGTTGCCCTGGCTTACTTTTTGACTACGTATTAAAAAAGGGGAAACACGGTAGTTTTACATAGGCTGGGTCAGCAGAAACAGAGCTTAAGACACTGTGCCACACTAAGCCAACAGAATATTTTGGTTTCTGAATATTATGTGAATGTCCTTATTCAGTTCTTAAGCTCATTGCTTAGTACCATGTTCATGAAGCTGAATCCCTCTAGAATGTATAATGCAAATCTAAATAGATTGCCGCATATTGTATAAATCAAGTCAGTTTTTAAGAGCAGTCAAACCGATCCAACAATTTATTCTTCACAAATTCCCTTTTAAATTGCCATGTGTTTTCTGTTGACAAAACAGGGATGGAAAAAAATTGAATGTTTTTTTCTCTAAAAATCTCTCATTGTTGATTATTTGTTGAGGGAGCATTCTTCAACCGTTTTTGTAAAACAAACCAAATACTCCATCCAAAATGTATTGCCATTGTTGTTTTGACCTTGAATTGGTTGCAAATAAGTGAGCTAAAAATAACAAAGGTAATGTCAGGTGGAAGCTTTTTAATTAATGGAGGGGGGATAGTCAAGCTGTTTGCCTTTGTTTAACTTTTCCCTATATATGATAACAACAAACTTATATGAGAGTGGGTGCTTATGTACTTAAAACAGGTATAGGCAAACTTGGCCCACCAGAGGTTTTGGGACTACAAATCCCATGATGCCTAGTTAACAGGATCAGTGGTCAGGGATGATGGGAATGGTAGTCCCAAAAAATCTGGAGGGCCGAGTTTGCCTATACAGTTAAAATACCACTATCAATGCAGTGTTTCAGCAAGCTTGAGGGAACCAAAAGGTTTACAAACATCCAAAAAAAGAAAGAAAATAAAGACCAGGGGAGCCACAAAACCTTAAGAGAGGATATAAATATCTCAGTAAAGACTGGTTTGATAGGCATGGAATGCTGATTGGGCATTAGGGGAAGAAAAGAAAAAACAAGAGGAAAGGAAAATGGAAAGCAGTGTTCCATATATCTTTGGACAAATAATAAAGGTAAAGGATCCCTGGACAGTTATGTCCAGTCAAATTATGACTATGGGGTGCAGCGCTCATCTCTCTTTCAGGCTGAGGGAGCAGGCGTTTGTCCACAGACAGCTTTCCGGGTCATGTGGCCAGCATGATTAAACCGCTTTTGGCACAAAAGAACACCGTGACAGAAATCAGAGCGCACAGAAATGCCATTTACCTTCCCACCGCAGTGGTACCTATTAGTCTCCTCGCGCTGGCATGCTTTCGAACTGCTAGGTTGGCAGGAGCTGGGACAGAGCAACGGTTTGAACCGCCAACCTTTTGACTGGCAAGCCCAAGAGGCCCAGCGTTTTAGACCACAGCACCACCTGCGTTCTACTAATCTGGTAGTATTGGTTTTTGGTCAGCTGAAGGGCAAATCGGCAAACACCTGAAAATGGAAGCAATGGTGAAATAACACAAGCCCCACATAGACACAGTCACAACACTTCACGGACAATGTCCCCCGTTTTTGCTCACCACCATGAGAGTTCAGCTGCTCTCTGCCCAAGCCAAATGAGCCTCAATCTTCTCCCAAACTTGGAGCTGCAGGGTGGGGTAGTCATAGTCCCTGTGGTTTTGTGGCAGTCTTCACTCACTTCCCGCCTTAAAGGCTGGGAAGAAGACAGTGGTGGTGGTTTGGTTGCTGCGTTGCCAGTGCTTTTGCAGCATCCCATCAGCACATGGCCAAACTGAGAAGCTAGAAAGGGTGGTAGGGGGTTACTGGTTCTGGTGCAGTGGAACACCGTGATGGAAGCCAGGGTGCATGGAAACATATTGACAAGTATCAATAAATATAGATAAAAGGAAGAAAGGAGGGAGGGAAGGAAGGAAGGAAGGAAGGAAGGAAGGAAGGAAGGAAGGAAGGAAGGAAGGAAGGAACATAGCTGCCAAGTCTCCCGTTTTCCCCGGGAACCCCCATTTTTACTTACCTTTTCCCGGTGGTCCCCCGTATCACTTCATCTCCCGTTTTTCTCCGTTATTTTCTCCTGCCGGCGGCCATTTTTTTCTGATTTGCCCTTCTATGGGCACAAAAAATGGCCGCCGCCGGCTTCAAAGGTCGCATCTGCGCATGACCGGAAGTGCGTAGATGCGACTTCCAGTGTCGGTGGCGGCCATTTTGGTGCCCATAGATGGGCGGGCCGACACCGGAAGTTGCGTCGACACACTTCCGGTCATGCGTAGAAGCTACTTTTGAAGCCGGCGGTGGCCATTTTTGGTGCCCATAGAAGGGCAAAGAGACACCGGAAGTTACGTCGACGCAACTTCTGGTGTCACACGGCTGCCGGTCCTGGATTCTGCAGTCCAGGACTTGGAAGGTGAAGGAAGGAAGGAAGGAAGGAGTATTCTGAAAGCAGGCATGGCTGGATAGCTGGAATTCTGAACAGGAGTGCTCTGTTCAGCATTGCTTTGTCTTGTTTGTTCCTGTGAATGTTCATAATCCTTTCTGGTCTTTTTCAATGAAGTATTGATTTGACTTTATTTGATTTATTTTCTGACTTAAAACATCAACAACACTCAATGCGTCTTTCAGTTTAGATCTCCCCCCCCAAAAAAAGAGCTGTATTTATCCTCTTGTCACACCATAATATTCCTAGGGCCTCCTCCCAATTGCCTATACTATGGTATTCATTACAGTTGCCAATAGAAAGGAGCTTAAAGCTGATCCATAGTTTAATCTATTCTCATAAGAAATCAACGTCTGCATCCACATCTGCTTTTCACTACTGTATTGCTATCCTCGCACATGTCTACAATAGACTGATTATATGTCTCCAGCAGACTCTGTGGCCAGAGGCACCATTATTTCAATAATACAAGAACAGTGCCTTACCTCTTTTGCCAGTAGTTAATTGCATTTCTTTTTGGAAGGATTTGTTGTTCTCGGGTAGCTTAAAAAGGATGCTAAAAGTAGCTCAACTATGTGGAAGTAGAAGATACGAATGTACTGGCCTATGCAGGGATAGACAATGTGTGGCTCTCCAGATGTTGGACTCCAAATCCCTTCAACGTGTCCAGTGATGATAAGAGATGTAGTTGCAACAACATCTGAGAGCACCATGTTGGCTCCCAACATAGCGATTCACATTGGATCTGAAAATTGTAAAGATTCTATTCTATTCTATTCTTGCTAGTGAGTGTTTTTGATTTAATTAGCCATTTAATTGCTATTTTATTGCAGTCTACTGCATGCTCTGAAACAGTATGATGACCGTTATTTGCAAACTTCTGCAAAAGCAAAAAAATTGTCCTGTAGCACCTCAGGTAAAAGTAAAGGGACCCCTGACCATTAGGTCCAGTCGTGACCGACTCTGAGGTTGCGGCGCTCATCTCGTGTTATTGGCTGAGGGAGCCGGCGTACAGCTTCCAGGTCATGTGGCCAGCATGACAAAACTGCTTCTGGCGAACCAGACCAGCGCACGGAAACACTGTTTACATTCCCGCTGCAGTGGTACCTATTTATCTACTTGCACTGCGTGCTTTCGACTTGCTAGGTTGGCAGGATTTCGTGTGCATGCATACTTCGAAAGCTTATTTCCAGAACAAACTTAGTTGGTCCCTAAGGTGCTACTGGACAATTTTTTATTTATTTCAACTGCGTCAGACCAACACGGCTACCTACCTGAGTCTAGAATTCTGCCAAAGCAGTATCAGTCCACAATCGGCAACTTGGCCACTACAGATTGAGAGGCCTGCAAAAAAAAGAAACACTAAACTAAAGGAGAAGCGCAAGAGATGCATGATTTAAGTCAGGCACCCCCAAACTTCAGCCCTCCAGATGTTTTGGACTACAATTCCCATCATCCCTGACCACTGGTCCTGTTAGCTAGGGATCATGGGAGTTGTAGGCCAAAACATCTGGAGGGCCGCAGTTTGGGGATGCCTGATTTACGTGAACTAAATTTCAGATAGCAATGGCTTTTTTTCAAGGCATAGCAGCCTTGATGCAGGTTAATGTGTGGCCAGCTTCTATGTTCTAAAGCAGCTTTCCCCAAACTTGGGTGTCCAGATGTTGTTCAACTACAATCCACATCACCCCTAACCCTCAACCATGCTGGCTGGGTGTAATGGGAGGGCGGGAGCGTTTGCAAAGGTGTGTCACTGCTCTGTACTTCAAGTCTTCTACGTACTTTGCATCATGTCTGGCTAGAGCAGTGGTGACGAACCTATGGCACGCCAGAGTGGGCACTCGGAGCCCTCTCTGTGGGCATGCACACCATCGCCCCTGCAGTGCTGTTCCTGGGGGTTTTCAAAGCTGGCTCCTCCTCCCAACGCCTCTCCGGCCAGGAATCGCTCCATAGAGCATGCGCTGCCCGCAGCAGTGTCAGGTGTGATTGGTTAGTGCCACAAGCAGCAGATAGAAAGCGGCGGTAATGAGTGTGTTTTTTGGCTGAGTCAAGGGCTTTTGATAATTTGTTGGTTCCTGTGAGCTTTGTGAGTATTGTTTTCCTCTGCCTTGCATGGTGAAGTGTGTTAGTGTTTATCAGCAACAACAACCCCCCCCCCAGTATTAGCTCAACAACTGTTTGCAATCCCCCCCCCAAAAATATCTCAACAACTCCAGACACCCCCCCCCCCGGAGAAGAACTCAGGGCACTCCTCCCCCCAAAAAACTCCACAACTTTGGGCACTTTTCTTCAAGAAAAGATTAATAACTCTGGTTAATCTCACCCCATTTCCTTACGGTATATTTATTTGTATGTCCACATGCAGACAGTCATTACTACCCAATATTAAATTGCCGTGTTGGCAATAAGTGGGTTTTGGTTACAGTTTGGGCACTTGACCTCTAAAAGGTTCCCCACCACTGGGCTAGAGCACCCCCTTTCCATTGTTTCCTCTTCCATCCTGTCCAAAAATGACTGACACCACTACAGCCCACTCACAACTGTTTCAGGAGACTTGTTCTTTCCAGAATTGAGGTGAACTCCATGCTATTTGCCTTCCTTGTTCTCTCCGGCGTTGGTTGTTCCTGCAACCTCCGTACAATCAGGCAAGAGCAGTCAATTCAAATTATATTTTGTGTGATTTTGGGGTGTACGCAGCAAGAAGCAGCCTGCTTTCATTGCAAGGTGCTTGGGGCAGAAAGGGAGGTTAGGAGGAGATGCTGCAGAAATGTTTCTCCATAGAGTTTGTCCAAACTGGGGGCCCCTAAGAAGGCAGACAAGAGCAGCTTTATCTGCCTGCAGTGATAAGGAATAGACATAAAAGAAGAAAAATCCCTGCAGAGAAGCATCAGTTACACATAATATATACCAGCATCTGTCGTACTTCAGTTCTGAGTAAAATAAGCCTTCTTTATAGCATGATTTTATGTTCTCAATGTAGATTAGGCTATGTGCCTACCTATTCTCTCGCTACTGAAGACAATATAGTTATTATGTTTATATGCCCTCTGGCTCAATCACATGACAGCCTGTGTATAATATTGTACCGGGTTCTGTCTGCATTTATTCTTGCATTTATCTTGTTTGATTTGTAAAGAAAGGCTCCTTTGTTCTACAGGTATCTTTCAAACCTTTGTCTGGGTGGTATTAGTACACTACAAGCCTAATTTCACTAACCCATGAATCTAATGGCACAGAGGAAATTATCTCTGGCAAATCTTCAAATATTGCTTTGACATGGAGTCTACAGGTTTGAGTTTTATTTAATGAATGAAACAAAATCTCAGGGCCACTTAAAAAACCAGCAGCACGTTTTATCCATTAGTCACTAATTCATTAATTAGGCATCGCCTTTCCTAAATGCATTTATTGGTTCTAATGAATTGAGTAATGGTGCTGTTGAATGATGTCTTAGGAATAGGTGCTGTAGATTTTTCTCTGTGTGTTTTTGCTTACTCACTAGGAGAGCAAATTTCACTACTGTAACTGACCAACACCAGGATATATGCTATCCACAAAAAAACGGGTGAATGACTACTGCTAATTATGTAATTAGCACTGTCTCTGTACTTTCTGCATTTCGTTTCCATCTAACCTCCTCCAGGCATGTAATCCAGGATAATGCTTCATTCATCTGATGAAGTGGCCTGGAGTCCTCAAAGCTTTGCCATAATAAATTTAAGGTGCCACAAGACTTATTATTGTTTTTGTGCCAGGAGTCCTCTGGAAGATAAAATACAATTTTTCTTTAATAGGTGCCATATTTCAAATATAATTGCCCCAAAGACGCACCTTTTGAACTAACTGATGCCTTTTTTTGTTGAGTATTGCTTGTATGACTTGTATCCAAGAACGTCATCTTCTGCCTGGGCAGTGGGACTTCCTTTCCCGTTGCCCCCATGTCTGATCTGCTCCAGGCACTTGGGAGAACCAACAGTGCAGATTATTTATTTCTATACTTCTATACCAAATCTCTTAAGGAGTGTGCATCGTACATGGATGAGGGCATGGGAAGAGGAAGATGGACAAGTTGGTTGAATGCACCCATATAACTTTTCTTTGGTTAAGGAAATATACATATTTTTAAGCTTTGCTTTTATATCCCATTTTACATAGCAGAAAGTTTTGGTAATGGAGGGTAAAAAAAAATCTAGATTATTGGCCTGGTTTGCAGGCAAATCATACTAGATCGCCAGGAACAGGTGTTTGGCTTGTTTGCTCCTTCTTGCTCCCCTTACACACTCAGATATCTGGGAGCTTCCAGTTTTTACTTCATTTACTTACTGTGCTTAGCAACAGTATTCAAACTGGGCAAACCATGGTTAGCCCCCAAACCATGGTTTGCCTCCAAAGCAGAATACTTCATACCGTGCAGTGTTCGAAACTCCCATTGTTCTAGGTGCATTTTGCATAGCTGCCAAGTCTCCCGTTTTTCGCGGGAAACTACCGTATTTTGTTACCATTTCCCGCTGTTATCCCAAATTGATTATATCCCATAAAGCTCCTGCTGGCAGCCATGTACCAGCTCCCGGCTGTCTGGACATGCAGACACGGGCAGCCCGGCACTGGAAGTCGCTTCTACGCATGTCTGGACATGCATAGAAGCTACTTCCGGTGCCGCACCGCCACGTAGAAGCGACTTCTGGTGCCGCGCCGCCGCTGATCCCAGATTTTTCAAACCGGGAGTTGGAGGGTATGGCATTTTGTGACAAGGAATTTCATTAGTGTGAGCAGTTTCTGAGCTCTGGCCGCAGTACGGCGCCTAAGATTTCAGATTAACACTGCAGTACCAAAGGAAAGGAGCTTTTTCTGCCTCCCCACTTCCAGCTACCCTCTGAAGAATGGAGAAGAGACCCTCTGAAGAATATTAGGGAGATGGGCAGGGGAAGGACTGGACCATGTGAAAAATGGACATAATATTTTAGCTGCAGTTCATTCATTTTTAGCTTTGTATTCTTGTTACAAGAAAGCACACCAAGACTGCCCGTTGTTGCACCCCATAACCTGGGCTTAAGGTGCCTTTTAGCTGCTAACTTTCATATCTCTGTTTCTAACACTCTGTGACGGGGGCTGGCGATCACATGCTTGATTGCTATTCAATGTTTAAAATGAGACCCCCAGATCCTCCTTGTAGAAAGCTAGCACTTTAGGGAGAAGTTCTGGTTTGAATCCTTCTCTCTGCCTGTTAGCTTTCCATAGACAGCTATTTACAGGGAAGCTTTCAAACATGCATGCTGAAGTGGCCCTGGGAATACGTACATGAAGTTTATACTTTCAAAATGATATAATGTGTGAAGCGCCCCCCTCAGTGACTATTTAAAGTTGGCCTGTGCTGTGACTGATAAGGGTAGTTTCACAAATGGATCCCCCCCCCCTGGATTTCCCATATCCTGTAACATGAATGTAAAACTTGAATTAGCCTCAGTTTTGACTTTCAAATGACTCTCTTTGGCTAGGTTAAGCACATATAATATATCAGGCTGAGAGGAAACATATTTCAGGCTAAAAGGCACTCATAGCATCCCTTTTGGTAATTCCTTTAGAGCTGTATTTCTGGGTAATGGTATTCTCCTCTTCCTTTAAATTAAGAGGATAAGATTAATGCCCCGGACCTCTGGATCTCAAGAGCAAAATCCTAAACTTCCATGAAGGAAAGGTGGTATCTACATGTACATTGAATATATTTCAGCTTTACTCAAGCCCAGCCTGGTGTTCTGCAGATGCTGTTGGACAGGCATCCCCAAACTGCGGCCCTCCAGATGTTTTGGCCTACAACTCCCATGATCCCTAGCTAACAGGACCAGTGGTCAGGGATGGTGCGAACTGTAGTCCAAAACATCTGGAGGGCCGAAGTTTGGGGGTGCCTGCTGTTGTACTACCTGCTCCCATCATCTCTACCACTTGGTCATGCTGTTCCAGCCCCATTGAGGCATTCTGTCCACACAGGATGCAGGTGGCACTGTGGTCTAAACCACTCCCAGTCACCAGTCTAGCTGCCGCATTCTGTATTAGTTGTAGTTTCCAGGTCACCTTCAAAGGTAGCCCCACGTAGAGCACATTGCAGTAGTACAAGTGAGAGATAACTACAGCATGCACCACTCTAGCAAGACAGTCTGCAGGCAGGTAGGGTCTCAGCCTGCGTACCAGATGGAGCTGGTAGACAGCTGCCCTGGACACAGAATTGACCTGCGCCTCCCTGGACAGCTGTGAGTCCAAAATGACTCCTAGGCTGCACACCTGATCCACCAGAGGCATAGTTACCCCATTCAGGACCAGGGAGTCCTCCACACCCACCCGCCCCCTGTCCCCCAAAAAGAGTACTTTTGTCTTGTCAGGATTCAACCTCAATTTGTTAGCTGCCATCCATCCTCCAACCGCCTCCAGACACTCACACAGGACCTTCACTGCCTTCACTGGTTCTGATTTAAAAGAGAGGTAGAGCTGGGTATCATCCGCATACTGATGAACTTCCAGCCCAAAGCCCCTGATGATCTCTCCCAGTTGCGTCATATAGATGTTACCGAACACAAAGCACTTGTGACAGAAGCAGTTTGAATTCTTGTCATTACCGAGACAAAATGAAAATGATCTTTTAGGTGGCCCCTTAAGCCATGTTTTGGCTCCAAAGATGTGAAAGGTCTAGATTTCATTTCATGTTTAACCTCCGTCAAATTGGCAGTCTCTGGTTTGAAACTGAGTCACTACCGTGTGGTTAAGTGAAAAGTACGTACATGAACTCTTTGTGAACCGGGAATGAGGCTGTTCCTGTTTTGTTACATTGGTTCCCCTTTCTGTTTAGCGCCACACTCTGTGATGACTTTAGTTATTGTAAAGTGTATTGAATACCTGTCAGGGAGAGAAGAAATTGCCCTAATTGGTGCTTCTGCTGAAGTTTTGTTGGGAAACAATAACTCCACGTGTGCAGAAAAGGCTTCATTTTCAAAAAAAATATTCCATCCTATATAAATAAAGGTAAAGGTAAAGGGACCCCTGACCATTAGGTCCAGTCACGACCAACTCTAGGGTTGCGGCACTCATCTTGTGTTATTGGCCGAGGGAGCCAGTGTACAGCTTCCAGGTCATGTGGCTAGCATGACAAAGCCGCTTCTGGCAAACCAGAGCACGCAGAAACGCCGTTTACCTTCCCTATTTATCTATTTGCACTTTCAGGTGCTTTCAAACTGCTAGGTTGGCAGGAGCTGGGACCGAGCAACGGGAGCTCACCCCATTGCAGGGATTTCAACAGCCAACCTTCTGATTGGCAAGCCCTAGGCTCAGTGGTTTAACCCACAGCGCCACCCGCATCCCAGTTAAATACATTATATTAAATTATAGGTGTCTGTGCTCAACATTTCCTACATCCATTTTGTTCCTTGATCATTTTCTATGAACTTGGCTGACCTAAAGCTTGCAAATACCATTGTGCTGTTCTTGGCCATAATTGCAGCAATAATTACAACAATGCAACCGCCTAATTGCTACAACAAACCATACATTTATTGTAGCCCATCTTTGACCTTCTCTGCAAAGTTAACAAATTCATTTTAAGTAATCAAGAATCTGACAGAAGCTGAAAGTCTTCATACCATCCCTCCTGTGCTGCATCTCTTGGGCAAGAAGGACAAATGTCGATACTCTGGCTTAAGAATAGGAGACCTTCCTTCCGGCTTAGCCAAGCAATTGCTGACTAAAATGGCAGGGGGAATGCAGTAGTGACTAAATCAAAACTTGCTTATAAGTTTTAACTTCTTTACAGGTATCCATGAAACCAAGAGAAAGGCAGACGCGGGACTTTCAGGACTGACCTTGTATTTCCCTTGAACTTCAGGATCTATCAGCTAGAGCAGGGGTGTCCAAACTTTTTTCAAAGAGGGCTAGATTTGATGAAGTGAACATGCGTGAGGGCTGACCATTTTGATTGTTCCCCCAGAGTTTTTGACCTTTTTAAAGGATTGAATCCTTAGGAAATGCCTTTTGGAATAGCAGAAACTAGGTTCACAGGCAGAACAGGGAGCCACATGGCAGGCGGGAGTGAGAAATGAACAGCGGGTGGCAGCGTGAGCCTAATGGTGGCCGGGAGAGTGAGCAACACACCAGGCACCTGCGCGAGTCAACCAGTGGCAGGGATACAGAGCGGCAGGCGGCTGGCAAACCGCAGCATCTAAACACCCAGGGTGACCGCCTCACACACTATGAGCCAGTTAAACAACAACAACCATGGGAAAAGCCCCGAACAAAAAACAACCTCACGTTCTAAATCCAAGAGGCATCAGACAGAGACCTTTATGAAACAATAGGGGGGGGGGAGAAAGGGTGTGTGTGTGTGTGTGTGTGTGTGTCCATGACGTGAGCCCTCTCTGCAATATCAGCAGATCGATCCCTGCTTTTTCACAAATGCACCCATGGACAGCATGTTCGATGGTTTTTATATACATGTTGTTGTTTAGTCGTTTAGTCGTGTCCGACTCTTCGTGACCCCATGGACCAGAGCACACCAGGCACTCCTGTCTTCCACTGCCTCCCACAGTTTGGTCGGACTCATGTTGGTGGCTTCGAGAACACTGTCCAGCCATCTCGTCCTCTGTCGTCCCCTTCTCCTTGTGCCCTCAATCTTTCCCAACATCAGGGTCTTTTCCAGGGAGTCTTCTCTTCTCATGAGGTGGCCAAAGTATTGGAACCGCAGCTTCACGATCTGTCCTTCCAGTGAGCACTCGGGGCTGATTTCCTTCAGAATGGATAGGTTTGATCTTCTTGCAGTCCATGGGACTACATAGGTGTCCGTAAAGACGAGAATGTAAATAGTTTCCTACACACTGAAATGTTAATGTAAAAGCAGAGCGTCGTATGTTTGGCAGCCTTTGGCTGCGGAGCCAAGAAAACAGACCTCAAAACTCGGGCACGCGAGAGGATTTGCAGCAAAAGTTGACTCGCTACCAGTCGTGATGCAAATTGGGGTTTTTGAGCAAGCACAGGGGAGGATTTATTTGTTTACACGTCCATACAGGTACATACATACATCCATGCATGCTGGGGTGTCTGACTGCACCGGGAAGACCACAGCGAATGGGTGGGTTTACCGCAGCCAGGCAGTGATATAAGGTGAATGGCTGTGCACAGGAAGGTGAACGAGGTTCCTGGGGCTTCGGCCCCTGATCCTTGCGGATGGCACCTGCTGAGCTTCCGCTGCAGAATCCCCCTCTCGCTTCACCTTGCCTGCTTTGTCCGCCTCGCACCTGCGTGCTGAGCTCCTGAGGAACAGTGCAGCAAGAACAGTACCACCCAAGCAACCAATCACGCAGCGCCACTGCCAGAGACGCACCAATCGCAAACTGCCCTGACCGCCTCTAACCTTCCTTGGCGGAGCATTGGCTCCAGGGGAGAGTAAGCAGAGCAGCAGGCGCTCAGGGGCAGCAACAGATTTTTCCAAATTGCCCGTGGGGCCATTTTAAAGCGGGACGCAGGACGCAATTGGCCCCCGAGCCAGACTTTGAACATGCCTGAGCTAGAGGAACGTGCAGAAGACATACACTTGAAACTAAAGACCACAGTGTCCCTGAGAAGCTGCCGAGCATTGGAGTTTGCTTACAGTACCAAACTTGAGCTGAGCTCACAAACCTTTCACACAAAAATCCATTCCTGGCTACCCCCAGTCTTTCTTTCTTTCTTTTATAATTATTTTTATTAAAGATTTTCTTGGGTTACAAAGGTAGTGCAATGTCTCATTTTTTTCCATGCATCATTTTTACACATCAATTTTACTTGTTGAGACATTATGAGGAAGGGGGGGGAAAGCGGTGGGTCGGATGGGGAGTTGGGTGTGGTGGATTGCCGATGTTTCTGTTTTTCTTGATATGTGTAGGGGTTCGGCGTCAGCGTCGTTTGTGCAGGTTCTCTGTTGTTTGTTCGTGTTTCTTTGTTGGTGAGAGAGGTCAGGATTTGTCTTAGAATGTGGTTGTTCATTTGTGGTTGGCTGTGATGATCCTTAGTTTCTTGCGTGAGTGGGGAGGGAGGGTGTTTTGATTAGGTTAGCCATATTGATTTGTATGCTGACGGTAAGTTTTTGTCATTGTCCTGTTGGGCTGTATATGTGATGAAGGGGAACCATACTGGGGTGAAGGCCAGTCTTTCTAAATTTCAGAAGTCTAAGTAAGTGCACAATGGCGGTGCTTATTTTATTGTTGCTCTCGTGTCAAACAACTGGATAATCTGAAATCCTTGCCTATCTAGTACAAATTGGTCAGAGATCTATCTTCTGTCCACCTCTGCACTAAACAGTAAAGAATGGTGGGAGTGTAAATATGTAATAAAAAAAAAAATCGGCAAAGGTTGTTTAAGGAGATAGCAGAAATCACTGGGTTAAAGCTGACCAAAAGTCCAGAGGTAGCATTATTCTCAATTTAGGATGGGGTGGAAGGTTCCCAGGCTATGAAGGACTTGCTCACAAATTTATTGACAGCTGCACAAATTATTATAGCTAGGAAGTGGAACGGGCAAACAGAATATAAAATGGAAGAATGGTATAAGGAGGTGTGGGATATGGCTGTTAATGATAAATTAACATGTGGCATTAAGCTAAGATGGGGAATATGCAGGAGAATTGATTTTGAGGAGATATGGAGGGTGTTTGTATAATTTGTACTGTTAAAATGGAAAGGGGTCAACCATTGCAAGAGGTGTTGAAATTTTGGGAGGTTGGATAGTTGTAACGGAATGGTCTTGGTGTCGGGGTGCACATGTTTATTCTAATTTATTTATGATTATTACTTTGTTTAAAAAAATGTATAAAATGTAAATACAGTCGTACCTTGGAAGTCGGACGGAATCCATTCCAGAAGTCAGTTCTACTTCCAAAATGTTCAGAAACCAAAGAGTGGCTTCTGATTGGTTGCAGGAAGCTCCTGCGGCCAATCAGAAGCCCCATCGGACACCTCTGGGTTTACAGCGACCAATCAGAAGCCCCAACACTCACCTCTGGGTTTACAGCGTTCGGGAGCCAAAACATCCCAAGCACCAAGGCATTCAGGATCCAAGGTACGACTGTAAATGTATAAAATATAAATAATATAAAATGGAAAGAAGAAAAATAAATAAATAAACAGTAAAGAAGCAACTGACTTGTTCAGTTTATCAGACTCTGACGCCTTCTGTGCATCTTAGGTGCAACAAGGATGTCCATGACTGCAAAATGAGCTGTTTTTCTGTGCTGATAAGGCTGCAGCTGAAATGAACCTTTTATCTGCAGCAAATTGAAATATGTCTTGTTCGGTCTCCCAGTCCTGTGCATCAAGCCCCAGCCAAGTTTGATAGGACACAAGTCTTTTGTGCTGTTTTTGACCAGTGCTGCTCAGCTCATTGAGTGACTTAGCTCAAGGTCTAGCACTGATAAGGCCAAAAGAATGTATCACTTCTCAGCTGGCAGGTGTCCTGCATGAACCATTTCTCAGGTATCAAAGGCATGTCTCGCCAGAGTGGTGCATGCCCTGATTATCTCCCGCTTGGACTACTACAATGCGCTCTATGTGGGGCTACCTTTGAAGGTGACCTGGAAACTACAATTAATCCAGAATGCGGCAACTAGACGGGTAACTGGGAGTGACCACCGATACCATATAACACCAGTCCTGGAAGACCTACATTGGCTCCTAGTACGTTTCCGAGCAAAATTCAAAGTGTTGGTGCTGACCTTTCAAGCCCTAAACGGCCTCGGCTCAGTATACCTGAAGGAGCGTCTCCACCCCCCATCGTTCTGCTCTGAGGTCCAGCTCTGAAGGCCTTCTGGCGGTTCCCTCACAGCGAGAAGTGAGGTTACAGGGAACCAGGCAGAGGGCCTTCTTGGTGGTGGCGCCCTCCCTGTGGAACGCCCTCCCATCAGATGTCAAGGGAATAAAGAACTACCTGACTTTTAGAATGCATCTGAAGGCAGCCCTGTTTAGGGAAGTTTTTAATGTTTGATGTTTTCTCGTGTTTTTAATATTCTGTTGGGAGCCGCCCAGAGTGGCTGGGGAAACCCAGCCAAATGGGTGGGGTATAAATATTATTATTATTATTATTATTATTATTATTATTATTATTATTATTATTATCTTCTTTCATAGTCTTAGTAACTGGCCATCCCTAGCATTAAAAGGAATGTCTTTCTTTTTTCTAGCAATGGTACTCTGGAGCAACTCCATTTAAGTTGGATACATTAAGCAGATTTTTAGCAGCCCAGACAGTAATTCAACATAATGCAGAAGAAATAAAAGAATTTGGCATTAAATCTAACTTTAGACGGGGGTCGGAGAGAAGGACGTTTAAGCCCTGATTTCATTCTGTTTATCTAAGCCATAGTTCAGAATTATGCCATATTTTAATTAAATCTTGGCAAGGCCTCTTTTGCTATTCGCTTGCAGGAAATGAAGAATTGCAGGAGGAGGCAGGAGAGGAGAAACAACTGCTTGCCTAATTGCATCGCATGCTGTTAAATGCCAGCAATGTATTACGAGGTGTAACACGATACACATTGTGGTCTCAGTTGGGCAGCCTTTTAATAGAATAACCTGCCACATCCCATTATCATTAGCATAGGATTTCTTAGATAATTCTTGTTTTCACTTTAAAAGGGTTCCCCTCCTCCCTTCCTTGAATTAATATGTTCATTGATGCCCTTCTTGTTTCCAGAAACATTGTCTAGTGAAAACTTGAGGTGAGAGACCCGTATCTGGAGGAATGAAAAATGTCAGATTTAACATTTCTCTGCTGCTGTTGAAGGACATATTTCTTTAAAATTCATCAGGGACAAGGCAGACATCTGCAGATGTACTTACAGGCTCCCCAATTTGTCTTTTGCAGGGAAGATTACCACGAAGATGGGTTTTGCCAGCCTTACAGGGGAATTGCTTGCGCTCGCATCATTGGAAACAGGACTATTTACGTGGATTCCCTCCAGATGCAAGGGGAAATCGAGAACCGAATCACTGGTAAGCCTGCGTGCCTCTATCCTTGTCCGAAAACATTGTATTTCATGCGAAAGCCTGAAATCCAATTTTAACACTGTAATGAATGGAAATCAATCTGGGAACAGCTTTTTACAGCCTGCATCACAGAATGAATTGTGGCAGTGTGTTTTCCCTATTACGCAGTAGCTTTTGCAGTCCTCCTAAGGTGGAATTTGAAGTGCAAGGAATCGCTCTCAGGGCTTTAATATATGTCTGGGGAAGGGTTTCTTCCCTTCACTTTAGTTCCTGCTTTGGGGCAACAGGAGTACAACTCTAGCCTGAATGTAGAGCTGTCCACACAAAAAAAGAAACCTCTTTTGGAGTGATGTTTTTTCCAGGGTTAAAGTGTTTGCTTGTGTTGGGAAGCAGTGACCCCAGGTCAAGAAGAGGATGCTTCAATTCATCTACGGCAGACACCTTTGCCAACCTGCATGAATAATTGGGTGTTATCTCATATGATGGCACCTTGATGAACATGATCTTGTTCACTTCTTATAGGACAGGCACATCTAACAGGTAGATCGTGATCTACTGGTAGATCACCGGAAGTCTGTGGTAAATCACTGGTAGATCACTGGCTCCCCCGAAAGAAGCTCAACAACGTTGTCCCCCCTAAAAAAAGCACAGCATTTTTGCCCTGCATCCCTTAAAAATGGGCTTTCCTCCTCCCTAAAAAAAGCTCAACAACTTGAACCCCTTGAGTAGATTGCAGTGTCTTGGGAGTTGGCCACCCCTGTTATAGGACACAGTGATTTGGAGTATCTGGATTAACTCTTGAGGTGCAATGATGTCTTGTGTGTTGCAGGGGGAGATTGAAATTCATGAGGTTTCTGTCTGCTCACGTTGTGTTATTCTGTGGCAGGGCTGGTGACAGACTTTAGCACGAAGGGGACGGCAGAAGACGAGATGGTTGGACAGTGTTCTTGAAGCTACCAACATGAGTTTGACCAAAATGCAGGAAGCAGTGGGAGACAGGAGTCGGACATGACTAAACAACAAACAAACAAGCAAACAAACAAACAAACAAACCATGGTACTGAGGAGGATCTCACCCCTCCAAAAACAAACAAACCACAAGGCCTCTGCCCAGTGATTTTGCCCACCATCATGCCCTGTAGGGCTCCTGGATGTCTCTTAGTGGTGGGCAGTGGTGGCACTTTTGTATTTTGAGTAGCCAAATAGCATGGCAGATCACAGCTTAGTAGTGTTTCATTGTTGTTGTTGTTTAGTCGTGTCCGACACCAGGCACTCCTGTCTTTCACTGCCTCCCGCAGTTTGGTCAGACTTATGTTCGTAGCTTCGAGAACACTGTCCAACCATCTCGTCCTCTGTCGTCCCCTTCTCCTTGTGCCCTCCATCTTTCCCAACATCAGGGTCTTTTCCAGGGAGTCTTCTCTTCTCATGAGGTGGCCAAAGTATTGGAGCCTCAGCTTCACGATCTGTCCTTCCAGTGAGCACTCAGGGCTGATTTCCTTAAGAATGGATAGGTTTGATCTTCTTGCAGTCCATGGGACTCTCAAGAGTCTCCTCCAGCACCATAATTCAAAAGCATCAATTCTTCGGCGATCAGCCTTCTTTATGGTCCAGCTCTCACTTCCATACATCACTACTGGGAAAACCATAGCTTTAACTATACGGACCTTTGTCGGCAAGGTGATGTCTTTGCTTTTTAAGATGCTGTCTAGGTTTGTCATTGCTTTTCTCCCAAGAAGCAGGCGTCTTTTAATTTCGTGACTGCTGTCACCATCTACTGTAATCATGGAGCCCAAGAAAGTAAAATCTCTCACTGCCTCCATTTCTTCCCCTTCTACTTGCAGTCCATGGGACTCTCAAGAGTCTGCTCCAAAGACTCTTGGGACCAGTGATGGGACCCAGTGGCCATGATCTTGAGCTCCAGACCATATTTTGCACTCTCATCTTTCAGTGTCACTAGCACCCGCCACTGGAAGCAGCATCATAGGTGGACAATGTCGGTCTCTATGTCGGTCTCTCTGGAACTCCTTGCCTATTGAGACCAAGCGGACACCTTCGCTGCTAAAAACATTCAGATTCAGGTTAACACCAACCTATCTAGATGCTTAGAGAGTGGAGGTAATTTTAATCTGTTTTAGTATTTTAACTTTTTAGGGTTGAAAGTAGGGTTGTGATTTTTCTTGATGTTATTCTTGTATCTTTGTAAACTGCTTTGAGGTTTTTTATAATCAAAACAGTATATAATTTTTATATAAAAGGGACGTGGGTGGCGCTGTGGTCTAAACCACTGAGCCTCTTGGGCTTTCCGATCAGGATGTCATCAGTTCGAATCCCTGCGACAGGGTGAGCTCCCGTTGCTCTTTCCCAGCTCCTGCCAACCTAGCAGTTCGAAAGCACACCAGTTAAAGTAGATAAATAGGTGCCACTGTGACGGGAAGGTAAACGGCATTTCCATTCACTCTGGTCTCAGTCATGGTGTTCTGTTGTGCCGGAAGCGGTTTAGTCCTGCAGAACGCTGTCTGCGGACAAACGCCGGCTCCCTTGGCCTGAAAGCAAGATGAGTGCCACACCCCATGGTCGCCTTTGACTGGACTTAACCATCCAAGGGTCCTTTACCTTTACCTAATAATTAAGAATAATGATACAATGTTCTTTAACCTCCCTACAGCTAATTCAACGATCTTGCAAAGCAGTTACATACCTGAGTAGTGCACTAATACCTCAGGTTGCGAATGTGATCTGTGTGGGAGGCGCGTTTGCAACCCACAGCGCCACGTCTGTGCACGGGCATGAGCGATTCTGCACTTCTGCGCAGGCACATGATGTCATTTTTGCGTTCATGCGCATGTGCGAGCGCCGAAACCCAGAAGTAACCCATTGCGGTACTCCTGGATTCGGCACGGAGTGCAACCCAAACACGCATAACCCACAGCGTATGCAACCCGAGGTATGCCTCTATTTGGATTAAAATACCTGTCAACACTGGGATTCACTGTGCAACCTTTTGTTTTGTTTTTAACTATTTGTATCTGTGGGTTAAACCACTGAGCCTAGGGCTTGCTGATCAGAAGGTCAGCGGTTTGAATCCCCGCAACAGGGTGAGCTCCCGTTGCTCAGTCCCAGCTCCTGCCAACCTAGCAGTTCGAAAGCACGTTAAAGTGCAAGTAGATAAATAGGAACTGCTACAGCAGGAAGGTAAACGGCATTTCCGTGTGCTGCTCTGGTTCGCCAGAAGTGGCTTTGTCATGCTGGCCACATGACCTGGAAGCTATACGCCGGTTCCCTCGGCCAATAATGCGAGATGACTTTACCTTTACCTATTTACCCTCTGTAGTCTGCTGCAAAAAATGAAATGCTTGCTATGGTGGATCTCTTCCAGGAAGCACCTTCCTCAGCCTTATGTCCACCAGATGTTTAGGACTCAAAGCTCAAAACTTCCATCTTCTCTGACCACGTGGCCGAGTCTGATGAAAGTTGGAATCTAAAACATCTGGATGGTGATAGGTTGGGGAAGGCTGCCTGGGACTCTGTGATAGAGCGCACATTTGGCATGTACCGAGTTCCAGGTCCAATTCCCAGCATCCCAGGTTAGGGCTGGAAAAATCTGTCTGAAACCTGGGAGAGGAACTGCCAGCCAGCTCCTATGTTTCTGTGCTCCTATTCAGAGTTTTACGTAGGGTGTATATTTGCTTTTATTTAATAGGTTTTCGCAGCAAAGGCTCAGGCTCCTGTTGTACACCAGTGATTTTTCAGACAACTCTGCAGTTACATACAAAGGGTCCAGTGATTCAGTATGCATAGTTATCGGGGCTTGTAATAAGCCACAATCCAGAGAACCGTGCTCCTCCACATGTAGAAACAAGAACAGCTGTGCTCTGCGAAAAAGACATGAGCAAACTTGAATGCAGGAGATGCACACAGTAATCCAAATGGGCTGCTTACATGTGTCTATAAATGAACTGCAGAAATAACCAAGGCTTTCTAGCTTTCTCCTCGGTCTTGCCATCGTAGCTTCCACAGGTGAAGAGTTAAGCCAGGAAAAACTAGAATGAGCACTCCAGATGCATACCCTGATGGGATGTGGGTGACGCTATGGTCTAAACCACTGAGCTTCTTGGGCTTGTCGATCGTAAGGTCCATGGCTTGAATCCCTGCAACGGAATGAGCTCCTGTTGCTCTGTCCCAGCTCCTGCCAACCTAGCAGTTCGAAAGCACACCAGTGTGAGTAGATAAATAGGTACCTCTGCGGTGGGAAGGGAAACGGTGATTCCATGTGCTCTGGTTTCCATCACGGTGTCCCATTGTGCCAGAAGTTATTGTTAGGTGCATTATGAGACATCCGCCAACTTCCAACCATGGATACCAGCAGCCTTCAAGCAAGCGAACTTGCCTTATGATCACTCCATAGCATCCCACTGCCAGAGGATTGCCTCCTTCCATTCACCACTTTGCCTCCTCCAAGTGGAAGAAACCTGGGCAGTGCTGAATGTCACATCCATTGCCAGGTGTGTCCTGCTGGAAATAGAAATAGAAAAGGGCTTTCTGCTTTTTATATCCACTCAGTTGCCAAGTGCTTTTGTGACATCACAAGAAACCCACAGCCAATGGCAACAGCTGGGGAGGCATCATCTTCATTGCTTTGAGCCTCACAATGGCGGGTGGACCTATCAGTGACTGTGTGCTTGTTTGTTTGAGACAGATGGCGCTGTGGTCTAAACCACTGAGCCTCTTGGGCTTGCCGATCAGAAGGTTGCCGGTTCGAATCCATGCGACGGGGTGAGCTCCCGTTGCTCTGTCCCAGCTCCTGCCAACCTAGCAGTTCGAGAGCACACCAGTGCAAGTAGGGTACCGCTGCGGTAGAAAGGTAAACAGTGTTTCCGTGTGCTCTGGTTTCTGTCACGGTGTCCCGTTGTGCCAGAAGTGGTTTAGTCATGCTGGCCACATGACTCAGAAAAGCTGCCTGTGGACAAACGCCGGCTCCCTTGGCCTGAAAGCGAGATGAGCATCACAAACCCATAGTCTCCTTTGACTGGACTTAACCGTCCAGAGGTCCTTTAACTTCTACCTTATTATCTGATGGTCCCCTTGCCCCCTTGGAAAACACTTTTGAAGGCATGGGATCCTGAAAGTCTGCAGATTTGGGACACTTGTCATATTGAGACAGTTCTTTATTATGCATTGTTTTGAAAGAATAGACGTTCCCTCCTATCGTTGCGCCAGATATTTTGGGTCGATAAGTAGTTCACTGTAAAGTCTGTTCGATGTAAAAGCATAAGAATCAAACGTAAGGTGGCAAATCTTAGAATGGGAGAACTAGAACAAGGTTATTTTTGTTCTAGGCAGTTTTCTGGCAGTTCTTTTTTTAAAAAAAGGAAAAAAGAAAAGGAAGCCTACATATGTAACCATTATATTAGTTTTTAATTTAAGCCAGTGAAGCATGTACCTATGGGGATGGAAAATAGTGACACCTGCAGTCCAAACAGGAAAATTAATTTTATAAGACTGCTTCAAGCACTGTGGTAGTAAAACTCTTCAGTGTAAAGTGTGAAGCATCTCTGAAATATCTCTCTCTCTTTTGCAAAAAAAAAAATAGAAAGAAAGGGGAGACAAAGACTGTGCTTTTGTCTTTTTTTCTGTCTTTAAACTTCCTGTGCCCTTCTGCAATTCAGAATAATAATAATAATAATAATAATAATAATAATAATAATAATAATAATAAATACCCCGCCCCCGCTGAGGTCGTGTGGCATGGCTTCTTTAAGCCCAGCTGACTCGTATATTTTATCTGTGCAATACACCTCTTAT
Organism: Zootoca vivipara; assembly: GCF_965207765.1. Classification (NCBI taxonomy): domain Eukaryota; kingdom Metazoa; phylum Chordata; class Lepidosauria; order Squamata; family Lacertidae; genus Zootoca; species Zootoca vivipara. The sequence continues at coordinate 11,890,082 of NC_142593.1, read as the reverse complement.
TACTGCTTCTGGCACTGAAGAAAACTGCCATGGGTTCCTATGCTTCTAAGAGTAGCCATCGGCAAATCTATTATCGATGTTTAGGGAAGTCAGTATTGAAATAAGCTGCTTTGCAGTACTGGAAAGGAGTTGTGTGCCTTGCCATATATTGCTAAAACTCCATCTTCATGCACCCGATTTCAATGGGAGTGCTATATTCTGCTTCAATGCCTGTACGACAGAGGACGAGATGGTTGGATAGTGTTCTCAAAGCTACGAACATGAGTTTGACCAAACTGGCGTGCTCTGGTCCATGGGGTCACGAAGAGTTGGACACGACTAAACGACTAAACAACAACAACAAAAAGAATTATTTGCTAGGCAATTGATGGCAAAAATATACAAAGGGTGGATGTTATCTTGCTTAATCTGCCCAATGCATATACAGGTCAAGATGTTTTGCAAACAAGTTCAGACATCGGCCAGTAGTGAGCAAGGAGATTCCATATCCAAGCATCTCTTACAGGAGATACAAAACATGAAAGAACTAGTTTGTATTGAGCTGTGAACCTTCTGAACCACTAGATCTAATTTTCTGACTTGTAACAGGGTGCACTGAGTTATTCCTGGCCAAAGAATAGCACCGTGCATTTTTCTACAAGGACAGCTCTGAGTGTTGGTTGTGGCATGCTCCTTTCAAGCATCCAGCGTCTCTCTACCCAAGAGACTGGGGCCCATTGAAGACCAGCCTCGCATCATACCCACCACAGCTGGTTCATTCTCTGGTGCTTTTCCTTGTACAGCTGGCACAGCTATGACTGCACTGTCCAGAAGATTACTGAAATAACTGCATGGGATTATTTCTGTAGTGTTTCTCATTTATATGCCCCATCTGTTTAGCTCTCTAGACATCTTCCATTTCCACTGCACAAAATGTTGTTGTTGTTGTTGTTGTTGTTGTTGTTGTTGTTGTTGTTGTTATTTATTGAATTTATATACCGCCCTATACCTGAGGGTCTCAGGGCAGCTCACAGAATAAAAATCAAAATATAAAACCACAAAATTAACAACAACAACTCAGTAGCCACCCCCCAAAAAAACCGTAATTTAAAAGCGTATAAGATGTAAATTGGATCAACCAAACGCCTGGTTAAAAAGGAACACTTTTGCCTGGTGCCTAAAGGTGTGTAATGAAGGCGCCAGGCGAACTTCCCAGGGTAGAGCATTTCACAGATGGGGAGCCACTGCAGAGAAGGCCCCGTTCTCGTGTTGCCACCCTCCGGACCTCTTGAGGAGGAGGCGGCACACAAAGGAGGGAAGGCCTCAGATGGTGATCTCAGAGTCTGGGTAGGTTCATATGGAAAGAGGCGGTCCTTGAGGTATTGTGGTTCTTACTTAGCAGTTGGCAACTTCTATAGATTACTAGCTGGCCCTGCCATGCGTTGCTGTGGTTAATCCCTGTGACTGCCCCACCCTGTGCCGATCCATGACGTATCCCGCCCCCACCCCCGGCTGATCCCTTTGATTCCCCCCCCACCCTGTCCCTGCCCATGACTTATCACACCCTCTCTTCCCCCCACCCCCGGCTCATCCCTGTGACTGGTCCCACTGTGTCTTGACCTATCCCGTCCCCTCCTCCCCCCAACCCCCACCAGGCAAGTCAGTACCTCCATTCGACCTAGTCTGTAAAGGCTTCGGCCTAGTATGTAAACGGGAGCCGAGGTGCTGTTGAGAGGGAAGGTTTTATAGGTGCAGTACCAGTGTAGCCGCCGCTAGAGGGCACTGGTTTGCAACCTGGTTCTTTTCCCAGCTTGCACTTTTGGCTGAGTGGTGCGTTTTGAAACACGGGGTTTTTTTTGGGGGGGAGTTTTCCTGGCACAAGTGTGACATCTTTCTTAGCAAACTTTCCTATAGCCTTCGGACATTCCATGTGATGTTGTGTCAAAATTTCACCTCAATCAGTCAAACGGTTTTGTTGAACATTGGAGACGAAGGAACATACCCAGTTTACATTTTTATATATAGAGAGCATAGGGCAAGTGTACAAACCTTTTCCCATTAATCAGCTTTAGGGATTTTTTTGTAAACTTGTCCTCAGTCCTGGAGGTGTAGAAAACTGTAAAATGTAAACTGATGAGCAGTATACGGATACGCGATTGTAGCAGGTGGCCAAATTGTGGTTGCACTTTCAGAAATTGCTTGATGACTGCATTGTAAACTCACATTTGCATATGTGATCACATGATGAAATTGGTGTGTGCATGTATGACCTGAGACTGCCCACATGTAGGCTGTTAAGTCTCAATGCTTTTATTGACAGATTCCTTCTGTTGATTCCCAATGTGAACCATTTGTGTTTGTTTGTTTGTTGTTTGTTGTTTGTTGTTTGTTGTTTGTTTTGTTTTGTTTCTCTTTTGTTAATATTGTTTTCTAGATATGAATGCTGTCATACTTTGTGATTCCTATAATATGATTTTCGGTGTAACTGATGTTTAGCTTATTTTTTAGTTGTTTTGTTAATAGTGTAACATATATGGACATTGTTTTACAGTATTTTGGATTTGGGATTGTTTTACTGCTGATTCGTTAAGTATTCTATACGATTTATGCTGTATTCATGATGTTCCATTATGTTATTTTTATCTTTTGTTTGTAAGCCGCTTTGGGATTTTTTTGAATATAAAGCAGCAAAGGAATAGAATCAAGCAAGCAAGCAAGTTTCAACCAGGGTTGCTAAAGAGGGAAACTCTCTGGCAGCAATTATCCCAAATATGAAAATTGCTCAACTATTTTATGTTCCCTTCCAAGTATTCCTTTTGTAGTGGGCCCACGATCTTTACTTATCTTGGCCTTCTTCTTATCTGCATTCTTTTTAAAGGCCGGCTTGTTCAAAGATGCTTTGCCATTGACTGAAGTCGTTTGGTCATTCATTATAATCTTTAGTGCAGCTTACCAAAGTCATTAGCAAATATCAGGTTTCTTCTGGTGCACTCATACTTTTCACTTAACATGGTCCTGACTGCTGTAAAGGGCCTAGCTCAAAATTCTGACTACAAGCTCCGTGTGATAACTCCGGCTTGACAGTCTTGGGAATTGCACTGTTCAGTTACTCAGCTTCTCGAAAAAAAAATCTCTGCCCAACCAAGAAAATTAATCAGTACTGTACTATCTTTGCCACTGAGTTCAAGGGTTATTCTAAGAGTGTAGGAACATGATGTGGATAAGGCAATAGGATGATTAACAAGAGAGCTGCTAGGTAGACCAAACAGGCTCACTATAAGCCCACCAATTACGAGAGAGAGGGGGGGAGAGGGAGAGGGAGAGGGAGAGGGAGAGAGGGAGAGAGGGAGAGAGGGAGAGAGGGAGAGGGAGAGAGAGAGAGAGAGAGAGAGAGAGAGAGAGAGAGAGAGAGAGAGAGAGAGAGAGAGAGAGAGAGATTGCTGCTGCATCAACAGAAGTCTAGTGTCCAGATCAAGGGAAGTAATAGTACCACTCTATTCTGCCTTAGTCAGCCCACACTACTGTATCCAGTTCTGGGCACCACAATTTAAGAAGGATGTTGACAAGCTGGAACATGTGCAGAGGAGGGCAACCAAGATGATCAAGGGTCTGGAAATTAAGCCTTATGAGGAGCTCTTGAAGGAGCTGGGTATGTTTAGCCTGGAAAAGAGGAGATATGATAGCCAGCTTCAGATACCTTAAGGCTTGTTGTCACATGGAGGAGGGAGCGTGCTTGTTTTTGCCTGCTCTGGAGGGTAGGACTTGAGCCAATGGCTTCAAGTTGCAGAAAAAGGAGATTCTGGCTAAACATTTGGAAAAACATTCTGAGAGTAAGAGGTGTTCGGCAGTGGAATGGTCTCCCTCAGTGGGTTGTGGATGCTCCTTCATTGGAGAGTTTTAAGCAGAGGTTGGATGGCCATCTGTCATGGATGCTTTAGCTGAGATTCCTGCATTGCAGGGGGTTGGACTAGATGACCCTTGGGGGTCCCTTGCAACTCTAAGATTCTATGAAAGTACCTGCCACTGTGACAGTACCCAAGGGAGAGTTAGTTTCCATTTTGTTCCATTTTGAGAGTGGGGCAGAAGTGCCTGCCTTCACTTGCAGACATGTGTTTGTAATAGTGTGTGAGCACCTCTCTCTGTGTGTGTGTATTTCAGTAAGTACACACACATGCTTGTATGTGCTTTTGTGTAAGATCTGATTACCAGTTTAAAATCGACAGTGTACATTTGGAACAAGCATTTCTAGTCCTAGGCAATGTACACGCTGTAACTTTGGAACACACACTTTCCCTCAAAGAATTCTGGGCACTGTAGTTTTCTCCTCACAGAGTGTCCATTCCCAGCAACCATTAACAAACTACAGTGCCCATAATTCTTTGAGGGACAGAATATGCTTTGAATGTGCTTTATGGTTATGGTGTGAGCACAGCTTTCGAATAAAAGGCCAAACAAATGAGCATGTTATGATGAACATGTAGTGTGAACTGTGCCAATGGGAAGCAACAGCCTGCGCATTAGGAAGGGAAGGTGGCAATTTGTTGGGGTACTAAGTAATTTCATTATTCTATCATTTCCTTGATTGTCACAATTTGCATTGGCAGGATGGGTAGATTTGTCGTGAGCTGAAAGCTATAGAACAATTCGGAAAGTGGAAATCTACCTATATGTAGGTGGGACCTGTTTCATGTATCACACCTGTGATACGTCTTTTATTTCCCTAACTTTTAAACATCAAAGAAAATTCAAGTGATAAATGTCAGCATTTAAACAACTTCTTCTGTGGCGATCACTCGTAGCCGAGTAAGATTGTCTTCCATAAACACTGTTTTAACAATGGGTCCGTAAGTGACTGTGGAGGCCAATTCTGGATCCACACGTCTTTCCACAGTGGGGACATTGGTATCCAGGTGGGAGTTTATCATGGTGTGGATTTGCCAAGCGTGCCTTCCTCTTTGCACGTTTCTCCCTTGCATCCCGAGATCACATTTCTTCAAAGTTCTCCAACTGGAGCGCTCGCAGGCCAGTGTTTCCCAGTTGTCAGTGTTTATACTACATTTTTAAAGATTTGCCTTGAGAGAGTCTTTAAACCTCTTTTGGTGACCACCAGCATTACGATTTCCATTTTTAAGTTCGGAATAGAGTAGTAGGTTTGGAAGACGATCATCAGGCATCCACACAACATGACCAGTCCAACAAAGTTGATGTTGAAGAATCATTGCTTCAACACTGGTGATATTTGCTTCTTCCAGTACACTGATATTAGTTCTCCTGTCTTCCCAAGTGATGTGTAAATTTTTTCGGAGACACCGTTGATGGAATATTTCAAGACCACGACAAGGTGAAAATCCAGCAAATAGGAGCATTTAAGCAGCAGTTGCTAGAAAAGCCGGGAGAGGGGCAGTTTCAACTCTCTGATTATGACATATAACAGGCATAGGCTTAAGGGTTAAATTTGACCAGGCTTCCTCAAACTCAGCCCTCCACATGTTTTGAGACTACAATTCCCATCATCCCTGACCACTGGTCCTGTTAGCTAGGGATGATGGGAATTGTAGTTCCAAAACATCTGGAGGGCCGGAGTTTGCCTATGCCTGACATACAACCTATGACGGACAATGCAATTGAACTTTGCAATATTATTTTCTCCTTAGCTTGTGTATTAGCCAAATATGTATTGTTATATTTCCATTCAGGTTCCCCCCCCCTTCAAATTGTGCTGTGTGTGTTTCAGTTTCAGGAGTGGAAAAATGCATGTTATACATTTATCCACCATAGTGATTTAAAAACAAAACAAAGCATAAGTTGAGCCAGACCTCACTAGGGCTTAGTCATGAGACTCGCTTCCCGTGCCAGGGCTCAGCAGTCAAACATGTGAGGCTATACTGTGGAACAACATGTCTTTGATCATGCACATTGTGGGCTTTATCTCATCACTCATTTGATGGCAGAATACAGGGTGTGACTTCCAGATAGGTTTGAGCATCTCTGCTTGGAACCAGTAGGATAACGTGAAACTTTCCTTTCACAATCCAGATCTGTCCAAGAGCCTCATCAGATGGTCACTCGTCAATGGGTCATGGCAGGTTGTCCTGCTGTTGAAAAGAGGGGGCTGCAAAAGGGGACAGTGCCTCAAAATGCAGAGGTGGCTGACCAGATACAGTCGAACCTTGGTTGTTGATCGTAATCCATTCGACTTCCGAAACGTTCGACAACCGAGGCACAAAGGGCTGTTGGCAATTTCCATTGAGAAAATGGAAAAACACGCAGTGGAAGCCGTACAACTTCCGAGGCGCATTCAAAAACAGAAGCAATTACTTCTGGGTTCCACTGTACATGCCAAACAAAGGGGAAAGGAAAAAATGGTGGGTGGTCTGTTGGTGGGTACTTTTTCATTGTGAAACTCAGGGTGATCATATTATAACGCGGCCATTGCAAAGGGCTATGTAACGACATAAACCAGATTATACTGCTTTGACCACCACCTCTCACACCAAAGAACTCTGGGAATATTCATGATTATGAAAGTTTGAAAATTCTGCATCTGAGAGACAAATCAGCCTGGAATTTGCAGTGCAGATGAGCCCTCTGTGAATGTGATGATGTCAAAATATCTACTTTGGTTACACACACGAGATGCCTATGTATCTAGCATACTATGTTCTCAGTTCTTTTATTAATGCTTTTAATTTGGTAGCCTGCTTTGAAGTTGTTTCAGTTGTTTTGTTGTTGTTTAGTCGTTTAGTCATGTCCGACTGTTTGTGACCCCATGGACACTCCTGTCTTCCACTGCCTCCCGCAGTTTGGTCCAACTCAAGTTGGTAGCTTCGAGAACACTGTCCAACCATCTTGTCCTCTGTCGTCCCCTTCTCCTTGTGCCCTCTATCTTTCCCAACATCAGGGTCTTTTCCAGGGAGTCTTCTCTTCTCATGAGGTAGCCAAAGTATTGGAGCCTCAGCTTCAGGATCTGTCCTTCCAGTGAGCACTCAGGGCTGATTTCCTTCAGAATGGATAGGTTTGATCTTCTTGCAGTCCATGGGACTCTCAAGAGTCTCCTCCAGCACCATAATTCAAAAGCATCAATTCTTCGGCGATCAGCCTTCTTTATGGTCCAGCTCTCACTTCCATACATCACTACTGGAAAAACCATAGCTTTAACTATCCGGATGTTTGTTGGCAAGGTGATGTCTCTGCTTTTTAAGATGCTGTCTAGGTTTGTCATTGCTTTTCTCCCAAGAAGCAGGGGTCTTTTAATTTCGTGACTGCTGTCACCATCTACTGTAATCATGGAGCCCAAGAAAGTAAAATCTCTCACTGCCTCCATTTCTTCCCCTTCTACTTGCAGTCCATGGGACTCTCAAGAGTCTCCTCCAGAGACTCTTGGGACCAGTGATGGGACCCAGTGGCCATGATCTTGAGCCCCATTTCTGTAGGAGATCCATAATAATGTGTTGTATCTCATTTTTTGCCTGAACTGAGTCTTTAACGTTTGCTTTGTCTTTCTTTCCAGCTGCATTTACCATGATTGGCACATCCACCCATTTATCGGATCAGTGCTCCCAGTTTGCCATTCCCTCCTTCTGCCACTTTGTGTTTCCTCTCTGCGACGAGCGTGCTCGGACACCTAAACCAAGGGAGCTCTGTCGGGATGAGTGTGAAGTTCTGGAGAATGACCTCTGTAGGCAGGAATACAACATTGCTAGATCTAATCCGCTCATTCTGATGCAACTCCAGCCACCCAAATGTGAAGACTTGCCCTTGCCAGAAACTTTGGAGGCTGCCAATTGCATAAGGATCGGAATACCTGTAGATCGGCTCAACAGGTGTAAGTTATCTTTCTTGCTTTTTCTTTCGTGCAAACGCATCAAAATCAAATAATTGGTTTTTATCTATTTAAGCACTGGGTTTAAAAAGGATGAATAAGTTAATTAACATATTACAGTAGAATAAGAGAACATGAAGAACATACGTTTGAAAAAGATTGGAATACGTTTACTGAATATATGGGGCAATTGTGTATATTTGAAAACGTGGGCAGCGTTAAGATAAATTCAACAGTGTAAATACCGGCAAGGTTTTTTTGAAGGATGTAATAATGGAATACTAAATGGTTTAGTTTATATAAAATATGCAGGGATTTATGTTATGCAAAATGAACCATGGAAAGAGAAGATGGGAAGTCATAGGTTGTTTAAATGAATATTCTAAAATGGAAAACAGAAAATTTAATAAAAATTATAGAAAAAAGGAGGCAAAAGAGAGAGAAAAAAGCTGGCAAGAAACTTGAAACTAGGCCGAAGCTTGCATGAAAGTAGGCTATGTGGCCCTTGGGCCCCTGCTTCCTCACTCTACCTTTAATGTGTCACAAAATACATGACATTGTTTAGACTTCTGGGCCAAGTACATTTTACTACTGTGCTACAAAGTATGGGATGCATCTAGTCATGTTTCCCCGTTAGTGAAAGGACATCTGCAAGAAGAGGGTTCCTTTCCCTCTTGGATTCCCTTCCCCGCCCCATCCGCCATTTTGTTCTGGGAATTCTCAAATGCCTGGAAAAGATTGGTGAGGGCAGAGAAGGATGGGAGAGGAAGTCCCATTGTGCAGGCCGACATACTTGCACTAATGGGACAGTTTTGTTGGTCTCTTTACATTTTAATTTCAAAAAAATTTTTTTTACTGGTGGTAGGATAATGTTGGATGCCCCTCTTTTGCTTTTCAAGTCTAAATTAGCAATTAAGCTTTACTTAGGCTTCGAGAGCAAGCAGTTCGGCATCCAAAAAGCGATGCATTGGATTGGGCACAGGAGGCAAGATGGATGGAGAAGTTTTCCCTGATGGAAAACATACCTAGATTTGGCATTCTGTCTTTCTGTTCTGACCTGAAAGGATCTAACACTGACTGTAAAACAATAGAGGAATACAAAAGAAGAACTGCATTTCAATGCAGTGCTTTTTTGCAAGAGAAATCCAAATCTCTTTTGCAAAATTAGCAAGGCTTGTTTCATTCCATTGCGATGCTTTAAATGTGCATTCCTCTGCAGAGCAAAAGCGATGTGCTGAATTTCATGTTCTCTCGGCTGCTTGGGGCGTACTTGGAAGGGGAGTGAAGTGTGCTGGTGAGAAAGAGGAACAGCAGATGTCAAATCGTTCTTCTCCAGCTTCTCTCTGCATGATGTAAAGGGTTGTTGCCAGAGGAATGCAGATTCTGCCCCAGGCACCTGAGATACTGCCAGACCTCCCTGTTAGAAAAGGCTGCCCTCCTGCATACTAACCTTTCCCAGCTTCATTGTTTTCAATAAGATGCAGTGTATACACAGCACTATGGCACAACCTTTGTGCTGTTGCGAAGTGCTTGAGGTGTTAAGAATCCACAGTGGAATAAGTCTGCTGGAAAAGGGAAGCATTGACATCTCTGGAAAGGGAACTTTTCTACCCACAAAATGACACGCCTGAGGCAGCGGGCCAGTACAGATCACCTTGTGCAACTGGAGCAATTTTTAATGGGATACATAAATATTATGAAACTGGTACAGTTGTGTTTATGGAAGTGAAGCAAAACCAGATACACGATAAAAATAAAGAACAGGGCTGGTGATTAGAAAGTTGCAGGGGGGAAACAAGGAAAATGTTGGTTTTTTTAAAGGAGCGGAGGAAGCTAAGCAGGGGGTGGGGAACAGCAGTTTAAAATGGGATGCAAATTTTGGTGGGAGTTACGTGGTTCAGATATTGGTTTGTTGGCCTTCACGCCATGACCTATTTGGTTTCTGAATTGCTGCTTTATTTGTTTTTTTCTTCCTTGGCGATCACTCGTAGCCGAGTAAGATTGTCTTCCATAAACACAGTTTATGGAAGACAATCTTACAGTGAGTCCATAAGTGACTGTGGAGGCCAATTCTGGATCCACACATCCTTCCACAGTGGGGACATAGGTTTCTGGGTGGAAGTTGATCATGGTGAGGGTTTGCCAAACGTCCCTTCCTCTTAGCACTTTTCTCCTTTTTGTCCTGAGTTCAAACGTCTTCAAAGCCCATGACACCTTTGGTAAAGGCTGTTCTCCAACTGGAGCGCTCGTAAGCCAGTGTTTCACAGTTGTCAGTGTTGATACTACATTTTTAAAGATTTGCCTTGAGAGAGTCTTTAAACCTCTTTTGTTGTCCACCAGCATTATACTTTCCATTTTTAAGTTTGGAATAGAGTAGTTGCTTTGGAAGACGATAATCAGGCATCCGCCTAACATGACCAGTCCAATGAAGTTGTTGTTGAAGAATCATTGCTTCGACACTGGTGATCTTTGCTTCTTCCAGTACACTGGCATTTGTTTGCCTGTCTTCCCAAGTGATGTGTAAAATTTTCCGGAGACACCGTTGATGGAATCTTTCAAGGAGTTGGAGATGGCAATTATAAGTGGTCCACGTTTTAAATATTCATTTATTCATATAGCATATTCTAGCTGATGGGAAAGTCATACATATTGGGCTATTCTTGTTTGTTATTGCAAGAGTAAGCCTTTTCACTCATCTTTCGCTTTTGGATCAGTTAGTTAATCTTAGGTGAAGCTGTTCTGTGAAAAAGAGGCTTAAGTCATGTTGAAGCAGATGAGTTTGCTAAGAAGTGATGATGCATACATTTCTGCACTGCATCACATAGGGAGTTTGTCTTTTCCTGACATAGAGGTCGGCAAAACAACAGATTTACTAGACAAGGGAAACTGTTTTGCAAGGGGAGGATTGCTTTGTGTTAATCATCTTCTGCCAAACTACTTCTTGCAGATCACCAGTGTTACAATGGCTCTGGAGCAGATTATAGAGGCACCATCAGTGTCACAAAGTCAGGCCACCATTGCCAATATTGGGACTCTCAGCATCCTCATCCCCATCACTTGTCAAGCACAGAGTTTCCAGAACTTGGAGGGGGACACGCATACTGTCGCAATCCCGGAAGCCAGATGGAAGGTCCCTGGTGTTTTACGCAAAACAAAAACGTACGCATGGAACTGTGTGAAGTACCTTCTTGTAGTATGTATTATTTTTCTTCCCTGCTTCTAGAGTGTTTGTAGAAAAAAAAAGTTGTAAAGCAAATGAAAGGCCTTTTCGTTGCACCATTTTGTATTAATGCATTGTTTGATTTTCAACACTGAAGCCAGGGGGATTTAAGTGCATGTAATTTATGGCCTGTACTGCTGCTGTTCTTGGGTTTGAGGAAAGCAAGACAAATATTTCAGGTTTGCAGTTTATCTAATGATCTTACCTAATATTGGGTGAACATTTGTCAGTTTGTTTGAAAGGAGGGCCCACATTACTTAGGAGTCCTTGGTCAAGATTATGTAGATTGTACTTGTAATGTACAGGATGCGGGTGGTGTTGTGGTCTAAACCACTAAGCCTCTTGGGCTTGCCAATCAGAAGGTCGGTGGTTTCAATCCCCCCAATGGGGTAAGCTCCCGTTGCTCTGTCCCAGTTCCTGCCAACATACCGTAGCAGTTCGAAAGCATGGCAGTGCAAGTAGATAAATAGGTACCACTGCAGCGGGAAGGTAAATGGCATTTCCATGCGCTCTGGTTTCCATCACAATGTCCCGTCGCACCAGAAGCGGTTTAATCCTGCTGGCCACATGGCCCGGAAAGCTGTTTGTGGACAAACGCTGGCTTCCTCGGCCTGAAAGCAAGATGAGCGCCGCAACCCCTTAATCACCTTTGACTGGACTTAACTGTCCAGTGGTCCTTTACCTTTTACCCTTTTTATTTAAGCACTCACCTGGGGCCATAAGCAAGAAGGCAAGTGAGGGGGCTGTCTCTAAGGGCAAAGCAGGCCATGAGGGGAAGAACCCCCCCTTCTCCGTGCCCAGTATAGAAATGCAGTGGGATGATGGGGAAAGGTTGGCTACCCAAATAAACTAGTAAAAAAGTTTGCAGGCTTATAGCAAGGCTGGTGTGCCTTGTTAGAAGTGGCCTGTATGAGTGGCTGTTGGGCCACACCCTGACAATGCGGCACAATCTTGGTGTGTTACCTTGGAAGCAAGCCCCGATGTACAGTCAAACGTCGGTTGTCAAATGTAACCCGTTCCGGAAGACTGTTCAACTTCCGAAACGTTCGACAACCAAGGATCAAAGGGCGGTCGGCAAAGTCAATGGAGGAAAAAGGAAACAAAACTCCCCAGGAGCCATTCGGCTTCCAAAAATCGTTTGAAAACCAGAGCAATTGCTTCTGGGTTTTCAGCGTTCGGGAGCCAAAACATATGATAACAGAGGCGTTCGGGAACCGAGGTTTGACTGTATTCAGTTAGACCTAGTCCTAGGTAAGTGTGCATAGGATTTCATCCTTTGTTTCAGAAAGGGGTGGGAAGTATTGTTATTTGTGTATTCAGAAAGTTCAGTTATAGAGAGTTATCTATGCATGACCAGTGAGTGCTGGTTGGATCCATGTAGCTTGTATTTATTTTGCGTATCAACTTCTCTTGGACTGTATTCACCCCTTATTCTTAGGAATTTGAAATCTGTTGGCAATTAATGCAATATTATTATTTTGTTTACCATTGGGTTTCCTTGTGTGGGTGCATGTGCTGAAGTTTGTGTTAAGATCTCCTACTCACGAGTAGGACCCTGGCAGAGACACATGCCCGACTGGCATGTTCCCTCCCTCCTGGTTGATTGTTCAGGAGCTTCAAAAGCTTCCTTCAGCCCGAACATCACAGCGACTGATGCCAAGAAACATCAGCACACTTCACGGATCCGCAGAGGTTGTGCAGTTGCATAACAGAACTCAGCAACTCAGCATTTTGGCTAATCTACTTTTATTGACATATAAACACACACGGAGCACTGCAACATGGCTCCCCCCCTCTCTCTCTAGCATCAGACGGCAAAGAGAGTGAACAAAGGACAATAGTCCCACTTCAGGAAACACAGTAACACAAACATCCTGTCTTTGTCACTTCCCACTCTGTGGAGTCAAAACATACACAGTCATGTGATAGACAACAATCCCATGGCTGCAGACACGGGCAATGAATCTTTAACAGTCTTGGTGCCGGTTGTGTGCATGCATTTATTTGCATTACGTGTGAATGTTTACGACTCCTCCTGAAAACGTGATTATTATTTTTAAACCTAAACAGGTCCACGTGACAACAGCAAAATGGGAATCCTCTACATCCTGGTACCCAGCATAGCAATTCCTTTGGTTATTGCCTGCCTTTTCTTCTTGGTGTGTATGTGCAGGAACAAGCAGAAGACATCTGCTACTACTCCACAGCATCGCCAGCTGATGGCATCTCCTAGCCAGGATATGGAAATGCCTCTCATTAATCAGCACAAACAGGTACCATTTAGACAAGAAAAAAAGACACCAGGTTTTATCCAGTGGTAGCTTTATAGTGACAGAAAGCATCTCCTTGCCCAAGGCAAGAAACCCAATTTTTGCCAATCCTCCCCTACCAGCTGCAGCCCTCAGTGCCATATCTTAGACCAGAGATGGCTCCTTAAGGTGGTACAACAGTCCCAGCATGGCCAATTTTCAGTGATGATGTAGTTTGTAGTTTGTAGTTTGACAATATCTAGAGCAGGCTTCCTCAACCTCGGCACTCCAGATGTTTTGAGACTACAATTCCCATCATCCCTGACCACTAGTCCTGCTAGCTAGGGATCATGGGAGTTGTAGGCCAAAACATCTGGAGGGGAGAGGTTGAGGAGGCCTGATCTAGAGGGCTGCAGGTTCCCCAGCTTTTATCCTCCTACTGTTCCAGAGCCTCCCTCAAAAATCAGGAGCAGCTTTCTTGGGGACATAGCGGGCTAGATTAAGTTGGGAGTGGGATTAGTGAAATTCGAGTTCCCCACCCTGTGCACGGTAATTTTCAGATAGCACACAACCATCATTGGACACAAGCCTGTTTCCACAAGCCATTCACATGCCCAGTGAAATGAAAATCTTCAGTTATGAGATATTGAGGTGGAAATGATGCCAGTTCCTGTGACTTTTAGGGTTAGCAAAAAGGCCATTGTGTTAAAAAGTAACATCGCTTTCTAGAACATGAGGGAAATCATAAGCCACTGGGATGATCCTGTTGATAAACACATGGCAGTTTCTCTTACTTGCTGCTTTAAGACAATTGAAATACTAAGACATGAAATAATTTGTCCTGTATGTGAGTTTGTAAAACAAATGAGATCCCTTTGAGTATACAGTCGTACCTCGGGTTGCGAACACCTTGGGTTACGAACTTCGCGTACCCGGAAGTATTTTCGCCTCACGCGTGTGCGCAGAAGCGCCGCGCGCCTTTGCGCATGCACAAAGCACGAAAATAGCGCTTTGCGCATGCGCAAAACGGCGGTTCGGGCCCTTTTCGGGTTACGAACTTTTCGGGTTACGAACTGCGACCCGGAACGGATCGCGTTCGTAACCCGAGGTACCACTGTAAATGTATGCTGAATGCACACTTTGATCCATAGCTTTCTTCTTGTGAGAACCACCTAATAATTTGCAACATTTCCCTTTGATATAGAATTAAACAATCAAGAGAATGATTTTGGGTATGTTTTATTTTCAGACTAAGCTGAAAGAGATCAGTCTCTCCACGGTGAGGTTCATGGAGGAGCTTGGCGAGGAGAAGTTTGGGAAAGTTTATAAGGGCCACCTGTTTGGCACGACGCCAGGCGAGCAGACACAGGCAGTTGCCATCAAAACCCTCAAGGATAAAGCTGACTTAGCCCTCCGGGAAGAATTTAAACACGAAGCGATGATGAGGTCAAGGTTACAGCACCCAAATATCGTTTGCTTACTGGGAATAGTGACAAAAGAGCAGCCCATCAGTATGATTTTCAGCTACTGTTCCCATAGCGACCTGCATGAGTTTTTGGTTATGAGGTCCCCTCATTCTGACGTCGGCAGCACTGATGACGACAAGACCGTGAAGTCCACCTTGGAGCCAGCAGATTTTTTCCACATTGTGACTCAGATAGCTGCAGGGATGGAATACCTGTCGAGCCACCATGTTGTCCACAAAGATTTAGCCACTAGAAATGTATTGGTGTTTGACAAACTCAGTGTGAGAATATCTGACTTGGGCCTTTTCAGGGAAGTCTATTCTGCTGACTACTACAAACTCATGGGAAATTCTCCTCTGCCCATACGGTGGATGTCCCCTGAGGCCATCATGTATGGCAAGTTTTCCATTGATTCTGACATCTGGTCCTACGGAGTGGTATTGTGGGAGATCTTCAGCTACGGCTTGCAGCCTTACTGTGGCTATTCCAACCAAGATGTCATCGAGATGATAAGAAACAGGCAGTTTTTGCCGTGTCCCGATGACTGCCCTGCGTGGATGTACTCGCTGATGTTGGAATGTTGGAGCGAATTTCCCAACCGAAGACCAAGATTTAAAGACATCCACAACAGGCTGAGAACCTGGGGGAACTTGTCGAATTACAACAGCTCGGCTCAAACGTCCGGGGCGAGCAACACCACGCAAACCAGTTCCCTCAGCACAAGCCCCGTCAGCAATGTCAGCAACACTAGGTATGTTGGACCAAAACAGAAAGCACAAGCTTTCCCTCAGCCACAGTTCATACAAATGAAAGGACAGATACGGCCCATGGTTCCGCCACCTCAACTCTACATTCCCGTCAATGGTTACCAACCGATGCCGGCCTACGGAGCTTATTTGCCCAATTTCTATCCCGTGCAGATCCCGATGCACATGGCTGCTCAGCAGATGGCCCCTCAGATGATTCCCAAACCAGGGTCCCACCACAGTGGCAGCGGTTCCACAAGCACGGGATACGTAACAACTGCTCCCTCCAATGCCTCGGTGGCGGACAGGGCTGCTCTGCTGTCTGAAGGCGCAGATGATGCGCACGCCGCAGAAGATGTTGCTCAGAGTCTGGTCCAGGAAGAGGAGGAGGAAGAGGGCTCGGTGCCCGAAACAGAATTATTGGGTGATAATGACACTCTTCAGATGGACGAGGCAGAACTCCAGGCAGAAGCCTAGAGATGTTGCCTTACTACAGAGACAAAATGAGGCACGTCTTCAGTCCACTGGAGGCTGTCGTCCTTCTGACTTGTATAATCAATGTGTCGTTTCCCCCCCCCCATTGGACTTTTACACACACAATGATCCAAAACCACCTGAGATGCAGCAATCATGCAGCAATCATGTTTAAAGGATTTTTCTTTCCGGCAGATGTATGCAAATATGAAGATTGGGAATTGCTGTTTCTGAATCTAGGGTTGATTGCAGTTTTTTTGCAGGGAGGCTGCTTTTATAATATACTGTTGCTGTGCAACAGAAAGTCGAAATGCATTGCACATCATGTATATCTTGAACTCTGATTGTAATTTTTTTTTAAGGAATTTCGGTAAAATCAGTAACCAAAAAAAAAAGAGCTGGTTAACAATAACACACAGGGTTGTTCTGCATGTGAAGACGTGCTCAAGGTATAAGGGACATCCTCATAGCTGCCAAGTACCCCGTTTTCTCCAGGAAAAGCCCGATTTTACTTACCTTTTCCCGGTTGTCCCCTGTATCACTTCATCTCCCGTTTTTCTCCGTTATTTTCTCCTGCCGGCGGCCTTTTTTTTTCTTTCCAATTTGCCCTTCTATGGGCACAAAAAATGGCCGCCGCCGGCTTCAAAAGTCGCATCTACGCATGTCCGGAAGTGCATAGACGCGACTTCCGGTGTCGGTGGCGGCCATTTTTTGTGCCCATAGAAGGGTAAAGCGACACCTGAAGTTGCGTCGACGCAACTTCCGGTGTCACACGGCTGCCGGTCCCGGATTCTGCAGTCCGGGACTTGGAAGGTAAGCATCCTACAAACAGAATCTTTGTCTCATTGATAGAATTGATTTGGAAGGGGGTTATTCAAATATAGGTAAGAAGAGACAGGTAAGAATATTATTCCAGATTTGAAATGTAGCTGAAGTTCAGATAAGAAAGCCGAATGACTGGTATGCATTTATCTTAGTGACTGAGCATTGCATCCCCACCCCCACCCCACTGAAGAAATGAATTGATTTCCATTATAAAGGAATGGAAGTATAACATATGTTTTAGCAGCAAATATATTTTTCTAACCAAAAGAAGTGACCTGGTAGGCTTTGCACTAACTGAATAAGCCAACCTCTTTTGCCTGTTGTGGTCAAATCTTGATAAAGGGCTCAGAAATACATTATCACATATTATTGATCGTGTTGATCAATAAGAATTTTAAACTCATTTGGAATTTAGTTAAAAAGGTGCTAGAAAAACACACACCCTCCTTTGTTTTTCTTGGGGAAAAGAACCTTTTTTAGAGATTGCAGATCTTTAAAGACCAAAATAAGCAATATTGTATAGAATGTGTGGATACATGTTTAATGCTTTTCTTTGTGAGATGAATCATGTACAGACTTTGAAATGTAATTTATGTTTTGTTACATTTTATATGGGTTTTTTATTGCAGCATTTGGATCTTTGAAAAGAATGCCTATATAACTTAACCGTTTACATTATGCTTTGTAATATTTTATGGGGATTTGTATGCTTTGATATGTTGAGAAATACTGGTCCAAACATTTCATAGCCATACATTTCATACATCCTGTAATATAAATATTCCCTGAATTGTATTATAATGTAGCTACATATACATTGTAGTTCTAGGCTGTAAATCCATCACATGGACTATCTAACAAAGCAGCACATAAATATCTGATTAATTTGTAAGATGTTGTAAAAAGAAAAAAAATACACTGTAAATGTGGAAATTCTCATTTCCATTCTGCCATGTTTTACCATAAAAACTGTTCCTTTGCGAAGTACATTTGGGTTATGTGAGGCGCGCCATTGCAATCTGCAGCCTGTCTTAGTAACAGGAACTACTTAACTGGTTTCCAGTTTATCTCTTGAAATTTGCTATGCACTGGTAGGTAAAGGATGAGAAGCTCTCTTGCTTGTTAATATAAATGCGAGTTGGAGAATATCAATAAATAATACAAATAAAATTGAAGTTTATTTAGTTTATTAAATGCGTCGATGACCTTCAATACTGTAATGCAGCTGAATTTAAGAACTTTCTCCTCCTATGCTCCCGTTTTCTTATTTATGAGCATTGACATGGCGGCACAAAAATAATTGTATGCCCAGAGTCCAGAATGGGAGGCCAATTCATTCATTCATTTTAAATGAATGTTTTGCACCCAAGTGGTGCCTCTCTGCCGATTGAAAATTATCTGATTTGGTGGAGCCTTCCAGCAGAGGAACGGGGACTAAGGCGATCTTCAGTGATGATCTTGTGCCATCTTCCATGCTGTTCCAAAAGACCCTTCAAACATCTGGTACAGATCTGGGTTAGGGATGAAAGAAATGGAGGGGAATTGCTAAAGATCCCTATTCTGCTGATGGAAGAATCTACTGGGTCAAAGAGCCTTCCATCCATAGAGCACACTAACAGGACACAACCTGAGGTCATCTCCATAGATTTACAATGCAATAAATACATTAGTGGCCAAAATTGTGGGAACCTTTTGGTAAAAGTGTATTTCCGAAGTTTGATTACTCACAACACCACTTTTTAGAGTAATAACATAAAATTATATATCAGTGGAAAGATATATAATTGCTTGGCAGGGGGTTGGACTGGATGGCCCTTGTGGTCTCTTCCAACTCTATGATTCTATGAACTTAATGAAGAATGTAATGCAACAAAGTGTGCTCAATTATCTGTATTCAATCAAAAGTTATAGCCAAATAACCAGAAAAAGGAAGCACAACTTTTAGCTTTCCTTCATTTGAATGTAGCCAATGAGCACGAGTGTTTAGAGAGCCAATCAGGTGTTATGAGCCATCAAACCTCGGAAAGGCACTTTTCCCAAAAGGTTTCCACAGTTTTGGCCACTAGTGTGAATAAATCCCATATGCATTGAGATATTTTCTGAAAATGTTTTGAAGATGCCTTAATGCCCACTTCTTTGGTCACTAATGTCTGAATTCTTGACTTCTAGGACATCAGTACTTACTGCTCAGCTCTTAACTACACTGTTGGGATAATGGAAACCACTCTGTTGCCTAACATAGTAGGTTACCTAATTCTTACCAGAGAACTCCTTACTCCTTGACTCCAGCAGTATTTTTGGCCACCAGCCCCTACACCTTCAGGAGGCCAATAGACTGTGGAGCTTATTTTTTGTTGGACTAATCACAGAAACTTATCTAACTAGGAAGAATGTGACTGAAGACATGCTTTCCATATATGTGCTAGATTCCAAATCTGGAAGAAAAATATAGGAGGCACATAGGAACATTGCCGATCTTATGGATTTTAGATCCCCAGCCGTTGGTGGCATCTAAGTATATCAAGCCCATTGGTCAAAATTCCATCCCTAGCAATTTCGTACACTTCTGATGATTGTTTCTTGTTCTTGTTTGGTGTCCTAATTTAGCTACTGAATCTGTAAACAACTTCTTCATTTTATATATATTTATTTGCACAGGAATTTTTAAGGATGGGCTTTGAATCAAAAAACAAGGTTCAGTATTGTCAATTTTAATTCATTTCTTCATTGCTCCCAATACGAATTCATTCAGTTTCCTTTTCACACAAAAAGTCCAAAAGTAGTTCTCTAATTATTATTAATAATAATACAGGTCAGCAATGTTTTTTTGTCTAATTGAACATATCACCTTTGCCTCCAGTAACTTCAACAACCATGCCTCCATATGGAACAATAATAAATATTTCCGTCTTTGTCCATATAGGAATCTCTCCGCTGTGAATATATATTGAGATATTATTCCATATATTCAGATATTATTCCATAGTTCTTTTCTTGTTATATAGCCATTAATTTGCACCCAGCTCTTTATCTTCAGTTCCCATTTCCTGTTGTGTTTGCCATGGTTTTCCATCCTTATCTTTTAGAAACTCTTCCATTTACGCCGCTTCCGTTCTTTTCCCAAGTAAAGCACCAGAGATTTGATAGCTTTTTCCCTCTGAGTTCACGCCAAGTTGCACACAGAGCCTTTTCTTTCGTAGCTCTGTCAATGCCGGATGTCTCTCCATCCATGACAATTTCACCGTTTGGCTGTTTCATTTCTCCAAACACCACAATGAAGGAGAAAGGAGTCCTAAAAATGGTACAAGCTTCGTACATAAAATTAAGCCACCAGTTCACAGCCAAAATTTAAAAGTGGAAACATCAATCATCAGTAGTTTTAAAAAGGAAGGGACATTAGAACTCTAATGCCTGTATGTTAGAAATGGGATACAAGCATTTATTTTCTTGAATAGGCATCTTAATGGAGATGCATATGATAAGTTCATTAAGGGATTAAAAAACCTAACTAGAAACTTCATTCTGTTGCCGCAATATTATCCTTCTAATACGATGATGGAGACTGAGTTGGAAATACATGCTCAGCCAATATTTTCTTAATTTTAATGACTTCTGAAATGAATTTTCTGTTTGAAGTGAAACACTGAAAATTGTGTTTGATGCATTAATTTTTGCAGGCCGCTTTTCAGCTGCCACATATGTTCCACTGTTGAATAAGAATATCTTACAATTATGTTCATTTAAAGTGATTTGATTCTCAGAAGGCTTGAGGCACTTAGTGCTGTTGAATTATCTTTCAAATTACTCTCAGAATTAAACAGATGTAGTATGGCAACAGTCTGCCGCTCAACTGTAGCAACAGAATTGGGTAGTAACAGAAAGCTGTTGCCATAACTTTGGATTAATAACCTCCCCCAAACTCTCATAATATAGGACAGAACTCTATTAACCCTAGTTGTCAGTGGGAGACTTAAGGTGTTTTTTGTTTGTTTGTTTTTCTACACACCTTGCATGGAGGAGTGAGGAACAGCAAGTGATATTCTGAAGAACTGTAATGGTTCACAATTATCTTTTTTATGGAGTAACCACACGAACAAAATATTATTTCTTGGGCATATGAACAACCTCCACAGCATCAGGGACTCCCAGGTACCTGTGGCAACCATCAGTTCCAATAGCTACAGGCAGCCTCAGATTCCAATCCTCTCCCCTCTGGCAATTCCAAAGCTTACCGTCTTGGCTAGTAGTAGTAGAAATAATAATAATAATAATAATAATAATAATAATAATAATAATAAAAAATACCCTACCCATCTGGCTGGGTTTCCCCAGACACTCCAGGCGACTTCCAACAGAACACTAAAAAGTCTGCCTCGGCCCAGTATACCTGAAGGAGCGTCTCCACCCCCGTCGATCAGCCCGGACACTGAGGTCCAGCTCCGAGGGTCTCCTGGTGGTTCCCTCACTGCAAGAAGTGAGGTTACAGGGAACCAGGCAGAGGGCCTTCTCAGTAGTGGCGGCCTCCCTTCAGATGTCAAGGAAATAAACAACTACAGTCAAACCTTGGTTTACACCTACCTCTGTTTACGACCACTTCGGCGAGCGACCGCCACGGACCCAGAAGTGTTCACATCCGGGTTCCACGGCGTCGGATGCGCAGATGCAATCTGCGCAGGTCGCACATGCCTAGAAGCAATCTGCGTGCGCGCAGAAGCGTGCCTTCGGGGAGCGACCGCTTCGGCTAGCGACCGCCTCCACGGAACGGATTGCGGTTGCAAACCGAGGTACCACTGTATCTGACTTTTAGAAGACATCTGAAGGCAGCCCTGTTTAGGGAAGTTTTTAATGTCTGATATTTTATCGTGTTTTTAAAATTCTGTTGGGAGTCGCCCAGAGTGGCTGGGGAAACCCAGCCAGATGGGCGGGGTATGAATAACAAAATTAAATTACTACTACTACTACTACTACTGCTTGGGAGCTCCCAGCCGGAGTTCTGTAGGGAAGAGGGGATAATCTAATTATTTGTGAAAGTGTGTTTTGTCACAGCCTTTGTGAGAGAAATAAACTCTGGAGGAAATAAGCTCTTCTTTGCCCTATTTATGGGGGCTTAGGGGGCGTTTTCTCCTTCTCCCTCTCTTTCCCCTCCCCTCTTTCACACACTTTCCCCTGCGCAGATGTTAGGGGAAAGAAATGCACCTTGACTGCTCTCTCCAGTCGGGCTTCTCATCTCAAATATTGGAACTGATTTCTCCTCCAAGGAGGATCCATTTCCGAAAGCTCATTGCAGTAGCCAACACGGTGCTCTCCCAAGGTTGGACTCTTAACTCACCTTAGTTCCAGGCAGCATCACCAGGGATAGTAGGAGGAATTTTGGTCAGACAGCAACTGGTGGGCATTATGCTTGCAGAAGTGTGTAGCTTATGCTACAAGGTTGTTGAGAACATGAGAAAGGAGAGAGAACTATGTGCCCACCTCCTTAGAGGAAATGGGGGGAAGGGGAGCGCAATCCATGCAATGGACAAGTTGTGGGAATGGAAGGTGCAAAAAATGAGAGTTGCAGGAGATGTGTTAAAGAATTTGTACAACAGAATGGGGGGGTGGGAGAGCAGCATGGGTTAGAGTGGTCAAGAGTTGGTGTGGGATGAAAGATCTATTGGTTTTTAATTGATGGATGGGTTAAAAAGGTCTGAAACTGGATTGTATTAAGGGACTGGTCGTGACACCCAGGGAAATGTTTTTCGGGGAAGGGAGGGGCTTCGGGATCGGAGTGAAGTAGCAGTGGAAGAAGACTGGAAGAAATTTAAAATTTATTTAAAGAATAAACTTATAATAGATTAGAATTAGTGGAAGTGAGGGAGATAAAATAGAGGTTGTAGATAATACAATGGTGTGAAATAAGTATTGATAGAAGTTAAGGACAATTAAATTAAGAAGTAAGATCTAGATAGACTATAAAAGGATAAGATATAAAAGATTAAAGAATTAAGGTATAGTTAAAGTAATAATTAGAAATTATATAAGATTTAGAGTTTACTACGGAGGATATGTAAAGAATCGCAGAAGGAGGTGGAATGAGGAAGTCAATAGATTGGAAATAAGGGTTATAGTTAGAATTTTTGTTTTTGCATTTTTTCTTTTTGTATTCTTGTTTTTTTCTTTTTTATGTTTTGTAATTCTCTTTGTGTGTTTGGTATTTTTGTATGTTTTGTTGTTTGAGAAAATCTTTAATAAATACATTATTTTTTAAAAAAATAGAGGAAATGGGGGTACAGAAATGTAATAAATAAATTAGTCACACACTCACAGAGTAACATTTGCCATTAGTAAGAGTAATTATGTATGAGTCGGGAGTATAGAACATTGAGTCTATGCAGCCACCTGCTGGAAAATATGACTAACACCAAACTACAACAATCTGATCCACAAAGAACATTTTGTGTTGCCCTGTGTGTGGAAAATTCAGTGACCACGTTGTGGTTTTTCTTCTTCTTCTTCTAATCAAATAAAAAAGGAGGCACTCAAAATAGTCTGTAGCAAGGTCAGTGGCCCAAATTGGAGCCAAGTAGCTGATTCACAGGGCCATTCAGAGAACAAATAAGAGATGTGTGACTCACAAGTCACTTCTCACTCTGTGTTTAAAAGTCGGACAGTTCCCCCTCCAAAGTCACAAACAGGGTAATATCAAAGGAGGAATGGTTGAGAGAGTTGGGTATGTTTAGCCTGGATTAGAGAGAACAGGGAGGAGATAAGATGATATGACATGATATGATATGATATGATATGACAAAACTGTAATTCAAGCATCCCTTGCAGAAGGAAGATGCATATACAGTCGTACCTTGGAAGTCGAACGGAATCTGTTCCAGAAGTCCGTTCAACTTCCAAAACATTCAAAAACCGAAGCCGCAGAAACCCCATTGGATGTTTGGCTTCCAAAAATAGTTTGCAAACTGGAACACTCACTTCTGGGTTTGTGACGTTCGGGAGCCAAAACATTTGGAAACTAAGCTGTTTGAAAACCATGGTATGACTGTTTTCAAAAAGCAGCTGCTTCTCTGCTCCCAAACAGCTGTTTGACAGACCCAACGTGATGCTTATACGTATCTTAAAAAACAGATCACATGCCTTCAGAAAACATGCCCGTGTCCTTGAAGGTAGGACGAGGCCTTCAGTATCTGTCCCGTTGAGGCAGACTTTGAATAGCCAGTTGTTAAGCAGATTGCTGTAGAAAGTGCATTGTCACAGGACAGTCAACAGGCTGCATTCCTTAGTGCAAGGTTGACTATTTCTATAAACGTCACTGACAGCTGCTTTCACTCACTGTTGGCATAGGGGCTGTGTGGAACTCACTGCATCAGTGGCGGACTGATGTTTAAGCAGAGGCTCCATTTCCTGGGATAGCTCAGTCAGAAGAGCATGAGATTCTTAACCTCAGGGTCATGGGTTTGAGTCCCATATTGGGCAAAATATTCCTGCATTGCAGGGGGTTGGGGTGGATGACCTTAGTGGTCCCTTGCAACACTACAAATTCTCTGTGATTCTATATCCACTCATCGGAGATGCTGTACCAGAAGGTTTCCTGCATTGCTGCAGCCTTTCAGCTGTAACAATGAAAGTGGGAGTTCGGGCTCCAACTTCCATCAGTCCCAACCAATATGGGAGTCCTGCAGCAAATGGAAGGCCACAAATTCCCCTAGACTATGACGTCCCTTTCATATGAGTCTATATGAAATGAGTCACATGGCTGTATGATAACATTTTTTAGTAGTTTTCAATTACAATAATTCAATAAGAGCCTCATTATAACAATGGCAAATTATAATACAGTTACTTACACCAATCATTCAGATCCCAAATTATACAATTTAGGTGCCCCCACCACGTGCTAGAATTGATGGTTTGATGATTTACTTTATTTCTGCATTCCAAAAATCTTATTAATTTCAATTACACTCCAATCAAAAAACAATCCCTTATACAACAACTGCAATTTTAACGACTTCCATTCATATCGACACATGAAATGATTTATAAACTTACAGGTGAAGCAGTCAAACTATATCCTTCTTCTTTCTCTGTGTGGCAATTATTCTGTCCGTGGTGTTTCTTCCTGTCCTTGTAAAAACATTATGTCTTATCTTTTCCCAGTCATTGCTGTTCTCCATCATGTGTTGGGCGGAGCTAAGATCCCATTGTTGTTTCTGAAGTTCTCCATCCCTCCGTCTCATGCTTTGTTGTTTTGCAACTTTAGCAGCAACTGCAAAAGTCACACTGTCCCAATAGTATCCTGTTTTCGCCATTTTTCTCTCAGCCTGGGAAGGAGAGTGATCTGTCAAACTACAAATAACTCAGTGAGTCACAAGGCTGTATGTATTAAGAAGAGCCACTCATTATCAGTTGTGCTAGGGGAGAGAATGCGCATTATAAATTGTCAGTTGTGAGGGTGCACATCCATGTTCTAAACATTGTTTCCCTCTTTAAAATACACAGGAGCCAGGGCATTGTCCTTGATCCCACCATGCACTTTAAAGGGAAAAGTCATATGAGAAGCATACATGATGCTTTTTCAATGAGATAGTACTTGCGTATCTGTACCCATGTGCAAAACACTTTTATGAGGATCCGGGTGGTGCTGTGGTCCAAACCACTGAGCCTCTTGTGCTTGCCAATCAGAAGGTTGGTGGTTCAAATCCCTACGACGGGGTGAGCTCCTGTTGCTCTGTCCCAGCTCCTGCCAACCTACTAGTTCAAAAGCACACCAGAGCAAGTAGATAAATAAGTGCTTTTGTGACATCACAAGAAGCCCACAGCCAATGGCAACAGTCAAGGAGGCATCATTTTCATTGCTTCAAGCCTCACAATGGTGGTTGGACCTATCAGTGATTGTGTGCTTGTTTATTTGGGACACGGGTGGCACTGTGGTCTAAAGCACTGAGCCTCGTGGGCTTGCCGATCAGAAGGTCAGCAGTTCGAATCCTTGGGAGGGGGTGACCTCCCATTGTTCTGTTCCAGCTCCTGCCAACCTAGCAGTTTGAAAGCACGCCAGTGCAAGTAGATAAATAGGTACCGCTGCGACAGGAAGGTAAACGGCATTTCCGTGCACTCTGGTTTCTGTCATCGTGTTCTGTTGTGCCAGAAGCAGTTTAGTCCTGCTGGCCACATGACCCGGAAAGCTGTCTGTGGACAAACGCCGACTCCCTCGGCCTATAGAGTGAGATGAGCAACCCCATAGTCACCTTTGAGTGGACTTAACCATCCAGGGGTCCTTTACCTTTTACCTTTATGCATGTGCAAAACACTTTTATGAGGAGGTGGATTAAGGACCAGAGGGTGCTGTTTTATGTGGTGTCCAAATATTGGTTCTTGGTCTGAATTCTTCGTGGAGTTCTTTGCAAACCATGTTGCATCCTGTTCATCGTAATGAATCGTCTATCAGGAAAGGCTGTAGGACATCTTCTGCAGCCAGGAGGTCCCTTGTCTAAAGCCCACCATCTCGTGGTACAGCCAAAGATGCCTCCTGTTTGAAATGCTGGTTGGTCACTCCTAGTCACACCATAGGCAGCATTCCACTAGATCCGTGGTTCCCAACATGGGGCACACACCCCACAGGGGGGCAATTTGATTTTTAAGGGGCGCAATTCGAGAATGAAGTTATTAACAGTGAAAGGCCTTTTGGGATTCCTACCACGTGAATAGGAGTTCACTTTTTGAATAATATTACAGTGGTACCTCTACTTACGAATTTAATGTGTTCCAAACGCACATTTGTAAGTTGAAAAAAATTGCAAGTCGAATCCCATAGGAATGCATTGGGAGAAAAAATTCATAAGTAGAAGCAGCCCTATCTAAAAATTCGTAAGTAGAAAAAATCCTATCTAAACCGCATCCAAGATGGCGGACGGAGCTCCATCCGTAAGTAGAAACATTCGTAAGTAGAGTTATTCGTAAGTAGAGGTACCACTGTATATGTCACGAGGGGGGGTAATGAACTTTATTATTATTACGGCCAAAGGCCCACAATATAATCTTATGCAACACAATGTACAAAAACACTGGGCAAGACAGGATAAAATAAAGCAAGAGTAAATAAAGTTTAAAAATAAAAATAAAAATCAATACATATAGGCAGATATAATTTGCAAGAATTCCTTGGCTAAAATAGATGGAACAATACATTTGTTTCGACAATTTCCACTATAAATCGGGTAATAAAACAGATTTTCAATAATCATGAAGTAAACCATTTTTCCTTTTGTATGAGAGAACTGTAACCAAATATCTTGCTACTAGCAGTGTTCTGCTAGAGTCGCTGTCTTGTAGCAGATATGTTAACTGAGACTCCAAGTTCTCAGTCAAACTTTCTGTTATTAAGGGAAATAGAAATCTGGTCCTGGAGTCCGTGTGCAAGGGGCAACAGAATAATATATGGTGGAGAGATTCTACAGTTTTGTTATCACATGCACATAATGCTGAAATTTGTCCTTTAGTAAACCTATTGCTCATAACGTTGGATGGAAAAACGTTAAATCTTGCTTTAGTAAAAGCAAATCTGTGAGCCGCAACGGATAAAGATGACAAATAAGATGGAATCTGCGGTGTGAGCCGTATACCAAGATTCAGCGGTGAACATGTACCACTTCCCATTATGACATTTTGTTGGAGATCAAACTCATCTAGTTTTTGCATAAGTATTCTCTTGGCCGAGGCGAGATCTAGTTTCAATAGGTCCGATGGAGACAGTCCATAGGACACGATTTTTGTATGTA
The DNA here is from genome assembly GCF_965207765.1 of Zootoca vivipara. Classification (NCBI taxonomy): domain Eukaryota; kingdom Metazoa; phylum Chordata; class Lepidosauria; order Squamata; family Lacertidae; genus Zootoca; species Zootoca vivipara. Next base: position 11,862,535 of record NC_142593.1, on the reverse strand, counting down.
TCTTCTGTGCCCATGGGCTAGCGAATTCGTCTCGCCAGAGACATTGAATAAGATAGAGTTTTGAAAGTCTGTGTCGCAAGGACAGCCAATAACAAAAAATACGCCTCCATAGTGCGTTTTCTAGAGAAGGGATTTTTAGTTCTAAGCGAATGGCTGAATTGCTCACGCACTGGGGCAGTTTTAACAAACTTCTCAGAAATTGATTTTGGACCGTCTCCAAGGACATCAGGTTTACAGAGACCCCCCATAACGGGACAGCATAGGCCATTGTCGCGATCACTTTAGCATTATATACCTTTAAGGCTGATGGAACATGAAGAGCTCCGTCAGAGAAGAAAAAGCGCAACAGTGTGAACGAAAGAGCTTTGGCCTTATTTAGGGTATATGCGATATGTGTTTTCCAGCCCATGTTGTACTGGAAGTAGACACCCAGATATTGAAATTTGTGAACCTGTTCAATAGGTTTCCCCTCCAGTTCCCACTTATAGGTTTTCCGACTTCTTGAAAAAATTAAAACCTTTGATTTGGCTTGGTTTATAGTAAGGAAATTTGATTTACAATATGAAGTAAAATTTTTAAGGGCCCTCCTAAGTCCAATTCTCAAGAAAGAGAGAATCACGGCGTCGTCTGCATATAACAGCAATGGACATCTATAATTACGAGGGGGGGGTGTCACATTTTTAGAGATGCTTGGGTGGGGCATAGCCAAAAAAAAGGGTTGGGAACCACTGAGTTAGATGGACCAGTGATCTCACTAGATATAAGGCAGCTTCCTATACTGCCTTCCTATACTGAAAGGGGGGGGGCGGTGGTGCTTTTCAAGTCATACATAGAGAAACATTGTATCCTAAGCAGTTGTAGTAAAGAAATTGTAAGTGCCGTGGAGAAAGACCCTTGGAAGGAGCGAAGAAGGCTCCTGGTAACATTCTCACAAACAGATCACCCCAAAGGAATGTGCTTTTCATTAAATACCATGTTTTCTGATCTCGTTGCTATTCGACTCTTCCACTGAGCACTGGGAAGAAGGCATTGACATCTGTTGAGAACCGAAAATACCTGTAATGTGAGCCTTTGTTGTAAAATTCTGAACTGAGCCTACGATGTAGTTTGTGTGCTTTCCCACAAGGTGGTGCCCGCAATCAATTGTTGGCTTTGTGCTTAGCAGCGCAATGTTGTTGTCTGCATCCCAATTCCGATGGACCGCTATGCCCTCCTAGCATGCGAAGCAATAACAAGGCAATTACAAAATAATGTTCTCCGCTGAGGATGTGGTGCTTGTTGTTGGACGTTAATAACGGATAAAACATTTGCCAATGATGAGCGCTTCCCCCCTGTCTTGACTCGAGGCTATGGAACTGTTTGCTTTGCTGAATGATTTTCAAGTAACATGTATGAATATTCATGGACTGCACATGAATTAAATTATAAAGGCATCTGTTGCACCATCAGGGACATACTGCTATGCTGGTCACTTGCTGCGCAACTGGAAAACACCAAACATTCAACAACTTCATCGAAATGAAAGGTTAAACTTTATCGCCAATGACTGTTTGCGTTTATCAAGGTATTAACAAGGTTTTTACACAAATACAGACGAGCCTTCTCTCTCTCTCTCTCTCTCTCTCTCTCTCTCTCTCTCTCTCTCTCTCATGGGCCATTTTAAAATACCTTGAATACCAGGCTACTTTCAGAATCATCTGAAATAGTAACTAAGAATAGGACAGCATGTGAAAGGTGATGTTTCTTGCAGTGTCTCTGAAGGCTTCCATCTGAAGGAGAAGCAGAAAAATGATTGCCTTCGGTAACAGTGAGCATCAAAGATGGCAATTGTGACTTAACACTGAAGTGTGGAAAACAAGACAAATACTTGGGTGAGGCATACTGGGTATTAAGGGAAAGAAGCACAGGTTCTCCACACTGGTGTGACTAGTCCCTGGTTTCTGAAATGGACCCGCTGACAAACACAGATAGATGTTGGAACAGATTCAGACCAAAGAGGCGAAACAAAGGTGATCAGTGACGAGGTGGCAGGAACAATCGGACTGCAGTGTTGATTAATTAATTGATATATTTTTAAAGTTGATAGTATAAAAATGTGCCTTGATGAATTGGGCAGCAAGCTTTCTTGCACAGAAATTCAGTGTGAGTACTTATAGAAATTGCAAATCACAATCCCCATCTTTAGAAAGACATCCCCTTTTCTGTGTGAGAAAGAATAGAAAAGAGCTTTCCTGGAATGATGTTTGTTTTTAGTTGATGTACATGTCAACTAAAACAATTTTCACATGGACTGTATTGTCTTCCACTAATTTAATAAATATATTTATTAATTGACAAGCTCATAGGGTAATCTCCAGTGTTAGCTACGCTCATAGTAGACCCTAAGTCTGCAGATGTTAATGCGTCTACTGGCTAACGCTGACTACCACCCATATAATTTAACAAATATTTATTAAATTGGCAGAGAGCCTAGTGGCATCCTAAAGACTCAACACATTTATTATGGCACAAGCTTTCTGATGAAGTGATGCCCCAATGAAGTCAGCCCACAAATATTTACGTCTCGATAACTTTGTTAGGCTGAATCCTAGCCTTACTTGCTTGGGAGTAAGCCCCATTGAATTCAGTAGGACTTAGAGAGCCTCTGTGGCATGTTCTCCCCAACAACGTCCACCTAGTGCTTTCTCTGACATCTTTCCAGCATCAAGTAAGGGCTTACTTTTCCCCTCCCAGGCTTTAGATGGACTGAGATAATGCTATTTTGCTGTTACTGTGCTGCCAAACCTTGCTGTAGGTTTTTTTTGGGGGGGGGTTCTTGGGGCAGAGGGTTATGTATATATAATTGCAGGTGCTTTATATGAATTCCGTTAATGGTAAAAAGGTGTTTTTGTTTTAAGAGCAAGCCACTTGGAGAGCTTTGAGTAACAAGCACCTAACAACAGCAAATAATAATAATAATTTTTACCCCACCCATCTGTTTGGGTTTCCCCAGCCACTCTGGGCGGCTTCCAACAAAATATTCAAATACAATCGTCTGTCAAATATTAAAAGCTTCCCTAAACAGTTGAGGTTGTGCTGTTAGTTCATGGGTAGGCAAACTAAGGCCCAGGGACCAGATCTGGCGCAATCGCCTTCTAAATCCGGCCTGTGGGCGGTCTGGGAATCAGCGTGTTTTTACATGAGTAGAATGTGTCCTTTTATTTAAAGTGCATCTCTGGGTTATTTGTAGGGCATAAGAATTTGTTCACACACACCCCAAAAAAATAGCCCCCCCAAGGTCTGAGGGACAGTGGACCGGCCCCCTGCTGAAAAAGTTTGCTGACCCCTGTATTAGTCTTTTAAAGGTAAAGGTAAAGGGGCCCCTGACCATCAGGTCCAGTCGTGTCCGACTCTATAGGTTGAGGAAGCCGCCGTTTGTCTGCAGACAGCTTCCAGGTCATGTGTCCAGCATGACAAAGCTGCTTCTGGCGAACCAGAGCAGCGCACGGAAACGCCATTTACCTTCCCGCCGGAGCAGTCCCTATTTATCTACTTGCACTTTGATGTGCTTTTGAACTGCTAGGTGGGCAGGAGCTGGGACCGAGCAATGGGAGCTCACCCCGTTGCAGGGATTTGAACCGCCGACCTTCTGATCAGCAAGCCCTAGACACTGTGGTTTAACCCACAGCGCCACCTGGGTCCCATATTAGTCTTTTAAGATGCTACAAAACTCTTTGTTATTTTTTTCTGCAGCAGACCGCTATGGCTATCCTTCTGGAATGTCTTTATAATCAAGTGACCATCTTGCAGTTAAACTGCCTTTAAGAAGTATTGTGTTCAGATACCCTCTTAAACTTCATCTAAACTAGTTAAGGCTGATCTGACTCAATGCATGCTCTTCATTTGCACTGAAACATAAGCAGGTAACATCCTTCAGTCCTTGTCAGAATGAAACTACCCCAGTTTCCATGTGTAAAATTAATGCCCCAAATACTTAAGGGGAACTGAGAATCAAGATCACATCCTAGTTAATGAAACAGTACTATGAGAATGAATAAATAACAAGGAGATAAATAATTGAAATACATTTTTTGAAATGATGGGGAGGGGATATTGTAAACAAAGATGGGAGAAAGACACTGGGGAACTCTTTATTTTTCCCCCTTCTTGCATTCAGATTCATTCCATTAAAACTTTATTTGATTCAGAAGTGACTGCATGAATAAGCTTATGTTTGCTGCATTAATTGCCTCTCCTCACAGTCATAGATCATCAGAGCAGTGTGTTACTTTGGCAAGTACAGTATATTCTCTGCTCAAAAGAGGTTCTAACCAGAAACAGCTGTCGTCTTATCTCTCTGCTCCCATTGCCACGCCTTTTCATTATTTTGTTGTGCAAGATAAATCCTTGAAATCAATCAGGATCCTTTTCAGATTAAGCACTGAAAGAGGTGATACCTGCAGATACATCTTACAGCTCTCCCACCCATAATAATAATAATAATAATAATAATAATAATAATAATAATAATAATAATAAATTACTTATACACCGCCCATCTGGCTGGGTTTCCCCAGCTACTCTGGGTGGCTTCCAACAGAATATTTAAAAAACCATCAAACATTAAAACTTTCCTAAACAGGGCTGCCTTCAGGTGTCTTCTAAAAGTCAGAGAGTTGTTTATTTCCTTGACATCTGATGGGAGGGCGTTCCACAACTGAGAAGGCAACTGAGAAGGCCCTGAGGGAACCGCCTCTGAGCTGGACCTCCGTGTCCGGGCAGAAACCCCCCCCCCATTTTTTTATCATTAATAGATATATCCCACACCTCTTTATACCATTCTTCCATTTTATATTCTGCTTCCACTTCCTAGCTATCATAATTTGTGCAGTTGTCAATAAATTTATGAGCAAGTCCTTCCTAGCTTCCACCCCATCATAAATTGATAATAATGCTGCCTCTGGACTTTCGGTTCAGCTTTAACCCAGTGATTTCTGTTATCTCCTTAAACACCCTTTGCCCCCAAAATTGTACATATTTACATCCCCACCACATGTGAATATAGTTCTCTGTTTCCTGGTATCCCCTCCAACATAACACCAAATATTCCTTTGATTTAATCTGACTGGTGCCTTTATGTTAATTTCAAAGTTTTAAAAATTTGGCTTACCACCTAGATGTTGAAACAATCTGTCTCGCCAATCACCAGAATCGATTGAAACAGAAATAACATTCTTGGTAATACATTCATCTTTATAGTCGACACTCTATCTAATAGATTCATTCTGTTCCAAATTTTGCAAATTTCTTTTAATATATTCCCAGGTTTTTAAATAAGTACCTTTATACAAATTTATATTGCTTGCTGTTAGTCATAGAAAGACAAAACTTTCCAGCCACCTAGCAAACAACCTAGTTCTGTAGCTAACAACAGGAAAACAAATATCTGTCTACAGAGACAATAACTTCAGATGAAGAGAGCTGTATCACCTCTGTATCTTCCACGTGACAGAAGTGACCTTTGCTATATATACATGGCATGCTGTGAAGTTATGGACACAAGGAAGTTATAATTAAGCTGTTGGTTTCTGCATTATTATTGCACTTTCCAACTCAATAAGTTTTGTGCTCTTTAGAGCTGGGAACTGCTGTCGCTACCAATAAGATATTTCTGCTGATGTTGAGAGAAAGAGCGTAGCTCAGTGGTAGAGCAGTTGGATTCCATGGAGGAAGTCCCAAATTCATTTCCTGGCAACTTAAGGTAGGGCTGTCCCCTGTCTGAAACCCTAGAGAACTACTGCCAGTAGACAAGGCCGAGCTAGAAGCGCCAGAGGTCTGACGCAGCATAAGGCAGCATAGCTGCCAAGTACTCCGTTTTCCCCGGGAAACCCCTGTTTTTACTTACCTTTTCCCGGTGGTCCCCCGTATCACTTTGTCTCCCGTTTTTCTCCGTTATTTTCTCCTACCAGCGGCCATTTTTTCCCTTTCCGATTTGCCCTTCTATGGGCACCAAAAATTGTCGCCGCCAGCTTCAAAAGTCGCATCTACGCATGTCCGGAAGTGCATAGACGCGACTTCCAGTGCCGGTGGCGGCCATTTTTGGTGCCCATAGATGGGCGGAGCGACACCGGAAGTTGCGTCAACGCACTTCCTGACATGCGTACAAGCGACTTTCGAAGCCGGCGGCGGCCATTTTTGGTGCCCATAGAAGGGCAAAGCGACACCGGAAGTTATGTCGACGCGGTGTCACGCGGCTGCCGGTCCCAGATTCTGCAGTCCGGGACTTGGAAGGTAAGTAAGGCAGTTTTCTTCTTCTGTGCCTTCATAGGATTTGAGACAATATGACCTTTCAAACTAGATGTGAAAATTGGTTGTTTTTATGCAGCTCGAAAAGATGTGTTTTGCTTTACAGTGCATTGACATAGGTGATGATTTTTTCCGCTTATAGCATTTTTGTTATTTTTGACATGAAATACAGAAGAGGTTGGCCTTTAAAAGAATTTCCCTGCTCCACAGCCTTTCCACTTGAAAAATAAGGCTCCTTTTTAGGTAGCGCAGAAGCTTCACTGGAAGTGAAATATTTTTTTCACTATCAGCCACATGTTGATGTAAGTTGTCTGCATTTGGAATTGCAAATGAGCTGGGAGACACCTCCGCTATGGATTTTTCAAATTCACTTTATAACACGTAGGAATTTCAGTGCCATTTATAATTCAAAGCAAGGGAATATCTAACAGCAGCAACATGTATTTGTCCTAAATGGTTATAGTTAGACTGAAGTCATGGAAACAAATTATAAGCAATTGCTTTCACACAATTAGCTAGAAGTGGAATTAGTTCAGAGGGTCTACACAGCCCTTAATGTATAATAATAATAATAATAATAATAATAATAATAATTTATTTGTATCCCGCCCATCTGGCTGGGTTTCCCCAGCCACTCTGGGCAGCTTCCAACAAAATATTAAAATACAATATATTAGTGCTATACTATCCAGGAATGCCAAGATCATTTTATAATATCTACTGAATAGTAAATCCCATTCAGCAATGGTTCTTTCCAATGTCAGAAGTATTATTGCTACTTCCCAACCCAGCATTCTGGAATCCTGAGATCATTTGTGAGCAAGCATGCAGATATTTGTTTTTTAAAAAAATATTTTTGAAATGCAAGGGGGGGTGTTATAAGATTTGCATAAAAAGGCAGTAAAAAATTAAAATTAAAATAAAAGCCAGGCAAGGATTTGGCATCGCTCTCATAAAAGCCTGCTGCTTCCTTCCCTTTCCCGTCTCTTGCAGCTGCAAGGGCAAATTTCTTTTCTCTATAATATATAAAATCATAAGTGTGTTGTCATGCTGCAGTTCACTTGGCCACAGACAGGTGGCACTGCAATCTATGGTGTGATGAGCTGCTGGGCAAGCAGGGAAGCCCAGAGAAGGAGAAGAAGATCTAGAGCAGGCATCCCCAAACTGCGGCCCTCCAGATGTTTTGGCCTACAACTCCCATGATCCCTAGCTAACAGGACCAGTGGTCGGGGAAGATGGGAATTGTAGTCCAAAACATCTGGAGGGCGAAGTTTGGGGATGCCTGATCTAGAGGATGAAGACGCAGGCAGGCAGCCTGGGAAGCATGATAATGGTCTGAGGGATTTGGGGCAGGCTGGTAAAGGGTTTTTCGTGATTTGCAACAAGCAGGGCAGGGAGGGCTTGGCCATGTGTAAAGGGGGAGGGAGGTGTTGGCAGGGTTAGCAAGCAAAACGAGCATAGCCCCTGGTTGTTTTTATTTTTATCACGGCTCTATTGTGCAAAAACAGTTCTTCACAAAAGAGCTGTTGTAAAAACAAAACACTTAATACTGCAGATGGGGCCCGAATGTGATGCAGTGGTATCTTTCGCATCCATTGTCATTAGCAAAACAAAAATAACTTGTTGGTAAGGTGAACCAGAGCTTTCTGCTTCTCTTCTTCCTCCTTCCCCCTTTACCATATGTTGTTTTTCCTTTGTTTACTGCAGTTGCTCTAAGCCAATTTTGTAGCATTCTGCTCCCCAGAAATAATTTTGAAATAGCTTGGCTGAAGGCCACCATATCAAATAACCGGCATGCTATAAGAGCATACTACACAGTTTAAAAGGAGACAGGTAGTTGTGTCCACTTAGGGGAAAGTGGTTTTCAGGTGTGTGTGGTTTCTTTGCAGGGTAGCAACAAGAAAATGTCTTTTTTTATTATTTTAATGAAAGATGCTTTTGTGCCAAGGCTCCTTTCCGAGATCTTTCAGGCATCTCTCTTCTGAAGGATGTCAATTCTTCAAAAACAATTTTGTATAATCTTACTGGTGAACTAAATGGAAGCTCTAAGTGCTAAGCTTCGCAACTTTGAAAGCCAAAACACTTCTGCTGAAGTGAATAAAGATTTAGGTACTTTAACACAGTAGCTCCTATTTGAAATATTAGATTTCTCCTCTCCTGTGTCTCTGCGTCATAAACGGCTCTATAAAACATGCTCTGGTCTTCCGTAGAAACTCTGGCAGTAGCCTCATCTTATGTGTTTTTTTTTTTAGTGAATAGCTTACACCCATCTTCATCCTATTTGTTGGGCTGCTTGCCTAACTTGATTAAATGTCAACTTCCACTGCCAAACAATGGCAATCCCAGACAAATTTTGTGTTTGCACAAAAATTAAGAAGCACACTAATTCCCCCCACTCGGGTCATGTACATTAATTAGTATATGCCCCAAAATATACATTAATATCTGTATTTATTTGTATGCCTTCACTGCCACTAGGTAGACTTGATATAGACTTGATAATGAGCCCTCACCAATGTTCAGTTGCATTCAACTGGAATTTTCCTCCACTTGTTGTTGAGCCATCTCCCGGCTAATAATAATAATAATTTTATTGTTTGTATGCCGCCCATCTGGCTAGCTTGCCCCAGTCACTCTGGGCAGCTCCCAACAGGACATGGATAATATTAAAAACACGATAAGTGTCTCCTTGCCCTAAGCTCTGCTGTATACCAGGGAGCCAAGCGGGCAAAGAGCGCTCAGAAACAATTGTGACAGTGGCCCAAGACTGCAGAGGTTGGCCAGGGCTCTGACAGGCGTGCCAATCATATAAGCAGGAAGAAGCCCCCAGAGCTTTTAGGAAACTCATTGCATCCATCAGTCTTCAAGGGGGGACCATCCTAACAGGATGTGTTCAGCAGGAGTTATTCCCAAGAAGTGTGTCCATTCTGTCTCCAGAGCAGCTGTCTACCAGCTCCATCTGGTATGTAGGCTGAGCCCCTACCTGCCTGTGAACTGTCTTGCCAGAGTGGTGCATGCTCTGGTTATCTTCCACTTGGACTACTGCAATGCGCTCTATGTGGGGTTACATTTGAAGGTGACCCAGAAACTACAACTAATCCAGAATGTGGCAGCTAGAGTGGAGATTGGCAGTCTCCGTCGAGACCATATACAGTAGCACCAGTCCTGAAAGACCTACATTGGCTCCCAGTACGTTTCCGAGCACAGTTCAAAGTCTTGGTGCTGACCTTTAAAGCCCTAAACAGCCTTGGCCCAGTATACCTGAAGGAGTGTCTCCAGCCCCATTGTTCAGCCCGGACACTGAGGTCCAGCTCCGAGGGCCTTCTGGCAGTTCCCTCACTGTGAGAAGTGTGGTTGCAGGGATCCAGGAAGTGGGCCTTCTCAGTAGTGGTGCCTGCCCTGTGGAACACTCTCCCATCAGATGTCAAGGAAAGAAACAACTATCTGGCTTTTAGAAGACATCTGAAAGTAACCCTGTATTGGAAAAAAAAAATGTCTAATGTTTTACAGTTTTAAATGTCCTGTAAGCCACCCAGAGTGGCTGGGGAAACCCAGCCAGATGGGCGGGTTATAAATAATATATGATGATGATGATGATGATGATGATGATGATGATGATGTATTGAATTGCTCTCACTTGCCTGCAAGAAGGCTCACTGAAATCAATGGGGTGAAGTCCTGAATGGACAGGGGATTATGCTATGAATTACCCATTGGGGTTTCTATCGCAAAGATAAGTCAGATATAATTAAGATTGTGAGCACTTTGCATATTTGAAAATATGACCGGCTTATCTCTCACAGTTAATTTAAATATATTAATCCATAAGGGAATGGTCAAATTTGTCTATTCTATAGATAATAAACATATCTAAATGATCAAAGGTAAAGGGCCTCCTGACCATCAGGTCCAGTCGTGTCCGACTCTGGGGTTGCGGCGCTCATCTCGCTCTAAAGGCCGAGGGAGCCAGCGTTTGTCCGCAGACAGCTTCCGGGTCATGTGGCCAGCATGACAAAGCTGCTTCTGGCAAACCAGAGCAGCGCACGGAAACGCCGTTTACCTTCCCGCCGGAGCGGTCCCTATTTATCTACTTGCACTTTGATGTGCTTTCGAACTGCTAGGTGGGCAGGAGCTGGGACTGAGCAACAGGAGCTCACCCCATTGCAGGGATTCGAACCGCCGACCTTCTGATCAGCAAGCCCTAGACTCTGTGGTTTAACCCACAGCGCCACCTGGGTCCCTTATCTACATGATTACGTATATCAAATGGAACATATAAACAACCTAAAATCATAACACAGCGTCCCCCTAAAATGCCAATGTTTGACATTGCAACTTACTAGAAGCATCCAGGACTTAGAGCAGTCATCTCATAAAAAATTCACATAAGCCTCCACCTTCTGGGAATTGTTCAGTAATGACGAAGAAACTAATCAAATAGCATTGTAAAAATAAACCACTCCGTGTGTATAAAAATAGTTGGCCCAAAATAATCCTCTCTCACAAATCATTCCCTTCATCCACATGATGAAAATGCTTTTGACTTGCTTCCAACTTCTATCATCCTCATGGGGCATTTTATAAAAAGATGCCTAATCAAGCAAAGCGTCAATCACAATCGCAAAGAGGGACAAAAGATTACAGGGAAAATAATAATATTCCTAATAGCTAAACTTCTCTACCTCAAAGAGTTGCCTGCTAATGGATCACATATTTTTCTGATATTGATCTGATGTAACTGCATATGCCTAATATGCATATATTAGGTGGAGTAGAATAATTAAATAATATAAACAGATGTTCTATAATGAAACGCCCATTTTTCTCGGCATGAGTTCATAATGAGAAAACTAGTTGCTTCATTGAGACCCTCTGTGGCTTGTTCTCATGGTTGATATGGCTATCTCCTAGGGCTGCATAGTAATGTGTTAAAAATGTAATACAATAATGTCCACACCATTATTGCAGTGGGGACCAAAGGGGTAGCCGCCTTAGTTGCTGTTTTTAGAAAGCCATGAAAAGTACAGGATTTGGCTAAAATTGTAAGGTCAAATTAAATCCAAAGACACAGAGGGAGGGAGGGAGGGAGGGAGGGAGGGAGGGAGGGAGGGCAGGAGAGGGAGAGAGAGAGAGAGCTTTGCCCTATAATTTGAACCCTGCTATAATTTGAGCCCTGCTTCACACAAATTTATGGAGGTCATCTTGCACAAGCTACGAAGCTGTCTGATCCTGCCCGCATTCATATTATCATGCTAAATAATGATATAGAGTTGTGTACAACTCAGGTGGCGCTGTGGTCTAAACCTCTTGGGCTTGCCAATTAGAAAGTCAGCATTTCAAATCCCTGCGACGGGGTGAGCTCCCATTGCTCTGTCCCAGCTCCTGCCAACCCAGCAGTTCAAAAGCACGCCAGTGCAAGTAGATAAATAGGTACTGCTGTGGCGGGAAGGTAAAACGGTGTTTCCGTGCACTCTGGTTTCCGTCACAGTGCCCCATTTTGCCAGAAGCAGTTTAGTCCTGCTGGCCACGTGACCCAGAAAGCTGCCTGTGGACAAATGCCAGCTCCCTCGGCCTGAAAGCAAGATGAGCACCACAACTCCATAGTCGCCTTTGACTGGACTTAACCGTCCAGGGGTCCCTTACCGTTACCTTTTACCTTACAAGGGTAGGAACAAATTGTAGCAAGACTCAGGCGCACATGCTCCCTACCTCTTCCCCTCTTCCCACATGGTTGGAGAGAAGTTTGGATGCGTCCACTTCCACTTTTGATTAACCATGATGTGTCATGTCATCCGGAGACATGAACTGGTTTGCACTAACAATTCCTCGTTTAAAACAACCAAATGCCAAGCCATTGTTCCTGAAACTGGCTTGTTTAAACTAACCATGGTTAAGATTAACCAGAGTTCTGGGTCTGGACAGCATGGTAAGTTTCAAATTGCTCCTCAGACTTGCAAGAGGAGAGGGAGTGTGCAATTGAAGGCTCAATGCATCTCATTCCTGTTCATGTACATTGTGCTAAAAGGTTTGGTTCTTAGCAGGAATTGGGTACATTTTCAAGATTTCACTTCATTTTATATCAAAATTCAGTATGAGATGGTAATTGTACAATATGTGATGGTGGAGTGAGGGTTTCTGTGTTCATTTAAAAAAATACACTGAGGCTTTTGAGACAAATGGATCTCCAAATCTATCTATCCAATCCACGGTTTCATTTTTCCAAGACAGACTGTGATGTGAATAGATGCATTTAATTGGAATACAATTTCTTTAGAAGTTTTTATGTGTGTAATGTTCACTGCCTTCTGAAACGCTCAAGCACACTGCTGCCTTTGTAAGCGACTGGGTAACTCCATGCGTGTGTGCAAACCAGCTGTACCTTCGTCCACCCTTCATTTTCTCTCTTTTTTATATAAAAAAAAGTAAATTGGGTTTTGCTCTCCTCCTTATTTTTATTCATGCGATAAATTGCAATCTGCGGACTGAAACTAATCCATAAACACTTTAAAAGAAATGAAATTGGCGTAAATGAATGGGGGGAGGGGGAGAGAGAGGAAGAAATTGAATTTTCTACATGTTTGTATATTCTGGAAAAGTAATATAAATAAATAAAAGCGTGTGTCCAGCTTTCTATGATTTCTGTGGGGTGAAAGTGGGCTCATTTGTGGAATATAGTTAATCCTGCCTCTATCTAATGCTACAGACTGGGAAATCCACAAACCTCCACCTAATATTGCTTAAGTGTCAGTTGTGCTGAGGAGGGCTGCATTGAGGAGGAATGGTGGGAGCCTCCCCCTCCCTCCCCCCTGCTCCAGATCCTGAATCTTCCCAGGAGCAGGAGGACAGTATAGATTTGGAACAGTGGTTTGCAGAGGGACATAGTTCAGAAGGCAGAAGCTGGGAAATACTGGATGGGGAACAGCTAGGAGAAGAAACACTGGGAGAGAGAAGGTTAACAGATGCACAGTCTCTGGACAGCATTCATCCGCTCTCCCCAAGGTCAAGAAGAGCTCAGAAAGTCTCGGAACAGAAAGCACAGAGGGTACAAGCTCAGATTACAAGACATAGGAATGATGTAGATAAATAGGGACAGAAAGGGGTGTAATCCTTAATTGGGAGCACCACTATTTCTAGGAGATGTGTTCTTTGTTCTCTCGCTGTGATTTATTAAAGTTTCTAACTGGTAAGACGTTCCTTTCTATGATCTTCTTATGTACTGCCACAGGGGTGGGGGGAGGAAGCCAATTCCCTGAAGCCTGGCATTAAGGAGGACGTTTGGTCACCTCATGAAGACTCCCTGGAAGACTCCCTGGAAAAGACCTTGATTCTGGGAAAGATTGAGGGCACTAGGAGAAAGGGACAACAGAGGACGAGATGGCTGGACAGTGTTCTCGAAGCTACTAACATGAGTCTGACCAAACTGCGGGGGGCAGTGGAAAACAGGAGTGCCTGGCGTGCTCTGGTCCATGGGGTCACGAAGAGTCGGACATGACTAAACGACTAAACAACAACAAAAAGTATTTGATGGAGTGATTCCAGAGTACTATAAGCAGGACACGGTGGGATGTCTCTCTCTTGCATCCTGCTACATGGACGTTCTAGAGCCAGTGTGAGGGGTGAGCATGATCAGGCACCAGCTGACATCCTCTACCCATGTAGAGGGCCTAATGCTACTCCTGGCTGTAGCCCCTGCCCTTGGACCCTAGCAGAAGAACATTTTGGGGCACCGCGAAAGATCATAACCCTGACAAAAGCAATTTTTTTTCAAAGCATAGCACCAAAAATGGATGCCGTGCTCTCACAGCATGGTGTCCCCCTTTTTCCGGGACACTTGCTGGGAATGAAATTGGGAAGGTTTACCTCTACTATACATGTGAATTGAATTGAATTTCTCTCCCACCCCTAAACGTAGCTGCTAGGCAGTGGGGTCTCCAACCATTTGGGGCAAATGGGCATGGTTGGAGTTTTGAGAGCATCATGGCACCAGTAAAAAAATGGCGGCGGCTGGAAGCTTCCGGTTTCCTGCCATGGCTGTTGGCTGCTTTCCCAGAACACCAGATCTCAACTGTGCAGGTTTTCAGGGCTAATATGGGAGCTGACCCCCCCCCCCCCATAGCTGTCAAGTTTTCCCTTTTCTCACGAGGAAGCCTATTCAGCATAAGGGAGAACTTGACAGCTATGCTGCCCCCCAGGGTAGGGGGGGGGGACTGGCCATCACCTGCTGCTCATCTGATAACTGCTGCTTACTACAGCAGGGGGCAGGGACGCTAGGTATGAGCACTGCACAAATTGGCAACTCTCCAATATCATCGCCATGAGCGGGAGATCCCTGTTTCCTAAAATCATTAAAATTTGGACTAAGAAACAGGCATGTTCTGGAAAGAAGGAGATTTTTTAAAAAGACCTGCCAAACAAAACAATCACTGGGTTGTCCAAGGTGTGGACTTGTCCAAGGTTGAAATGGACTTGAAATGGACTTTCATCGCTGCACTTTAATTTAAGTAGGGTGAGCGACTTTCTCTTTTATATTCTTACATTTGCTACTTCGGTGAACCTCACCCAGAAAGAATTAATTACTCAAAAGGAATGCGGGGGGGGGCTGTTAAAATCAATTTGATATTTGGCTGCGTAGCCATCTGCGGAGAGCCCCAAGGCAAAATTTGATAAGATTTGATAAGAAGGAGGCTCAGGCTGAGAAATATGGTGGCGGCTGTGGCAGTTTTGTGGCACAGAAGGAAAATAAATGAAGTCCCGGGGGGGGGGGAGACATTCAATGGATTGGGAATATCTCTTGCAAAAACTGCATTTTGTTTGCACGGACCATCTTTTTACCTGGATTAAAGTAAAGGTGAATTCATGATTTGTGGCTCCCTACCCCCAGGGGCCCGGGGGGAGCTGGCTTGGATCCCAGAGCAAAAACAATCAACAAATAATTACTGAAACTGTGAGATATAGCCCGTGGCATTGTTTTTCTATGGAAAATTTGTATTTGGAGCAACAACTGGTTAAAAGGCTTGGAAGGTCTCTGTGCCATAAATCTTACTAATTGAAGAAGAGTTGGAAGAGCACCCAGAGCACTGGAAAACAAAGATAAAATTGGAATGAAGGAACATGGGAAGCTCCCTTGAAATTCCTTTTTAATTCGGATGTATAATTGATATTATTGTTTGTATGATGTGGCAAGATTTGATTCGATTTGTTATCAATTGGAATATTATTAATTGAAAATTAATAAAAATTATTTACACACACACACACCCAAAAGGCTGCTGCTGGAATGTGGCGTAAAACAAAATGGCTGCCGTGGGTGGGGGTTAAAAACAGTACACAGTTAATACTGTCTGCTCCCCTTTAACACCACATGTGAATCTGGAAACTGGCTCAACAATTGTTCTCTTATTTGGAGAGAGTTGTTGTTCAGTGTCTTGGCACCAAGTCAGTATGTCAAGTCCCCAGTCTGCGGTCAATCCACATGTCCAAAGTCCAAACTGAAACGCCAAACTGAAAGTCTCCCATGAATAGTCTGTCATGTTGGTGTCTTATTTTTGCTGTTAGTTAGCTATTTAATCTTACTTATTTATTTACTTATCACATTTCCATTCCACCTTTCCCCCCAAGAAGCTCTAGGTGGCAGAAATGGTTCTCTCCCTCCTCGTTTTGCCCTCATGATAACCCCATGAGGTAGTTTAGCTAAGGAAGAGTGATGGGGCCGGGTTGCTGAGTGAACTTCAGGGCTGGTCTCCCAGATCTTAGTCCAGTACTACGGTGCTGTGGTCTAAACCACTGAGCCACTTGGGCTTGACGATCAGAACATTGGCGGTTCGAATCCCCGCGACGGGGTGAGCTCCCGTTGTTTGGTCCCAGCTCCTGCCCACTTAGCAGTTTGAAAACACATCAGGTGCAAGTAGATAAATAGGCAGGAAGGTAAACAGCGTTTCCGTGTGCTGCTCTGGTTCGCCAGATGTGGCTTAGTCCATTTTGGTCACATGACCTGGAAGCTGTACGCCGGCTCCCTCGGCCAGTAAAGCGAGATGAGCGCCACAACTAAGCTCCGCATAGTAAATAATAATAATCATCATCAACCTTCTATTTTATCCCTTCCCTGTAAATGGCAGGGAAGCTTCTGTTGATGGTTTCAGGGTGGCTATCTATTGATTCAGGGCTCTCAGTAGGATGGCTTTTCCATGCATCAACCTTTCCACTATACTGTGAGATTACCTGAGAAGGTTCTTCAGTCTCGGCTCCAGATGTAAATGACAAGGAACTCAGGTGCCAGGCCCCTTCTGAGTAGGGGACAAGGGTAGACCACGTGGCCCCACGATGCTTTCACACACCTGAACTCCCGATAGTTCCCAGTGCATCTATCCAGTGATGACAACTGTATTGCCATCTATCAACAAGTATTATCAGCTGCAGGACTGTATTCCGTGGGGGGACATTGTTTTTTTATCATCTCTTTTCACTCCTCTGTTCCTCAGTTGCATCCCGTGAGATTTGCTAATGTGTTCTTTTCCTTGCTTATGACTTCCTTCTAATGCCAGGGGGTAGAAGCACAGCAACTGCAGGTTAATCTGACCTTAAACACTTGGAAGTAAGCACCATTGAATTGACTGGTCTATACACGCAGCAGAAATGTGGTGATGTTTATTGCTGACTGTACCACTTCTGCAGATGGGGGAAAGGATATGTTTTCATACTCTGCTAAAACAAAACAAAACAAAACAGCATGCTAGGGAGAAGGTTAGGCTAAGCTCTTCTTGCTGGGCTGCATTTCTCTAAGAAGGGTGTTTTTTCTTGTGGTGGAACTTGTATCCAGTCCTAGCTGCACAGAGAGTATAAAAAGGTAAGGTAAAGGACCCGTGGACGCTTAGGTCCAGTCAAAGGCGACTATGGGGTTGTGGCGCTCATCTCACTTTCAGGCCGAGGGAGCTGGCGTTTGTCCACAGACAGCTTTCCGGGTCGTGTGGCTAGCATGACTAAACCGCTTCTGGCGCAACGGGACACCGTGACGGAAACCAGAGCACACAGAAATGCAGTTTACCTTCCCGCTGCAGCGCTACCTATTTATCTACTTGCACTGGCCTGCTTTTGAACTGCTAGGTTGGCAGGAGCTGGGACAGAGCAACGGGAGCTCACCCCCATCGCGGGGATTCGAACTGCCAACCTTCCAATTGGCAAGCCCAAGAGATCCGCTGAGATCTCGTGAAACATCTGCTGATATCTCATTAGATTTTGGTGAGATCTTGCTGGAAGCCACCACCGCTGCACAACCCAGGTAAGGTTGCCCTGGAAGCCCTTTCACTTTTTGCCTAAGGTAGCAAAACACGACACACCACCCCTGAGTTTATGGCCTAGGATTTTCAACATTCCAACATTTCAAAATTCTTTCCTATCCATTGTTGTTCAAAATCAAGCCTGGCTGCATTTTGTTACCTTTTCACCTTCATTTTTGGTAGAAAAATATATTTTGACATTCCCAGGAAATGCATAATGTTGTTCACCGAACCTGAGAGTCAGGACGCCTTGTGATGTCATGAATATATGGTTTGTATGGCTTAATATTCCTCTCTCATTTCTGCTAATGGCAAAGGGATTTCCCCCCCCCCCCACAAGTGTGTTTTAATGAATAACTGCCCGTCAACTATACCAAACATGAAAGAAGCTATTTAAATTCTATGCTGTGTGTTTGATGCAGCATAAACAGTTTAAGAATTTAAGAGTGTTCTGTGCTCACATACTTGCTGGAAGTTTTGATTGTTTTCCTTGTGTTTAATGCTCTAACATATAAAATTAAATGCTTTTAATAAAGGCTATTAACTTTACAATCCTCAGTAAAGTCTATGTAATTTCTTATCTCGATTTCTTCATCTTTATTACACTCTGAAACTACCCTTGTCCCAACAGGCAGGTAATACTAAGTAAGAAAAGAATACATTTGAAAACAGACATATTTTTAATCGTTTTTGTCGTAAGATGACAAACACGGCTTATGTCAAGCTATGCTTTGAAGACATGGTGAGAGTCTTGCTTTTTTATGCTTAACATTCTACAGAATTGCATCTTGGCTTCCAGGCGCAACATTTTCTCATATATATTTAATACCTATGTACTCCCAGACTAAAAATAATAATCCATTAAAGTGGAGTTAAGATTAGGAGAATAAATAATTCAAGGATTAAGAAAAGTGAGGTCACAAGTTTATCCAAAATGAGTAGTATATACCAGAAGTACCCAAACGATATAGAAATTTATTCATGTATGCGACTGCAATGGCAAGAATGTTACTTGCCCAAAAAAGGAAAGAAGAAGTCTCAGCGAAAGAAGAATGGAGACAAAAACTTATGGAATATGCAGAAATGGTGAAGTTTACCGGAATAATAAGAAATCAAGTTTAAAAACTTTTTATGAAAGTATGGAAATGGTTTATTGAATATTTACAAATAAACTGTAAACAGATAAGTACATTGGCAGGGTTATTGTAATAACCTGCAGTTTTGTAAGAGTATATATTTAAAGTAGATGAAGAAATGAGTTAATTTGGAATAGGCAGAAAGTATACAATATAAATTTAAGGAATCGCAGAAAGAGGGGGAAGGAAGTCGAGTTTGGAAAGGTTAAAATGTGAAATTATTGAAAAGTATGAAATTGAAAATCATAAATAAAAAGGGAAAAAGAAAAGCGAGGTTGCAAGTTTTTCCAAAATGAGTAGTATATTAAGTCTTAATGCTATATCAAAGATGGGGGGTTTATTCAGTCCTTTTTGGGCCTCTGCATGCATCTATCCATCCTTCATCCAAATGAACAAGCAAGATGAATTATCTCAGTCCAACCAGAGAAAACACTCGAGGGGCTATGGAGAAGGACCAGTGATGGATTTAGCCTGGGAAGAGGGAGGAGCCAGGGCAGTATTGGGGGGGCACATGTGGCCCCTGGGGCTGAGGTTGCATATATCCCTGGGAAACCCTGGCCTGTGAGCGCTCCAATTGGAGAACAGACTTTACCAAAGGTGTCATGAGCTTTGAAGACGCTCAAACTCAGGACGAAAGGGAGAGGCACGTTTGGCAAACCCTCACCATGATCAACTTGCATCCGGAAACCTATGTCCCCACCATGGAAGAATGTGTGGATCCAGAATTGGCCTCCACAGTCACTTACAGACTCACTGTAAAGACTGTGTTCATGGAAGACAATCTTACTCGGCTACGAGTGATTGCCAAAGAAGAAGACAGTCTGTCTTTTGATTCAGGGCGGCTCTGTGTTTCTTTTCAAGACGTTTTCCAGCAATATTCTAGACCAGGGGTCGGCAACGTGCGGCTCACGGGCCAGATGTGGCCCACAAAGACTGCACATGTCCAGATGCTGGAAATCACTTCTGCGCAGGCACAATTTTCGGTGTCCAGGCATGTGCAGAAGCGATTTCCAGCACCGTGGACATACACAGAAGCTATTTCTGGCATTGTGCTGCACCATTCCGGCCCATGGACGATCTCCATGGGAGTGATCCAGCCCATGGCCGGTAAACCTTGCCGGCCCCTGCTCTAGACCTCACAGCTTCTGTAGCTTCTGTTATGACAACTGAAGAGAAAGCTCCCGTTGAAAATGAATGCCTGACTCTGTCGCTGGTGGGTACCAGCCATTTGATAGTCATTAGTGGCTCTCACCAATTGTGGCCTTGTCTGTCTTTGTTTCTGTCTCTAGGACCCATCTGCTACTTCATCAGTCTTCTCCTGGAGCTGGCTTGCCATCAAAAGACAGAGACTGGGCATGGGCATTTTTGGGTTTTGGCACTCGGCAGCAAACCATAATGATCTCTTAAATCTCCGAAATGAATCAGCCTTTCATAGATGCAGCATTCACAGCCCTCTTCAGGCAGTTTGAGTCACCAGGTCATGGAAACCTTATGCTAGAATGGGCCTGTTTGGTTGAGCAAATATTGACTTTCATTGACTGTTTCGTTCTGAATCCTGACTAGTACAGCTGTGAGTTATTCAGCAGCTTGCTCATGAAAGGAATTGTGGTGTGGCTGATTATGTCACTGAAGTTCTGGAAAGCCAGCAAGGAGGAGGCTAATCTGACAAAGATGCAAAATGGAAGAATGCTGATCTGAGCACATTTGAATATCTGTTTGCTTCCTTAAATCTGGTATGGCGCACTGCTCAGTGTATGGTAGGCCCAGTCACTTTTAGCTCCAAAAAATCATTTGGCAGCTTAGGAATCAGTCACCTGTCTCTACTGGCTCTGATTCTAAGAAGTGTACAGTACATGCATTAGAGTTGCCAGACCTTGAGATTTCAGGACCCAAACCTGAAACCTAGAAGGACAGCCCCCCCCCCCCGCCCATGGTGTGAAGTCATGTGGGTGGCCCCAGTCATGTCATGGGGTGAGGTCCAGTGATGTCATTAAGCATGGCCCAACATTAAGCATTAACCACAGTTGCCGAGACCATGCCATTAAAATAAAAAAATATGAAATCTGCAAATGAGCAAATATGTCACTGGTTGGAAGTTGCGATAAGGAACGCTAGATAAAGAGGTTGTTCCTAGGCTTATCATAAACTGTTTTTGTGGACAGCTGGCATTAAAAAAATGCTTGGAATGCTTCTTGGCACAAACTTTTTTATTAGGAATTTTAGGTACCGATATCCCAAAGGGGCAGAAAAGACTTTATATACAGTGGTACCGCTACTTACGAATTTAATGCGTTCCAAATGCACATTCGTAAGTTGAAAATTTTGTAAGTCGAATCCCATAGGAATGCATTGGGAGAAAAAATTCGTAAGTTGAAGCAACCCTATCTAAAAATTCGTAAGTAGAAAAAATCCTATCTAAACCGCATCCAAAATGGCGGACGGAGCTCCATTCATAACTAGAAACATTCATAAGTAGAGTTATTCGTAAGTAGAGGTACCACTGTATTTGCGACAACAGCCGTGCGGATGCTATTACCCTAGAGATGGAAAGAGGATAAGTCCCTACCGGAGAGGAATGGCAAATCAAGCTGTTGGACTACACTGAAATGGCAAAACTGACCGGAAAGCTCAGGAACCAAGAAGACAAAAACTTCAATAAAAAATGGGGGAAATTTATAATTTATTTAGGAGTCCTCTGTAAGCAGATGAAAACATTAGTAGGATTCTATTAACACTTGTAGCAAATATCATGGACAATATGGAAAGATATAAAATATGTGTCACAGATGGGGTGTTGGCTACTCCCGAGTAAGCACTCCACATATCCTCTGGATTTTCATAGTTTTATTGTGCATGCTATATACAGTGGTGAGATGTCTCAAATCATGTCTGCTCTGCATGGGGCAGAAGCCCACAATGGCGTCTCGTGGGCTCTGACCCCCCTTTTAAGACTCCAAACGCCCCTCCTCCTTGCTCTATGGGTCCTCCGTGGTCCCAAACCAGGCTCCTGAGGTGCCGTTCTCTCTCCTCCCTCCTTTCCAGCCCCTGCTGAAGCTAGCTCCTCCCCTGCTTCCCTGCTACCAACCTGGAGCTGAGCCACCAGGACTCTGCAGAGCCCTGGACCCGTCTTAACCCTTCCTGTTCCTGATTTGAACTCCCAGACTTGCTGCTGCTCTCCCATCTGGTGGAAGTAAGCAGAGTGGGCTGCTCTCTGCAAGCCCTCTCTCTTACATCCACCCCCCCTCCAGGCTCCCCCCCCCTTCCTGAGGCCTGGTTTGCCTGGTCTGATGTCTGTAAAGAGGGCTGGAAGCCTGACAGGTCTTCCTCCTCTGTAGTGTGTGTAAAATCCTGTTCCCCGTCGGTGCTGGGTGGCTGGTCCGTGTAGTTCCTTCCGTTGTCATCCTCCTCCTCCCTCTGGAAAATTGCTTCCGATTCCCGGAGGGCTCCTTGGGTCTGCGTCTCCCCTGCTCCCCACCTGGGATCGCCCTCCCCCTCTGTGTTCCCTGTGCTACTGACGTGTGGTGGTTTGGGTCTGTGGGAGAAAGGAGCGTGCAGTTCCAGTGTGCGGTCCTCCCCTTGCATGGTGTGCGTGGTTGCCTCCGCGTTTTGGGAAGCAGGAGTGCCCTGCCTGGCCATCAGACATTTTAACCCCCCCTCCCCCCACCGGGAGCCCGGGCTCGCTGTGGCACTGTAGACCTCCTCCTCTTCCTTTCTTTCTGGAACCTCTTGGCTGCCTTCTCCCTCCACCCTTCTGTCTAGTGTCTTTTGTGTGATTTCCTCCCCCTCCCTCCTGTCAGCGTCTTGTGTTGGATGTGTGTCACGTCCTCTGAACCTTGGGCTTTCCCTAAAGTGTGAGAGCAAAGACCTGTGACCCACGGGATGGACCTTTCTCGCTGTAGGTGCTTCCCCCCTGAAGGTGACAGGGTTGATCTGTGTCAGAACCTTGAAGGGCCCCAGCCTTCTGGGTGCCAGCTTCTTCCCCCTTCCCCCCATGGGAAGGCCTTCTGACCACAGCCAGACCCTGTCCCCTCCGTGGAAGACCTTCTCCAGTCCCCTGTGATGGTCTGCCCCCTCCTTGTAAGCCTCATTGCCCCTTGCCACGTCTCCATCCAGTTGTTGGTGTACTGTCTCCCTCCTCTCACCCCATGCCTCAATAGGAGGTCCCCCAATCTCCCCCTCCCCCTGCTCTGGGAAGGCTCTGGGGTTTCGCCCAAGACTGGCCTTACTGGGTGTGAGCCTCGTGAAGACATGTACTGCATGCCCCTCCGTGGGGTTGTCATGATATTGCTTGAGAATCTTCCCTCTGAGGGAGTCCTGGGGCATATACCGGGCATCATTGCTAAAGAGTAACCCCTCTTTCTCGGCAAGCCCTTCCCCTGCCCCCTTTTTCTCCCTCAAGTCCCTCCGTATGTTCTGGGTAAAAGTGTCCTCTTTGGTGAGTTGGCTCAGTTTCTCTTCCTGCATCCCCGCCTCTGCGTCGTTCCATCCGCCTGGGGAGCTGATGTGGTGCGATCCTGAGGATTCTCCTTCTTTCCTGCAGTGCTCCTTGCCGTCTGCATCTCCAAAGGTGAGATCTCCCCGGCGCTGGCTGCCCACAGGGTCATTGTCCATTAAGTCCAAAGCTAGCACTTCTGCGTGCTTGTTCACTGTCATCTTCCGAGAGGGGGTCTGTTGCGTGACCTCACCCTCCTGCAATTCCCGGCCGCCTACGGTCAAGACGCTCATGGGCAGCTCCCTTGGGAAAATGGGAATCTGATCCTGCTTAGCCAAGTGCACCGATAGGAAATCGTTGCTGCTGCCCCTGCGGAGAAGCCCGACTGTCTCCTGGGTCTGGCCTCTTGGCAGCTGCAGACTCACTTCCATCTCTTTGTCGTGCTGTGGGGTGTTACAGGAGGGCTCAGTTGTTGGTGCTCTGCCTGGCCCCTCCCCTCCTGATCTGGCATCCAGGCTTGTGTCTGTGCCTGCCTGCTCTCGCCATTCCTTCCTCTGGGGGCAGTGTTCCACCCAGTGGCTGGGTGCATTGTAAAGGCATCTCCCGCCTTTCTCTTCCCTCTGTTTTCCCGCGTCAGCGTTTGAAAGTACCCGCGCGCGGGCTTTGTCCCTCTGCATCACCTCTGGCTGGAGGGGGCTGTGCTGTGCTGCAGCTGCCTCCCCGGGACTGTATGGGAACTTGTGGCCGCTGCCTTTCCCCTCCGTCTGTCCCCTCTGCCCGGACTCGCCTCTCAGCCTCCTGCACTTCCACGCCACCATGCCTCTCAGTCTTAGAGCCAGCTTGTGCTGAGGGTCGCCCTACGAAGTGCTGGCCCGTCCCGAGTGTCCTCTCTGCTTGTCCAGCCTCCGCTCCCCCGGCTTGGCTGTGTTCAGAGCTGCTCGGTTCACTAAGCTTGGCTTCCCCTGTGCCCGGGTGCCTACCTGGTGCTTGAGCCGTTCCATAGTTGCAGGGTGCTGGCAACTCATGCCAATCCTCCCTCGGCATCTCTCTCTTCTGCTTTAGATGCTGCCAACTTCATGCCGGCTGCTCCATTTGCAGCCCTCTTCCCTCGGGGTAGCCATCAAAAGATTGTGGGCTTGCTGTCACAGATGGGGTGTTGGCTACTCCCGAGTAAGCACTCCACATATCCTCTGGATTTTCATAGTTTTATTGTGCATGCTATATACAGTGGTGAGATGTCTCAAATCATGTCTGCTCTGCATGGGGCAGAAGCCCACAATGGCGTCTCGTGGGCTCTGACCCCCCTTTTAAGACTCCAAACGCCCCTCCTCCTTGCTCTATGGGTCCTCCGTGGTCCCAAACCAGGCTCCTGAGGTGCCGTTCTCTCTCCTCCCTCCTTTCCAGCCCCTGCTGAAGCTAGCTCCTCCCCTGCTTCCCTGCTACCAACCTGGAGCTGAGCCACCAGGACTCTGCAGAGCCCTGGACCCGTCTTAACCCTTCCTGTTCCTGATTTGAACTCCCAGACTTGCTGCTGCTCTCCCATCTGGTGGAAGTAAGCAGAGTGGGCTGCTCTCTGCAAGCCCTCTCTCTTACAATATGGATTATGAAATAATATGCAGTTGAAAAGGTAGACAATAGGGCCCATGGAAGGGGGGGTGGGAAGTCTGGAGATTCAAAGAAATCTCTAAATATGGTTATGTATTTTGTTTTCTATAATTCTACACCTGTAAAACCAAATAAAAATTATTCCTAAATAAATAAATAATGTTTATTTGCACAACCTTGCTATTTCATACCCAGTGGAATTGGGGAACATCTAGAAAATGCCCATTGCACTCCTGTCCAAGGTCAGTTAAGTACCTGAGTTAGGCACATGAAAGGCCAACATGAAGCAGTCAGGTGTCAAGCAGGAAGAATACTGGCAGGTGGAAGGCAGGTGTTTTTGCTCCTTGCATTGCAAAGCAATGCTCTGAAGCTGTTGTCTGCAAACAACAAATGCCTAGGTGTGGACTGTAGAAGAGTCCTGTCTTCTTCTTCTCCCTTGGCGATCACTCATAGCTGAGTAAGATTGTATTCCATAAACACAATTTTAACAGTGAGTCCGTAAGTGACTGTGGAGGACAATTCTGGATCCACACGTCCTTCCACAGTGGGGACATGGGATTCCAGGAGGGAGTTGATAACAGTGAGGGTTTGCAAAGCGTGCCTCCCTCTAAGCACATTTCTCCATTTCATCCTGAGTTCAAATGTCTTCAAAGTCTATAACACCTTTGGTAAAGGCTGTTCTCCAACTGGAGCACTTGCAGGCCAGTGTTCCCCAGTTGTCAGTGTTTATACTATATATATTTTTTAGATTTGCCTTGAGAGAATATTTGAACCTCTTTTGTTGACCACCAGCATTGCACTTTCCATTTTTAAGTTTGGAATAGAGTGGTTGCTTTGGAAGACGATTATCAGGCATCCACACAACATGACCGGTCCAATGAAGTTGATGTTGAAGAATTGTTGCTTTGATACTGGCGGTCTTTGCTGCTTCTAATACACTGACATTGTAGTTTTGTCCCAATCCCTCTCTATTGTCTAATCTATTTTGGGTTGTTCCTTTCATCTCATCTCTTATGGACCCTTACCTTCACACCAGGCACCAATAAATAAGAAAGTCAGGTAGCCTGCAGACATTACAGAGGGATAAAACAAGTCACCCAGGCTGGGGACTATAGCAGCCAATGGTACAGTCTTGGCTCTCTGGTGTCACCCGATCCCCAGGGCCAGGAGGTCTCTGGGCTGTGGCCATGTCTTCTTGTCTAAAAGTAGCCTGACGGTTGCATAGTTGAGGCTGAAATATGACGATTAGCATATATTTTAGAGTTATTTCTTCTGCGTGCTGAACTGTTGAGTTACAGAAAGTCAAAGGGACATTAGAGAAGGGGATTTGGAGCTAGTAATTTTTGTGGTTTACAAGGTGTGTGGGGGCACAGCAGGGGTCATTTTATTTAGGCAGTTTCTTGTTCCCCAAATGTTCTTTCATCCAAAGAGCTTTATTGCATTATGCCATGTTTTGAGCCCATGTTTGTAATATCACACTGACTTATCTGAAGCGGCTTTGAAAAGGAGCGCTGCCTCCTTGCGAGTCAGATTCAGGCCTCATTAAAATTCATCCGCAGTCAGTCAGAAGCTCAGAGCACTTTGCTGATGCTGAGAAGCAGAGGAGATTCTTTATTATATTATATCCCCCACCCCCTACCTCGATAGGATTATTATTTCAAAGGGTGTCCACATGAAGAGAACCCTTGGCTTTCGGTTGATAACAGTTGGTGCTTCCTGTTGGGAAAGCTGGGCTTTCATGAAGGCACTTTGAGACGCAAGCCAGTCAATGGTCTCTCAAGCCATCTCTGTTTCCCTACATAATTGCATTACTTTGGTCTAAAGGGGGCAAGTCTTGAGGCTTTCATTTCAAGCCCCTCACAGCATCCAATCTTGCAGACAGAGAGCGATGTTCAACTTAAGTTTTAATCAGACCCACTGAAATTAATGTGTTATAAGAATTCTAAGGTCTCAAATACTGTATAGAATATATTCTTAAATGCACACATATCTAAATATACAAACTATGTGCCTGAGAGCAATCCTGAAGCGGTTTTGACTCTCCCAATGACCACATATTCGCCCCATAAGACGCACAGACATTTCCCCTTACTTTTAAGGAGGGAAAAAGTGCCCCTTATGGAGCGAAAAATACCCTACTGGGTTTAATGGGGGGGTAGCTGCCCCCCTGGTTACACCAATGTTTAACCTAGCTGGCCACCACTGGGGTAAAGCAGGGGTGGGGAACTCTGCACCCCAGGGGTTAGGGGGGGCCACATTCCCTCCTGGGGAAGCTGCCATGGGTCACATGCCAGTGGAGGGTAGTGCCAGGGGTTGGAACTGGGTGGTGCAGGGAATGTAGAGTTTAACTTTGCACAGGAGGCTGGTTTCTGCACTCCGCTCTTTGCCCTTCATCCAGGTGAGCAAGAGGCATTCAAGGACACACTCCAGCCAGGCAAAAACCCACAAGGAGGGTGCAAAGCAGGGTGAGCGAGGGGTGTGACCTGGGAATAAGAGGTACAGCCGGGAGGGTGTTTGGTCTGGGGAGGGTGCCAAGGGCCAGATAGACAGCCCTGGATGGCTGCATCCAGCCCCCCCCCTAGATTACGATGTGAAGAATTATTACCACATGCATATGATCTGATGTAACTGAGGAATTTTTAGTGATTTGGAAAAATGCAACAAAGTAAATCTTCTCAATGAGCCTGATGCATATGCCGTACTTACTAAATGACAATCTTGCCCATTGTTTTCTGTCTTGTTTCTTTACTCTGTCGACTGAGCTTCTAGTACATGATGTAATGTACATTCCACACCTGGTTAAACCTGATAATTTCCTGCTTTCATTCAGCAGAGCTTTAATTTAAACCAGAATTACCCAGCCATATCTAAATGGTGTTGTGCTTGTGGCCATTGATCACGGTTAATTTTCATTCCAGATCACCCAAGTGCCTTTTGGACTGCCCCGGGGGGCTTTGTCCCTTACTGGAAACAGTCACTGATCACACATGGAGAGAGATTGCTTTCTCTGCAATCCACTTTCGTGGTGGACTTAGTGGACCAATAGTGGACCATTCTGGGCTAGAGCATGACCTGGTCTGGAGGTCATGATAAGTCCTGAGCCATATTCTGGAGCCATGCTTATCTCCTGCTATCCACATCACTGCCTCCTTTCTCTTGCAATTCTGTATCAGACTGTACAGTATAAGGGAGTACTTGGAGCACCCCACAAATGCCTAACCTTGACTCCCATAGGTTCAGGTCAGGGGTCACAAGCAAGAGACTTCAGTCAGGAGATAGAAGCAAAACAGTGGCCTGTAGGCCTGATCTTTATTGTTGCAACAAGACGTCCTGCTACCACAAAGACGAAGCACCCAGAATCCCCTAACAATGGTTACATCAGTACATTAGTGCAGAAAGTATTGATCTGATATGTAGAGATCTTTCCTATTCCAATTAATTCAAGAGGGTTCTGGAAGCTTCTCTGTGTGAAGGAAACAAGCAAAAGGTTCGTGATGTTTGGGTTATTCCTTCAGAGAAGCTGGGTACAGCTGGCTTAAACTGGTTCTCTTACCTCTTCTGTCAAAGTCATGCTGACTATAAAAGTAAGGCCAGAAGGAGCTTGGGTTTCATTTTCTTTTTCGATCTCTTTTCCTTCTGGTGTGGTGTTCTGTATTGTACATACGTATGCTTAGTGTTAAGGTTTAGACTTATTATAAGTTACTGTAAGTTTAAATTAAGTCTGCTGCAACTGGGTTTCTTATGGACAGGGCCATTCCTGAATGTATTGGATTTCTGACCAATATGCCCATTTGCCTTCAGTAGAAGTAAAGCTCTGCTGGATGAAATATAATTGCCTCTGGTCTATTTTTTGGGAATCCTGCAAAGTGTTTAAATTTTTACTCTGCTAACTATACGTGGGAATCTGCTCTGGATCAATATTGAGTAGAATTTAAATGACAAATACGTCTCAGGAGCAGAGGCGGAGCTAGCTGCTACGGCACCCGGAGGGGTGCACCCGGGGGCAGGGCAAGCTGCCCGTGGGGATGGGGCAAGCATCCCAGCGGGGCACCACCCACGGTGAGCAGCGAGAATCCCAGGGGGGCACCGCCCATGGCAAGCGTCCCGGGGGCGGGGCGGTGGTGTCACACCCCCTTCAGGGATCACACCCGAGGGGGGGCCACACCTACTGCACCCCCTTCCTCCAACAGTGTTCAGGATGTATCATCAAGACGTCATAGATATTTCACAGAAAAGGTGTGGTCTACCCAGGCATGCCCCTGTCACTCAAATATAGTCTTTCACACTTGCTCCATCACAATACAAAGGAAAGCATTTGCAGTTTCCTGGTTCCTGAGTCAAGTCAAATACACCCCTTGGTCTTGTCCGGGCTTCATCCCACTGTAGGCATTGTGACTGAGATGGTTATCTGTCTGACACTCTTGGGGCAGGATATCACCGGTCATGACTCCTTGGGAAGGCCCTGTACATCTCAGGGATTATGGTGGCCTCTCCCCCTTACACCTCACTTCCCTGGGTCCTAAATGTCATTGGAAGATTGATACAATGGTGTGATTTCTTATGAATTTCTAAAGTTTTCCCATTGAGCCGGTACAAAGATACATTTTTCAGAGAATTGCTACATTTGAGAATGTGCAACGGAGGCTCTTTGTCTTTGCCTCGTGGTGTGGAGTGGCAAGGCTCGTGGGGAGGTCTCTCACCCCCATTTCCAATTTCCCGGTAACAGGACACCAGTTAGGCCATTGGCACTTAAATACCATCATGGCCCCACATGCTATTTGGAAGCATGGTTACTGCTTGTCAAAGATTAGTTACCATATTTTTCCGTGTATAAGACTAGGTTCCCCCCCTAAGAAACAATGTCAAAAATTAGGGGGCATCTTATACACGGATACATCCCCCTCCCAAATTTTCTTAAATCTGAGTCCACAAAAATAGGGCGCATCTTATACATGGGGGCGTCTTATAGACGAAAAGATACAGTATATGTTCTAATCTAAGATATGCAGAAATTTGAAGAAGCTCGAGTCAGAAGCAGGACCCAGCTCTTCTGCTTCTTGCTTATGCAGAAGTGATTCCAGTTTTATTGCTTCTTAATAGTGGTTTTCAGAGTAAGATGTGCCCCTTTCAAATGAGATGTTGGCACTTTCAGGGGGAGTACCTTCTTTTAAAGGTTGGCACTACTAAGTTGGCTAAGCCGGAGCAATGCCTTGTTCGGGATTTGACTACCCCTTGTACAAAACCTACAAAATGGGTGAGCAGCCACTGAATATCTTCCTTAACCATGTATTGCTGGCTTGCTTCTGATACAGCTCATGAAAGGACTCCACTTGTAGCTCAGTTCAAGCAATGACTAATTCTTTCTGTATTATAGTGACTCATTATTTGTTCTGAGAAACAGCCTTTCTTAAGTCATGGTGCCCACTCGCTTATTCTCCCCGCCTTCTAAATGTACTGCTTATCAACCAAGGCAGAGACATGACACTCTTAAATTTGACTTGGAAATTCTCCTGCAGTTGACTCCTCTGTGTTTTGTTAAGAAAAGTATATATATATATGTATAGTGGCGCTGTGGTTAAACCACTGAGCCTAGGACTTGCTGATCAGAAGGTTGGCGGTTCGAATCCCTGTGATGGGGTGAGCTCCCGTTGCTTGGTCCCAGCTCCTGCCAACCTAGCAGTTCGAAAGCATGTCAAAATGCAAGTAGATAAATAGGAACCGCTACAGCGGGAAGGTAAACGGCGTTTCCATGTGCTGCTCTGGTTTGCCAGAAGCGGCTTTGTCATGCTGGCCACATGACCTGGAAGCTATACACCGGCTCCCTCGGCCAATAATGCGAGATGAGCGCGCAACCCCAGAGTCGGTCACGACTGGACCTAATGGTCAGGGGTCCCTTTACCTTTATATATATATTGCACAGCTACATGTAAGGAAGGCTAGTTATTTTCTGTATTTCCAGAGAATTTGGGGTAAAATCTGGAGTCTAATCCAGAATTAGGATTTGTGAGCATTTCCTTTATATACTTGAAATAGAAAATGCATGTTTCTAGCCGTCAAGATTTTTGAAGACTTATTCTATTCTATTCTATTCTATTCTAGATTTCCTTTATCTATATAAAGGAAATGTAGACTATAAAAATGTAGACTGACCCTGTTTGCTCCACATGAATGGTCACAAAAACCTCTGGACCGATACTCCTCAGCTTTGGCCACAACCTCACTTGCCACCAAGAGAGTGACACCATTCCCTTTCCGTGGTCAGATGCCATACCTGTACCGAAAAAACACAATTCTCGGCAAATTTCCGAACCCACCACTCAGATACCCGGGGAAGCCGGGAATTATTCCAAAAAATCTGCATCTCTGGGGGCGGATACAACTGACCACGCCCCCACCCAAGCTCCACCACAAACCTTGCCAGGACGCCATTTCCAACCGTTGGATTCACCACCACAGGCCTCAGAACAGAGGGCTCCCCTCCCCCGCCACACCCGCCACGGGAAACACACCACCCTGACGTTGTCACTGAAACCCCCACGGCCCGGCGACATGACTGTTGACACACGGTCACTCAAAGGGGACCATGGAATGGGGGGAGGAGAGGACACAATACATCAAACCACCGGACACAGGGGGGGGGGGGACCGGGAATGACTCAGGGGGAAAGGGAACGGAATACTTCATACCTCAACATAGGGGGAGGAGAATCACAAGGAGGACCAGCGGACCTGGGAGAGGTGGGGGCGGGAGACCGCATCCTTCGGACACCCCTGGGGGGAATGATATAGGTCACCCACACCAACCGAATGGAGGTGGGGACTTACCTGGGGGGGGGAACGGGGGGAACGGGGTCTGAATACCTCATGATTCAGGACAGGGTGACCCCAATCACAGGGATGACTTGGGGGTGGGGGGAAGAGGGGACGGGATAACTAATGGATCAGAACAGGGTGGGGGGACTCACCCTGTAAAATAACACCTGTAAAACAGGGGGACCCGAAGGCTCAGGGAGATCTGAAGGGGGGCTATTACCCTCCATTTGACAGACTAAAGCACAGCAACGCGTGCCAGGGCCAGCTAGTATATCTATAATAGAAAAGGCATGTTTCCAGTCTTCAAGATTTTTGAAAATATTCCAGCAGTAACTGTGGACTAATTTACATGTTCTGGGTTTTCTTCAAGGTTAGTAACACCCTGAGTAGACCCAGTGAAATTAATAGGCATAACTACTAGGGTCCATTATTTTCAATGGGTCTACTTTACATAGAACTTAGTCAGATAAACCTCTGTGGTTTTAAAATGGTGTTAAAATATTATGAGATGTGTTGCCTACCTATCAGAACTAGAAAGTCTGAAGTGTGGGCATGTCTTGCATATAGTTCAGATCCACACTGCAGCCAGACCTTTGAATTCATTCAAAGAGATGCATACACATGAAATAAAATGTAGGGTAAAGTCATCCGTATTTGCCCTCAGCCTTGGATGTGTCTCAACAAGGTCCACGGCATTTCTGTCTGTCTCTTTCCAGTTATCTCTTGATAGACAACTTGAGTGATGGGGGAAGCTGTAGAAGAATTTGTGATTCAGTAGAGGGCATCATGCTAAATAGGCAGCTTGTTAGTAGATCAGAATCCGCAAACCAGGTGAGAACCTATACTTGTGATTCACAAGAATGGTTAGAAGTACCGGTAATTTGCCAGCTTCTTAGCTTTCCCCTTCCCAGCACAGTGTGCCATGACTGTTTGACAGAATGACTCAGAAGATCTCAATGATTCAGAGAGCCATGTAAAAAAAAGCTAAAGGTAAAGGACCCCTGGACAGTTAAGTCCAGTCAAAGGCGACCGTGGGGTTGCGGTGCTCATCTCACTTTCAGGCCGAGGAAGCCAGGCAGAAACGTTCCTTTTTAACCAGGCCTTTGGTTCATCTGTTTGAAATCCTACACCCTTTTAAAATGGGGCTCTTTTTGGGTGGGGGGGGGTTTATTGGGTTGTTGTTTTTTAATATGATTATATATATATATGTTGTGATCTTTTCTGTGAACCGCCCTGAGACCTCTGGGTATAGGGCTGTATATAAACTCAATTAACATAATATAATATTGCACGAATGTACATCTGAAGGCAGCCCTGTTTAGGGAAGCTTTTAATGTTTAACAGAAGGTTGTATTTTAATATTTTTTTGGAAGCCGCCCAGAGTGGCTGGGGAAACCCAGCCAGATGGGTGGAGTATAAATAAATTATTATTATTATTATTATTATTATTATTATTATTATTATTATTATTTTAAGTTAAGTCTTCTGCAACTGGGTTTCTTATGGACAATGCCATTCCTGAATGTATTGGATTTGTGACCACTATGCTCGTTTGCCTTCAGTAGCAGTAAAGCTCTGCTGGGTGAAATATTAATTTCCTCTGGTCTATTTTTGGGGAATCCTGCAACGTGTTTAAGTTTTTAATCTGCTAACTATACATTGGAATCTGCTCTGGATCAATATTGAGTAGAATTCCACGACAGTTTCCTATATAAGTTAGCATTCTGGAAGCCGCTGCTCCACATTTTGAGTTATATTTGAAAGGACCGAGAGACGTCACTGCCAGAATTATTGTGAAAATAAGAATTTGGGAGGGTGGCCTCAAATTTTGTCCTCCCTCACCACATTACCAGTCTGCTCCTGGAGATGCATTCACGTTCCAAATTATTTCAGCCGACATTCAAAGTCGCTTCGATTGTCTTTTGCAAAGTTTTTTAAATGACAAGGTTTTTTTCTTACTTTCTGTGCTTTCCTTTGATTCAACACGACTACTTTCCCCTAGACACAATTATCATTGTCTGTGCTCAGAGGACTTTGTGGACGTTATTTCTGTCATATTAAACCCTCTAAAGTAGGCCATTATTATTTCCCCGTGGTTTATCCTGCAAAGTTGAACCTGTTTAAGGCTGCCTAGTGGCCAATGTGAGATCGGAGCCAGAGCCTTCTTGGTTCATAGCTCATGCTTGTCATTACTATACTACACCTGCTCTTAATGCTAAAATGGCTGTCTTCCACATCAAAGTCATTGCCTTCTTTGAACTGCACCTTTGGAACTTTTAGAATGCATTATTGTATTTTCAATCTGTATGTGGTCTCTCAAAGGCCACCTTCATTCAAAGGGACAACATGACATTTCCCATTATGTTTAAATTAAACATTAGTTTCTTATCTCCACCAAGTGCCCTTTAAAATATCTTTAGGTACACCCTTCCATTTTATCTTATAATTGGCTTACTTTGAAGAACTGCTTCATCGCGTGTTTAAATATAGGGCCATCATCATCAGGTTGGGGATGGGATATTTGTTTTTTAAATATATTTTATTAAAGTTTTCTTAATTTACAAAAATACGTGCATTGTCTCTTTTTTCAAGTTGCGCTTTTTCAAGATCAGCATCATTTGTTGTGAGACATTAGCATTGCATACATTGTTAGGTTAAGAAGAAAAGAGGGGGACAGAGGTAGAGGGGGGAATGTTGAGTGGGGTGGGGTGGGGTCGGGTAGCAATGCTTAAATTCTTCTACTTAGTATATATGCGGGGTTTTGTATCAGCGTCACTTGTATGGCTTCTCTTTACTATTTGTTTGCCATATTCCTTTGGTGGTGAGAGGTTGGGGTTGGCCTAGGTGTGGTTGGTTGTCTTTGATTGGCTGTAGTCAAATTTGTTTCCATGTGTGTGTGTTTGGATCAGGTTAGCCAGATTGATTCATATGCTGTTGACGGGTTTTTGTTGTTGTATTGTTGCACTGTGTATGTGATAAAGGGGAACCATACCGGGGTGAAGGCATCTTCTTCACAGGAGACCAGGGCCCTGCGGGATTTGTCATCTTTCCGCAGGGCCTGCAAGACAGAGCTGTTCCGCCTGGCCTTTGGGTTGGATTCAGTCTGACCCCTGTGTTTTCCTCCCTCGTGGTTTTGATTTATGGACTACTTAAAATGAGGCTGCATTTTAAATTTTAATATTGTATTTTAATCAGTATTTTAATTAATTGTTCTTTTTTCTTTTATGTCTTATTGTAATTTTATTGGTGTTAGCCACCCTGAGCCCAGTTTTGACTGGGGAGGGCAGGGTATAAATAAATTGTTGTTGTTGTTGTTGTTGTTGTTGTTGTTGTTGTTGTTGTTGTCCCCGTGTCAGTTTCAGTTTATTGGTCTTTTCTTTTTTTTTAATAGCAAACTTTATTGTTTAAAAAAGTTACATGAATATAACATACATATAGAATATGGTTTCCAATTCAACAAGAAACATAGAAATAATATGCAAAGAATATATAATCGAACACAAAATTCTTTGTTCGCAATGTGAACAGTTTATAACTAAAATATCTCTTCCTATTTCGTCTTAGATACTTCCAGACCTCCTTATTATACAATATCAAATTCTTTCTGTGCCACGGGTTGGTGTTATACATTTCCTGCTTTCTTTTCCTGATTTTTTCTATTCTCATCTTTGTCTTTCTCAAACGTCACTCTATTTTTGCTAATAAAGAATTGTTTGGATAGTACATTTTAAGATATTTTTAATAGACACTCCATTCTTTCGATATTTTTTTGTGATGATGATCCCCTTATTGAGTCAGTTAATTTTGCCAGATGTAAATATTCAAGCATAAGCATTTGCCATTCCATTATTGGTTAGTTTTTCTAATAAGGCTGTTTCCCATACCATTTGATACCATTAGTCCATGCTTACTCCTGACAGGTCTCTCCAGTGTCTGGCTATGATGCTTCTGGCTGCTGAGATTAGGCGGGTTATGAGCTCTTTGTGATGTGAGTGGGCATTATTATCTTGGAGACAGGTAGGGCCAGTTCTG
This sequence comes from Zootoca vivipara, assembly GCF_965207765.1. Lineage (NCBI taxonomy): Eukaryota > Metazoa > Chordata > Lepidosauria > Squamata > Lacertidae > Zootoca > Zootoca vivipara. Next base: position 11,826,960 of record NC_142593.1, on the reverse strand, counting down.
GAATGACTTCTAATACTTGCTTAGTTGTTTTGCATATTTCTTATATGATTGATGTCCAGAAGAGTTGGGTTATAATTTAGTTTAGTTTTTTTAAAAAAAATATTTTTGAGGAGGGCAGAGAATGGTTAAAATATTGAAAGAGTACAGCAAAGTAATATCAGCATTCTGGATAAGAACCTAGTTTCATGCTTTGTTTTGCGATAGAGATAGATTTGGTCATTCTGATGGAATTATCTGTATCTGGAAAGGGAATTAAAACAGCAGCAACAGTCATAACCGCAAAAATCAATAACATTTATATAGTGAGCTAAACTTCTTCAGGGTCATGACAGATGAGAAGTTGAGCCTGAGAGTTTTCCCTAAGAAAAATGTTAATTTCTTTATGTATGCCACAACGGCGGCAAGAGTATTATTAGCTAAGAACTGGAAGTCCCATGAATTACCAACAGTGAACAATTGGCAAATGAAGATGATGGAGTACATGGAAATGGCTGAGATGACCGGACGAATTCGCGACCGGGGAGAAGAAGCGACAGAAGAGTGGAAAGATTTTAAAATTTATTTGCAAAAATATGCTAACATTGTATATTAAGATTAAATTTATAATTGTATAGAAGCTGTGGATTTAGAGATTATGTGAAGTATATAGAGGTATGAAAGATTTGAAATTTCAAGAAATTTTTATAAAAATGTATTAGAAATTGCTAAAGATAAAAATGAAAAGAAGCGCAGATTAAGGGAACTCGAGGAGGTCCCTATATACAATGTTAAAGGAATTTGGATTTGTATTAGGATTTTTGTGTTTTCCTTTATTGTCATGTTATTGTATTTTAATGTGTTTTATTGTGTTGTACGTTTTTGTTGATTTTTTCTCTTTTTTGTTTATAAAAATTAATAAAAATTATTTCAAAAAAAAAGAGAGAGAGAGAGTTAGCTTGCCATCATGTATGCTCTGTTACGGCAAACACAAAAGTCAGTTTCATTCATCGTGCAGCCTCTTTGCCACAATGTTACACCTGAGAGATCCTTGCTGTTTGTGGAATGTAACATCACTGAAGCAGTCAAATACAACATTTCCTGTTTTCCCAGAGTGGACACACAGCGGGATGTTGCTCCAGCCAGGAGGACTTCTCCCCTTGCGTGTGACCAGGTAGATGGGTGTGACCCTGGTAGATCCTATAAAAGGGCTGCTCACACAGCCATCTTCCCTTTCCCCCCTTATTCCATCTTGCCTTTTGCTGTCTGCTGGCTCTCAGCCAACAGCACATGGGCTCATCCCTCACAGAGGATGAACCCACACTTTTCTCTGAAACTGTAACGACAAGCTAAAGCCTGCCTTCAGGACCGTACTGCAGACAGAGTGTAAGAAAACCTTATCATTGCTTTTAAAAGAAGACCGTTGTGTCATTCTTGGTTTTAAGAGGCAACTAAAGCGGATTTACCAGGAACTATCCAATCTAAAGCCAGACTGGATTGCTCAACTTAGATAATTCTCACGAATCCATCAACTAGCTTCCTGCTATGTACAAGGAAATGTGTTCTGCTACTAGCTCACTAGCATGAGTAAAGAAAGGATATCCTCTCCTACTATCCACAACATTCCCACACTGTTGAGGACTTCTCAGTGACTTTGATATGGCATCCAATCATAATTCATTGCATGGGTGGGAAGAGGGATAGGCAATGTGTGGCCCTCCAAATGACTACAACTCCCATCATTCCTAATGGTTGCTGGTTGGGGCAGATAGGAGGTGGAGACCAACCATACCTGGAACACTTACAGCATGTTATGGTCTAATAGAAAATTATATTAAAATGATATATTAATGGCCTCTAACCCCGAGTAAGTTAGCAAAAATGTATAAATCAAAATCAAGTGTTGGAAATGTAATGGGAATGAAGGTTCTTTTTATCATCTGTGGTGGTCTTGCAGTAAGATTAAAGCTTACTGGGAAATGATATATAATGAAACGAAAAAGATGTTTAAGCTTTGTAAAACAACAACAACCCAGAAAGCTTTTCTTTTGGGAATTATAGGGACAGAGCTACATAACCTGTATAGAAACTTATTCATGTATGCTTCTACAGCGGCAATAATGCTACTTGCCCCAAAATGGAAAGAAGCAGAAGTCCCAGCAAAGGAAGAATGGATACAAAAGATTATGGAATATTCAGAAATGGCAAAAACTTACCGGAAAAATAAGAAATCAAGATAACAAAAAAAAATTAATAAAAGAATGGAAATGGTTTATTGAATATTTACAGATAAATTATAAACAGATAAAAACATTGACAGGGTTATTGTAACAACCTGCAGTTGTATATATTTAAAGAAGATGAATAAATGAGCAAATTACCAGTAAGTTAATTTGGATATGCGGACAATATTAAAAGAACATTTAAGGAACCGCAGAAAGAGGGGGATGGAAGTCACGTTTTGAAATGTCAAAATGAATGTAAAATCAGTGAAATGTATAAAATTAGTGAAATGCATAAACTTGAAAAGTATAAATAAATACCTCTGAGTTTGCGGGGGGAGGGGGAACAACATACCTGGAGCAGCCCAGGATTCTCATCCCTAGGTTAGAACGTCAAGTTGGCTTGATCCTGACCTGATTCCATTCATTATTGCATGGTTACAGAGATCCAGAGGACTGAAGGGAAGGGCTGGATTTATTTTTGTGGGGGGATTTTGTAGAAGGCAAAAGCAACACCCCCTCCTGGTGCTATTTCTGCCTTGTGCAAAGCCAATGGTGTTATGTGTGA